>NW_022595245.1:6210684-6265562 GCF_009176505.1 Sitodiplosis mosellana
GCTCTGCGAATACTACAGAAATTACATTTATTCTCAGGCATTCAAATATATTCATCGACAGTCCATTGTAAATAGACATTAACTACTGAAAAGATACTGATCCATTTCATGTACTTCATTCCGAAATTGAAAGAATTAATGGATTTTCGTTAAATTTGGACATATTTAGTAAGTCCAGACTTATTTTAATATGAAATTTGTCGTTGTTTCAGCAACTTTCATTTTTTTTTAAATATTTAAATTTCAAAATTTTATTATCATTTCAATGAAATTCTATCTATTTCTCTTTCAATTTCGTGTGTTAATTAAATTACTTCAATAAAAAAAAACTGCGATTAATAAAATGAAATCATTTGCATTAATTTAGGTGGGCTATCGTTCAACGTTACGAGCTAGTCAGAGTATATCAGATCTGACCCATTCAGCGAACTTGGACCGGGCGCGATTGCTGAATCGTTTGCCGCAGCAAGGTAAATTAACACCGTTTTTTTTTGTTTGCATTCACATTGAATGTGTCATAAAATTGTGGCTAGCAAATTTCATTCCGTGTTGGAAAGTGTGCACTTCATCTGCGTATAAGCTAAAAATTCATTTGTCATTTATGTTTTTAATATGGAAGAAAAAAAGTTGAAAAGTGTTTGCATAGAAATAATCTGTGTGATGTGTCATCATCACTGATGACTTCAATCATTGCCCAAATTAACAAAAAAAAACATGTATTTTCTCCTTCAATAATTAATTAGGTTTTTTGTAAAATTAACTCCAATGTTTTCTCACACAAATTTTCTTTGTTCTTTTTGTCTTTTTTAATGCTGCTATCCTCATACGTATCGTAAACAAAACCAAACTAACACTAACACCAAATTAAACTTGAAAAAAAAACTCTCTCTGTAAACTAATCAAATGAAAAAACTTTGTCGTGTTGCGCACTTTGGTGTCTTACTGTCGCGTAGAAGATACTAATCCGTTTAGAAACACCAATTATAACTGTTGTCCTAGTAATTATGTACCGAATCATTACTATCATCACGGTTCGAATAGCAACTATTTGAATTGCGCTGCACCAAAATCCGTTCTAACGCACAATTGCCAAATGATTCGTCAGATTCAACGTGATTATCCACCATATCCAACGGATGTTGGCGTTTATTATACAAATGCACAAACACAACCACTACCACCACCACCTCATCCATATTACACTGCACCGTATCCAATGCAATCAACACCGCCATGTAGTTCGCCACAGCATTCAGTGCCGATTAGTAATTCGTTGCGGCCAAACGCATTAGATCTTACAGCCGAGCAGAAAAATGCGACGTCGAAAGTTAAAGGGCCAAAGCATCCGGGTATTTTGAAAAATTATAAATCATGCCCAGTGTCACCAGTGCATGAGGAAATCGATTGGACAACAATCGATGGATCACGTCAATCGAACGCTGAGAATATGAACCAGCATCGCAATGAAGTTGATCATAAACGGCATTCGATGTACAGTGAAGATGCCAAAACGATTTTGGATATGATTCACGCTGATACAGAGAAAATGATTGCCGAAATCACACAGAAATATGGTGATCTTGATGTTGATAAACCACTACCGAGCACAAATAAACCAGAGCCCACAACGAATCGCAACTCAGGTGATGTTCCAATGCAAGAAGACGAAGACGGCAGCTTCAGCTCCGATTCATTGGAAGATTGTAGCCTAGATTTAGATTATAGTGGAAAATGTCAAACGAATCCACGCACTAGAAAGTCCGTTTGTAGGAAAAAACATCGAAAAAATGAAAACATTTCAATGATGCCAACCCGATCCGTTTCCGATTACTTTATTTATGATGAATTTTATTTGAATCGCAATCGAAATGTGTCACTGTCGGATATTTTAAATGAGGATGCTGACAAACCAAAGCCAAACTACGCCTTCCTCAGTTCGCAACGCCATTCGAGTGCCAGTTTCTTTTTGGCGCCCGAACAAAAGAGTCAAGAGAGTCTGATTTCGGATGATATGAGCGGATGCGGTGTTAGCTATTGCAACAGCATGGAAAGTATTCTGTCTGATGAGTCTGAGTGTAAAAGCGTACCACTTGAGGTGTTATTTACGAAAACTAAACGCGATATTCTGTGCCGCGCTCCAAATATGTATGATTCTAGGTTTGAGGCACAACCAACCACTTCGAAGTCGTATGGCTCCAGTCCGAATAATAATGTTTTTGATTACTACATGGATCATCAGTATGGTCATGGTTTTCATGACCGAGACGAATGCAATATTGCAAATTATGACTACGATTGTTTGATGATGAGCAATAACACTTCGGCCAGAACATCGAATCGCTGTTCACCGCTGCCGCCACCACCGCCTGAATTCCAGAATATCACCAAATCCACGGGCATTCCGAATTCGTGTACATTCCCATCGTTATCGACCACCGCATACCATCCGAGGAATGATGACTTTATTCCACGCTTCGGATCGAAAAACGATCAATATTCCAATCATACCAATAGGAGTTTGAGCAAAGAATTTGCCAACGAACGACAAGTTAAGAATTCAAATCCACTGTATGGATGCGACGATGATGAAGACTTCTTCGAGCGAAAACTCGTAAAACCTGCTGTTCCAGCCAAACCAAGCAATTTGGTGGCATCCATTGAAATAATCAAACCATTGCCATCGACAAGTAACACAACATCAGATCCATCACAAGTGAAGCGTTCATGCAGTTTCGAAATTGAAATGTTCCATAATCGCGGCCGAATTTTGCAACAAAAGAGCGCCGCCAAGAAGTACGAGCAAAACTTACAGAAATTCGAAAAGGATCGGAATCGAATGCGCAATTCAAATGCACAATATGGAGGCACAATGGAAATGCCGTACGTTCCACATAAGCCACCAGTGGCGAATCGTCGTTCGGCAAGCATGAAAGCCAAAAGAGGTAGCACAAAAGTGAAAGATCGAAATAAGATCGAGGAACGTTCACCGCTTAAAAGATCCGAAAAAGAGAAGGAAAAAGAAAAGGCACGAGCAAAGCAAAGTCTAAAAGAGTTGGAGAGTCAAGAGACGAAGGAAATGGATGAGAGATCGATTGAGATTTACATCGCCGAAAAGGGTGTATGTGAAGATGATAATTTGGACAGTTTGGACCTGTATACCAAGCCGAATTTGTACAAAGAGAATTCGGTTGATTCATTGGATGAAATTGCACCGAAGAACCGTGCAAAGAAAGCTGTCATTCGATCCATTTCATTAGATCCAAAACAGTGTAGTTCGACATCGGTGGTGACGGCGGATTTTTTATCAAAAGCCGAGTACACGAAATTCCGTGACATTGAAAAGAAAATTGATGTAATCAATAAATTGGTGGAATTGGAAGAAAAGAAACTGGAGCATGAGCGTTGCGCAAAAGAGATACGAATGCGACCATTCAGTTGTAATGCCAACGAAAAGGGCTATGTGAAGAGTTTAACCGTTAATTTTGATAATTTGGCAAAATCGATAAAATTTGAACGCGAGCTATCATTACGTTTGCGAGAACGGAATGAAATTCGACGGAATCATAGTTTGCCGGATGTGTTGGAAGACACCAAATATCGATTCGATTGTGATTTTAAGAAACGCAGACAACGCTCGACTGATGACTTTCTCGATGGCTACGGAGTCGAAGGTGTGGGTCTCGAATGCCAATTTACAATTTCAATCACCCAAATTTATTGCGTTATTTTATTCCAGAAAAATAAATCACTCTTTGGTTCTCCAATTTATAACTTTTAGTTGGTTCACTTAGGATTTTGGTTGAATTTTTTTTATTAGTTATAACTAATTTACACAAACTAAATATTTAATTTCGATACAAAAAATTTAGTTCGCACATGCACATACCTTATGTTAGTCATTCGTTCAGTAGTATTTGCTTCAAAACTTCATTTTCGCTACTTTTTAAGATCATTCTATTAATCATTGCTTCAAACTCGCTTATTTTCGCCATTTATTTTTCATGAACCTTTTTTCAAATTTGCTTTCAAACTGACAAAAAAAATGTAAACTCTATTGATCGATTTGAATTTACTTTATAGGAAGTCCAAATAGCCTAATGTTACCCTCACAAAACGATGATTCTTCTTCTATTCGACGCGCTTGTTCGCTTAGTGATTTAAGTATGGGAAAAGGTAAAAACAACAAATATTTAATTCCAACAACTTAAGTTGTTAGTTTTTATTTTAAAATTTCACTGCCTTTTTCTCTTGCTGATTTTGACGGAATGAATCTAATTTAGATCTACTGACCCCATGCCATCTATTTTCCTCTGACTCAATTATATTATGATTTCAAAGCAGTTCCAAATAACTTACCTCTTTTTATTTGTTAAAAGATTGTGATTGTTTATTGTTCATTTAATCCGTAAGGATGATTACGTAATTGTCTTGCCAGTTGACCTATCTTCGCTGACATCGTACGATGATGATGATGTCAGGGTTATACGAACGTGTTTCAAGCTTTTTCCACTTTTTTACGTGTTTGTTTTCTTTTCTACCTTTTACTTTGGTTTCGCTTGTAGGTTTCAAATCTCAAAGTTCGCATTCATATAAACCGATTGCAAGCAGTCGACAGAACACAAACTCAAATCGCGTGGCAGCCAAGCGAAACAGTACATTATCTAGCAAAATGTCAACGAATGGAATGGGCACCCGAAGCGTATCGAGCGGAACGTTAAATCATGCAGTAAGTTGGAGTTTAAACTAAACTCAATGACACAGTTTCATTTCATACAATTTTTTTTTCATTTTGCAGAGTGATTCCGACCCAGAAGCTCCAGTTAGTCGTGGTGGAATCTTGCGACCAACAATCGCCTCACAGAACAGAATGAACGGTGGTAAGTGTTTTTAAAATTGTTTAAATTTAATCAAAGATAGCTCATTCTCTTTCATTCGACCCTAATTTTTTTACTTCTCACATATGACAAATGGCAAATGGCAGTCTTTTTTCCTTACCCTGACGTAGTTTTGTTGACTTCTTTTTTTTGTTGTTGTCATAAATAATTTCCAAGATATTTCATATATTAATCTTATTTTTCTATTTTCCCTCCCTTTAATCACCTTTGAAGCATCGTCAGCAAACAGCAAATACAATAGTACTAATAAGACTGCAGCCGCTATCATTAATAGAAGACGTGGACTAACTAGTAGTGGTAGTGTTAACATTTTCACATTTTTTTTTTCTTTCGTCTTCTCCTTTTTTTCTTTTTGATTTATGGGTATTCGTTTCCCTTTTTTGTTATTTATTTCTGACTTAATCACATTCATTACATCATCACTAGATTTAAATCGAGGATGTTTTTGCGAACAAACTGTATATAATTTGAATGAGCAAAAATACTCTCGGAAATGCCATTTTTTGTGGCGTTCTCATTGTTTTTTTTTTCGTTTTTGTACAGTGAGCGTTTCGAGCGGTGGTCAAGATGATTCCAGCTCAGAAGAAGCTCAAACGAATACTCACAAGATTAGCGGCAATAAGCCAGTTGTACCGCCACGACCACGTGGAATATCTGGTGTCGAATACAAACGCAACGGTGTACCCAATGTCACAACCAATGGAAAACCCAACAAAACCACTTTCAATGAAGAGGTCCCATGCAAAGATAATGATATCGCTAATGCTGACTGTGAGTGCAATGAACACATTTCTTTTCTTCTTTGTTGATTTTCTTTCGGCACAAAAAAGTATTTGGATACATGGATTGCACAGTTGCCACTGCAATTTTACTATGGACCTAGATTTAATCTCCATACGTTCGTAGTAACAAGTGCTCATGGACTTCAATCAGATTAAGAAAAAAAAACATTAACTAAAATGTCCAATTGAGAGAATAACGAATTGTATTTCAATTTTCCAGTGAGTTCTCAACTAATATCGAATATCATATCGCAATTAATGGTCACAACGAATTCCGTGATGCAATTGCACCAAAGACTCAAAACCAGTGAAGAATCATCGAATGGAACGGATAACCGGAAGCAAGATATGCTGAAGGAATTGGAAAATGCTGTGATGATGACTCAGTCGATGCTTACGAAAATTACGAATAAGTAAGTTGAATCGTAGTATTTTTTTTTTTGGAAAATTATTTAATTTTCAATATGTAATTTTCTGGTTTTTGAGGAAATTTCTAGATTAGAAAATTCTAAAGATTTTTTTTTTTAATTCAATCTACTTTTTAGACCGTCGGAACGTTCTGGTCATCATGTGACGTTTGCCAAAAATGATAGTCGAATATCGACACAACAAAATGGCGAATATACACAAATGATGGACAAATGCACGGATATTCTACAAAAAGTTCAAAAGCATGTGCAAAACAACAACATTTAAATGGAATGAACATTGAACCGTTTCAAAAAAAATTTGTTCCAGAGCCGAGAGTGAAGAATAAACACAACTATGAAAATTAATTTGTTATCGTACGACCCGAAAATGAAGAATTTAAATTAAGAAAAAGACACATATTTTCAATAGTTTATAAAATACCAACTGAATTCGAACAAAAACACAAAAAGCAACAACAATTAATAGAAATGACCAAAAAACACACACACACTGAATCTGAAGAAATATGTTTTTAATTTATTTGTTTTTTTTTTCGTTCCACGTCACAAAGTTCTCTATTTGTCCATACTCAATATTTGGCTATTTAGTATTGTTAAGTTATTAACCGTTTCAAAGCAACAACAATAGCGAAAGCAGCGACGATTTGTCTCGATAAAAAGAAAATAAAAAGTGAATAATTGTTGATTTCGAAGGAAAAGTATACAGCATTCGAATGAGTTCCCTTTATTGCGCATTCAGTCGGAATGCATTTTTTCTTGTCTTTTCAATTCAATAAGACCGTAGCGGAATTTAACTCTTAACTCTTAAACAAATCAATTAAAATAACGCAATGAATTTTTATGGCTTGTTCACACATTCAAATTATTATGTTACCAATCAAATTTTAACCCATTTTTAAAGAAAAGAAGTCAAACATCATAAGACAAATTGTGAAGTGAAGTGAACGGAAAAAAGCGAATGGCATTGCATTGCATTGAATTGAATTGCATGTGAAATATGAAACGAAATAGCAAAACACACACTGAATTCAAACGCTTAACACTAGTTTTAATGTTCAAATTCTTAGACAATTTAAATTAACTAAAAACTTTGTTGCCATTTTTCTTAAGTTTTCTGTTAAAACATGTAAATAATAAAACAAAATTCGTTTTTAGTTGATATCAAATCAAATATTATATAATCAAATTTTAGTGTAGCCCGTCATTTAGTTAGAACATTTAGTTTAATCTGTGAATTTATAATTCCCTTGTACAAAAAAAAAAAAAAAAAAAAACAAAACTTGGTAATCAAATTTATTTTTTTCTTGCTGAAACTAAAGTTCCAATGCAATATTGGTGAAAGAAAGCGATTAAAGAACGGGACAGAGGGTGGGGTAGTTCATCAATAGTTAGCCACAATTTAATCGATAGTAACACGAACTAATCATTCTAACCACTTACATCCAGACCTCCGGTCAGAACAAATCCATTTGTTGTTATTGACACTGGATGGTTAGAACATTTTGATTCGGGTTTCACAACAAAATCGTGTTGTTTTGCGCAAAACGATCGTTTTCGGACCTGCTCACGGGTCTGAATTGATTCGGCAAAAGAATATTGGTATTTTGTTGGTTAGCACACCGATGAACCTAAACAACTAATGCTTTCTAATGACTAATGTTCATTTTTCTAAATCAAAAATCAACGGGAACAGCCGTCCAACCGAAAGAGTTTCGGTTCTTTTACATTCATTAGTATTAGTTAAATTCTGTTTAGTTTGTATTTTGTAAATCAATTTGATTTTGTTTTGGTTGACAGGGTCATTTTGTGTGAGTTATATTTTTAATGAGTTACAATGAACCTGGCTTTGAATCCATGTGCAGAAAACTCGAAATTGTATTGTGTGACCGATTTCAATGGTCCCGAGAAAAAAGACAAGAGGGAATAATGGATCATTACTAATGAATGAAACTTTTTAATAAAGGTTTAGTCTAAGTTTTACGACAAGTCGAATGGAAATGAAGAAAAACAAATCGTTCACTAATATTTAGAATGCAGTCACTTCACATGCATGTGATTTACAAACGTGAGGAATTCAACAAATTAAATGATAGTCAATGAAAATTTAAAACAGAAACAACATAAAAATTTCTAATTTTCAAACGTAATTTAGCGTAAAATTGTCTTCAATTGCGATTTTTTGCGTACTTATTCAAATCATAGTTGATTAATTCGTCTGAACATAAATGAAAAGTCCTTACTAATTCTCTCTATAAATAAACCGACAGAAACAAACAGAAATTTATCCTGTATTTGTAAAATTTAGACGCGTAGACTATAGAACAATAGCTATACATATTTATCAATTATCTGATAAGTGAAACAATAAACAACCTATTTTTTTGTGAAGAAATACCAATCGAAAAGGAATTAATCCATCATACACTTATTATGGAACAAACGAATGAATGATACACACATTTTATGAATTGTCCTAAAAATGAACCGAAAATAAATTTCAATTTTTACATACAAATTTGTTGGTGCTTTTTTCTTCTTTTGATACTTGAACTTGTTCTGAATTGATTCACAACAATTGTTGAAGATTCTTCTTCAATGAAGAAAACAATATGATTCCGAATGATGTTTTATTTGGCTGACAACATGAAGGTATTTTTTTTTAAATCAATTCGATGAGGGCCTCATTGAAACTTATTTCCTCGCTGGTTCGTAAGGACGTTGTAGGTTTGTGTTGAAATATTAATTCGAAACTCATCGTTTCTCGAGGCAACCTCTATTTTTTTTTGCTTCAGAGGCCACATAATATTTTTTCGGAACACAAGAGAATTATTTCAATTATTGTATTCACGGTCGATTATTCCTTTTGACATCGTTTTCGTCCGAAGTGTTGCAACGTTTTTTCAAAGTCCTATATAATCAGCCTCGAGCATGAAATTTCATTAGAAATCTTTTCGAATATTGTGGATATCATCAGATGGTGTCAATAATTTACTTGCGTTAACTAAACATGCAATCATTTCGATAAATAGATTGAATCAAATAAAAAAACTTCTTTCAAAGTCTCGTAGTTTAGTTTCGCTGCGATTCATAATATTTACATTTTGCAATGAGATCAAGAGCGAGATTCATGCCATGGATGAGAGGAACAAAGCCGGGGAAAGTCCAGCGGAACTGATGAAGAGAGTTGTTGATATTGTTGAATTTCACGAAGAGCAAAACAGTTGAGTCAAATTGATTGTCATTTAATGTCGAATCGATTTCAAGCACTTGATCAAACTTTCTACTGAGCAATCCAAATTCTATATCGTTTCCCTTTCTCAGACTATGTTTTGATATGAACAACATCTATGCGCTCATCGATATAGTTTATTTTCTTTAGGGTCTGTCAACCATTTGCAGCGCACTTTTTATTGTTCAATTGGAATTAGTTGAGTTTTTTTTTCCGTCTTTTCATGGGCATGTGATTTTAAATAGACGCAATTTACTTTCCGTTTCAGGAACGAAATTTGGATCCACTGGAGCTGATTTAACCATTATTTCTAGCATTTTGGTAACTCTCCCTGCTTTTTCTTGTTTTTGAATTCGGACAGACGTTAATTAATCATTTCGATCAACTTAAAATAAAAGTGAATAAGTGGTAGGGCTTCAAGTTCATTTACATGCCCACGCCCATTCCCATGCCCATATTTCAATGCTTCAATTGTAGATACACTAGAAATATTATAGTTTTTCCAACTGCCTTAAAACTTCGACTCATATCCAATCGATGCCGAACTACATAGTGCACACTGCACACTCTTCCGCTGTAAAAAAGTTTTCTGTGCCACAATTCATTAAAGTAATTGGTTAAAAATAGAGACCGGATTGGCTTTTATATTAATTTTTAATCAACGGTCGGTAGTCAAACGGTAGTGTTAGAATGAATTCACTTATGAAAAATGCATCCATTCGAAATAAAACTATTTTTCTGGGGTTGTAATGAAGCGCATAAACGTGGATCTCGACAAATTATTGATATGTAAAATGTTGATGTCCATGTGAGAATGTAAACCATTCCGGTGAACACATTGAATGGACAAACAGGATCCAGCCGTCATTCGAAGTGATACGATAAATTAGTTCAACGAAGCCATTTGGATAATCGTTCTTCTCTTAAAGAAAATTCAGTTGAAATATAATAAACCAATAATTCAAAAATCAAACTCAAGAAAAATTTCTAGAATCTTACAACGGACATTCTTTCCACAAAAAACTGATTTTAGTAATTTTGGTGAAATCAGTTGAATTTTTTTCCACCGAGAATAGTTGAATAAGTGAACTTGTTAATAAGAGTTTAACAGTGAAATCAGACAGAACACCAAACTTTTGGCAAGAACATACCATGAAAATCTTTCAATTGTTTCAAAAATACTTGGCCGGTGTGGGAGTTGAGCCACTTCAGCCATTTCAAAAGAATCATTCAGTGATCATGTTCCTCAAGAGATTACTGGCTTTCACTGTCGCGATAACATGCATCATATTTTTGACTGGTTTTCTTGGACATGAAGACGAAACACTTGACGAATATGCAGATTCCTTTTTTGCGTCCTTATCTTTGACTATGTTTTCTGTAAATTTCGCAATATTCATTTGGAAAATGGATGGCCTATTCAAATTGATCGAAGACTTCGAAAACCTCATTAGACAGCGTAAGATATTGACACACAGTGATTTTATTATACCTACATTTTGTTTTTAAATGAAATTGAATATTGTTTGGCTCATTACAAATCTTGAAATAAAATCAACACAGCTTCCAATAAAAATTTCTATTTTGACAATTTTAAAGCCTTGTCTCTGTCATGTTTATTGGAAGTTTTGTATTTAACCATATTGTTTGTGAAATGATGCAGGAATGGAGAACCCAGAATCAAAGTCAGCATACGTAAAATTGAATGAAAATATCGAAAAGTGGACCGGTGTATTTCATTTCATAACTGTGAAATTGACAGTTACAGCAATGTTGATGCCGAATTTTATTATAAGCTTCTATCTTTATTTTGCGACGGATCTCAGATGCGAAGGCTTCATTTTACCTTATCAATGGTGGTATGTATTTCGGTATTTTCCTTGTAACCGACTAAAAACGTCCAATTTTGTGTACACTGTGTGAAGATGACTTGACATTTGATTTCCATCATTTTCTATTTTCATTCATTTTATTGAGGACCCCGTTTTACTGGAGAACACCAATTGGATATTTGATCATTTTTACAATTCAAGGCTCAGCGACTTATTATGCAGGTCACATAGTTGCATGTTCTATTGGTAGTTTAGTTTCGCTGTGTTTCATGATATTTACATTTTGCAATGAGATCAAGAGCGAGATTCATGCCTTGGATGAGAGGAACAAAGCCGGGGAAAGTCCAGCGGAACTGATGAAGAGAGTTGCTGATATTGTTGAATTTCATACGAAACCAAAACAGTTAAGTCGAATTGATTGTCATTTAATGTCGAATCAATTTCAATCACTTGATCAAACTTTCTACTGAGCAATCTAAATTCTATATCGTAATATTTTCAATTCGATAATGATGTGTTTCACCTTTATCAGACTTGTTTTCGATATGAACAACATCTATGCGCTCATTATTATTATTTACTTTCTTTGGAGTCTGGTAAACATTTGCAGCACATTTTTGGTGGTTCAAATGAAATTAGTTGAGTATTTTCTCTATTTTTCCATGGGCATGTGGTGGCAAAAATTCATTTACTTTCTATTTCAGGAACAAAATGTTGTTCCACTCGAGCTAATCAAACCATTATATCAAGCATTTTGGTCATTCTCGTTGCTTTTTCTTATTTGTGAATTCGGACAAAGGCTAACCAATCTCTTCGATCAACTGAACGACGCCATCTATGACTGTGACTGGGCCGCATTCCCTAGAGACATACAAAAGATATTGCCGCTAATCATCCAGAATACTCAACGGCCAGTTGTTCTTCAGACATTTGAAAATGCGTCGTGCAATCGTGAATCGTTTAAACAAGTGAGTCTCCTTTCTGAAAATGTGAATTTTCTTTCAATTTGTATTGATGTAAGTTGTATGTGTATACAGGTGGCCAACAGAGGATTTTCATATTTTATGATGTTTCGCAAATCTCGATAAATTATCAATGTCTTTGGCAACTGGAGAGTTTGATTCGTTCTAAATAAACTGTTAAGATTTTATCATAAGATTCTTTATATTGAATTAACTGATTTTTTGCCAGTGATGTAACAACGTTCACGAAGAATGAATCACAAATGAAGGAAATTCATCAGTGAACAATAATTTATAAATGTTATTAGCACCAATGGCTATTCATGATTGGTTTTAGCTCTTTTCACAGCATTTTATTCGCTATATGAATGGGATATATGGATCTTAATGACATATACTAGTATTATTCTATACCAAATATGTTCACAATTCACATGCAATTACTTAATTAAGAATTATGTCCATTGACCAGTCAATATTTGCTCAGAAATAGAAAAGAAATCAGGAATTTATTGAAAAAATGGTTTCATCAAAATTTCGATATTTGTTTGATAATAATTAACGTTATTGTAACGTGTCTGTGTAACCAAAAAGCATATCTAAGCTACTTTTTGAAGGAAACGGGCTAGTCAAATATGATGATTGTTATGGCTTTTTAATCTTTTGTGTCGAAATATATTACTTTTCCGCAAACATAGTTTGTTGAGGAACAGTATTGCACACACAGAAATGAGTAGTTTGGAGCAAAAATGTAATACAGAAAAGTTGCGCGGAAAAATAGAGAGCGGATATAGTAAACTATAGTGAACTGTATAGCTATCTCTTTTCATTTGACATTTTTCCGCGCAACTTTTCTGTATTACATTTTCGATCCAAACTACTCAAATAATGTTAAACGAATCTTAGTATTAGTGATTCTTTTTCTTGAATCTATACCATAGTTCTTTTACCACTGCATAGAATTTTTTTCGTTGAAAAAAAACTTTGGTTGTGTTGGTATGAAATTTGACTTTGACAGAATTTTTTGCAAGAAAAAAATGTGTGGCTAAAAAACTTGGCTATGAATCCAAGTGCACACACATAAAAGTAAATTGTTCAAGTTTTACGATAAGTCGAATGGAAATTAAGAAAAGGGATCGTTCACTAATATATATTAGGAATGCAGTCACTTCACATGCATTATTATGAATTGTCCTAAAAAAGATTCAAAATAAATTTCAATTTCTACATACAAATTGGTTGGTGTTTTTACTTTACCTACTTGAACTTGAGCTGAATTGATTCACAACAATTGTTAAAGATTCTTTTCCAATGTAGAAAACAACATTTATATTCTCGAACGACGTTCCATTTTCATGACAACATAAAGGTAATTTTTCAGGGGGCAGAACAATACCAGAGTAATTCGAAGTAATTCCTTGTTCGTCAAAGTAATTGTCTTGATTTGTTCTGACGTTTTTGCATCATCACATTTATTGAAATGATCACCGCTTTGTCGCAATGAGAGTTTAATATCAAATTCTTCTGTAGTTTTGATTGATTTATTTCATCTAATCACTTGAACACAGAAACGTCAGAATGCTTCAGGAGAATTATTGCGGCGAACGAGGAATTATTTTGAATTACTTCTGTAATTTTCGACTACTGCTCTCCCCCTTATAATTTTTTAAAAAGTTATTTCGATGAAGACCTCATTAAAACTTATTTCTACACTAAAATGCATTTGTAACCACCGCTCGTTGGACATTGTAGGTTTGTGTTGAAATATTAATTTAAAACACAAAATAAGATGAGCTCGATTCGGCGAATTGAATGGCATCTGATGGAGTTTGTTTTTTATGAAAAATGTTCGTAAATGTATACGGTTTAGACAATTTTTATGAAGGATCGTGTTCAGTGGATGAAGGTTGATGTAATTATTCAACCAGTTCACATTTTATGTCCACATCTAGGTTGACTGGCATTGGTACAGTTCTTTTGGAGTTTTTAGTACACGAACGGTGGGTTGGATCGCTTGTACCACCGACCGAACAATTCTTTTGGTGATTGAGATCTGGAAACAAATCAGAGTTGGAGTCAAAGTCTAAATCATAAAATCGAATGAATAAATCAAAGCACAAAAAACAAGCAACTCAAACATATACACACTTTGTCCATTCATCGTTTGAGAATCATTCGGCTTGCGTTTAAGGCCACTTTCATCCGTTGTTTCATTTGCATCGTCCTCCTGTCTTTGTTTATGAATATTTGCGATGTGCCGGTCTCGATTTTTCTTTGACGCAAGCATTTTGTTGCATATTGGACACGCGCGATTTTTGAAATCAGCCAATTCCGATGCTGGTACCGAAGCTGATACTGCCCTTTGAGCTCCAACAACTGCTCCTTCAATTATGGATTTCAAAAACGAATCAAAACCATCCGGATTTTCAATTGTCATACTGAAATGTGAGGATTCTCGTGACGACGCCATTCTAATTCATTGAGCCCTGTGGAAAAATAATAATTTTTACACATAATTTTGTTGAAATTGTAATACACTATTTTCTTTTTCAATTCAAAAGCCATTTCAGTTGAGTAAAAATATGCCTTGCCTTTTGAAATGTGGATTTACGAAAAACATTCATTGGCTTGGAATCACTTTCTGCAAAATGGCCCTTTTCGTTTGGTGAAAATCACTATCTGGGACGAGTTAATGTGCGGCAACTTCAACTTTGATCTGAATAGTGTTTGCTATCAAGAAAAATATTTAATGGTAGGTTTCTTTGTTTGTATTCGTTTCATTTTGTCCAGGGAAATGAACGATTCAAACCGCACTGGCTATCGTTGTAGCGAGTAAAACGTTCTCCGATGCAAACTTTAACGATTGATTCAATATAAAAGACTCAGCTTCAACCTTATTGCCGATCGTTTTTCATTGTGTGAGTGCCAAATCGGTTTGCTACTATTTTGCACACCAATGCGAAACTGTGGAACTCTTTTCTACGTGGGGAAATGGCACAGAGTGTATGAAATTTGGGTATTTGTATTGGTGACCCTTCGTTATAGATCGAACGAATTGCACACAATCGAAGGAGTGACTACCATTGAATCAATCGTTGAAGTTTGCATTGGAGAACGTTTTACTCGCTACAACGATAGCCAGTGCGGTTTGAATCGTTCATTTCCCTGGACAAAATGAAACGAATACAAACAAAGAAACCTACCATTAAATATTTTTCTTGATAGCAAACACTATTCAGATCAAAGTTGAAGTTGCCGCACATTAACTCGTCCCAGATAGTGATTTTCACCAAACGAAAAGGGCCATTTTGCAGAAAGTGATTCCAAGCCAATGAATGTTTTTCGTAAATCCACATTTCAAAAGGCAAGGCATATTTTTACTCAACTGAAATGGCTTTTGAATTGAAAAAGAAAATAGTGTATTACAATTTCAACAAAATTATATGTAAAAATTATTATTTTTCCACAGGGCTCAATGAATTAGAATGGCGTCGTCACGAGAATCCTCACATTTCAGTATGACAATTGAAAATCCGGATGGTTTTGATTCGTTTTTGAAATCCATAATTGAAGGAGCAGTTGTTGGAGCTCAAAGGGCAGTATCAGCTTCGGTACCAGCATCGGAATTGGCTGATTTTAAAAATCGCGCGTGTCCAATATGCAACAAAATGTTTGCGTCAAAGAAAAATCGAGACCGGCACATCGCAAATATTCATAAACAAAGACAGGAGGACGATGCAAATGAAACAACGGTTGAAAATGGCCAAAATCGCAAGCTGAATGATTCTCAAACGATGAATGGACAAAGTGTGTATATGTTTGAGTTGCTTGTTTTTGTGCTTTGATTTATTCATTCAATTTTATGATTTAGGATTTGACTCCAACTCTGATTTGTTTCCAGATCTCAATCACCAAAAGGATTGTTCGGTCGGTGGTACAAGCGATCCAACCCGCCGTTCGTGTACTAAAAACTCCAAAAGAACTGTACCAATGCCGGTCAACCTAGATGTGGACATAAAATGTGAACTGGTTGAATAGATTACATCAACATTCATTCACTGAATGAATTCCTTGATAAAAATTTTCTAAACCGTATACATCGACGAACATTTTTCATAAAATACAAACTCCATCAGATGCTACTCAGTTCGACGAATTGAGCTTAGCTAATTGTGTGTCTTAAAATTCCTGTCATTAATAAAGAAAATATTTTTTTAACGCAAATTGTTTGGTCTTTTTTTCTTTTTCTTATTTTGATACTTGAATTTATTCTGTATGAATTGTTGAAGAAAACAACATTTATGATTTCGAACGCCATTTTATTTTGAAGACAAGATGAAGGTATAACTTTTTAGGTTAATTTTATAAAGAAAACTCCACATTGAAACTTTTTTCTTCGCGCATAACCATCATTTTGAAGGACGTTGTAAATCTTTTTTTTTCAATCGCAAGAAATCACAATATTTCGCATTTTGTTTATTTTTCTAATCAAATGAAGATTCACGAAATGATTTATTAACCAAATTTAAATAGTGAATCCAAAAGAGTTATTCCATAAGAGTGTTACCTACCTTGAATTTTACTGCTTAAGAAGCTGCCATTTAATTGTAATTTGAAGAAAAGTTTGAACGGAAACACAACAATTTATCTGCTGATTAGTAAACGTTATGCAGAATTTTATTGAAGTTGAACTGATAGTTTTTTCATGACATTTTGAGTTATCATTATGTTTTTCTAATATTTGAATGGCTATTTGAAAATGGAAACAATTTGCCTCTAACTATTGAAAATACCTTTTGGTATGTTTGTATTTTATTTGAATGGTTATGAAATCGCACTTCAGACAGATAAGCCTTCATACAGTTATCGGTCTAAAAATCCGGCTCACGTTTGATGGACACTCTTACATCTGACTGGAGTCCTGGAAATGGTACGGAGCGAGTTATGGTATTGCGAAATTCTGGCAATGATCGAATCGCGAGACCATTCCTTTCTACTGGCACCGATAACGAACGACTTGATTCCGAATATGTTGATGCATTGTGTAATTCTGGGAGGCAAATCCTTCCTTCCGGTGCCGATGCCAAATGATTTGATTCCGAATCTGTTGTGGACTTGCGTAATACTGGCGATGATCGATTCGCGACCCTTTCCACTGGAGCCGATACCAAACGATCTGATTCCGAATCTGTCGTGTCAGAGCCCAAACCATCGTCCGATTCTAATTCCACAAAAACAGTTCTGGTAGAACGTTTTGGTCGTTTTGAGTTCGGTTCTTTTGCTAAATCAAATGAAAAGAAATGAATTAGTTAAAGATGAGAAAAAATCCTTCAAACTAGATGCAAACCTTGATCGTTGTTTGTGAACATGTTCAACATTTCATTCACTATGGGCTCACGTTCCGCGCCTCGTTTTGTTTGCTTTGTCGGCTTCTGGCGATTTTTATTTGCAGGCTTGCTTCCACCGCCGTGCATTCGTTCAATGTGCTTGTCGCGATTGGCTTCTGATGCCAACTTTTTCTTGCATATTGGGCAAGTTTGATTGTCCTCGGGCTGTTCTTCACGGAAAATTGATTTCCAAAACGTTTTTACTTCATCTAGATCGTCAGTATTTAAATTGACTGCGACATTGTATTTCGGCAAATTTGCTGCCATTCTTCCTTGTTGTTTCGACTGAAAGACAAAAAATATTTTTCGAGGGTTATTATTTAATCAATCATTTTAGTTTGAAATTTAATAATTTAATAACCGTTTTGTAAATATATTGAATTTTTCAGACGTTTCAACTGGTTTTTTGTATGCACTATCATTGGAATTTAAATCAAATTCCACTGAGTGGGCTAAAGTTCAATTATTTTATCTGGTTAAGTCAGACAAAGTGAATAACTTTTCAATGATTGAAAATCCAATCGTAGTAGTACGAAAATACAAGGGCAAATTACTATTAAATGTATTTAAATTTGCACGATATATGGAAGCCTACTCATCGGTTTCCACCTCTTTTTCTATTGTAAAATTCATTTGATGAAATGCTATGTGGTTTCTAATCTTCCTAAAGTGAAATTTTTTCAGTTTGAAAATGTTTCAAATTAGAAAAAATCAAAATTCGCATTGCATTTCGTTATAAGAAAGAAATGAAAATCCCGACATTTTCAGGCTTTATTACTGTGCCAATTTTTGGAATGAGAATTACCAAACAATTCACTGTCTCTGAATCACCACCGCGAACGAACGAAACGACTGTTACCAATCACTATCAAACACTATCTGAAACAATCCAATGGCTTGGTCACTTTGATGGTGCGAATATTATTATTTTTTTGTTTGTGTTTGTGAAGTTGTGTTTACCACAATACATATAACCAGATTTACTGAAATGATATTCAAACTTTGTGTATTTTCTTTTTAAAAGAATTACGTTCATCTCTAATGCACATGCAATCCTATTCAGATTAATCGTGCAAAGTATTTCGGTTCTCAGCTCAAGAAACAAAGGTCCCAATTCATCGCTCGTAATGTGTCTAATTTATTGTTTGATGTAAATAAACAGTTCGCATTGCAGACATTTTTTATATCGAACATAGCATCTTTGCTATGCAGCGACAAACACATTTTTAGAATCTTGAGTTTCATGTTACAGTCTGTAACTTACAGAGTATCGCCATGGTTCGTATACATGAGAGTGAAATAAATATTTCCCATTCAAATTACAGTAAAACCATTTAATAAGATAAACCCATAGATAATGCAAGAAAGATTCGGCCGAAGCGAAGTGGGTATTGAATGTTTCACTATTTGGTGATTTTATTGTAATGTATACGTTATCATAATTATGATTAAAATGTGGTGAGAACAGCTCCAAAGTGATCTCATCTATTCGAAAGGTATTTTAGACGATTCAAATATTTTTTGAATGCATTACGAACGAATTCGTTTTGGTGAGCGAATTTGTTTTGAATCGACGCATATTTTAAGCATCTTGATTATTTACATATGACGATATCAGAAATTTTCCTGTTAGCCACACATAAATATAGTATTTTACGGCCTTTTGCTTTTAATTTTGCGCATAATTTGTCTGGTATTTAAGGTCAGTTCAACATGTCGATTATTGTTTGTGCATCGCCTTTTTGTGTAGAATCTGCAAAGCGTTTTGACAATATCGAATCGGCGAACTTTTTTCATACCCTTTGAATATTTGAGTTTTTTCATTTAAAGTTTTTTTTTTTCAAAGAGAACTGAAAAAATGTTGCACAGTTGCATTGCAAATAAAACCGGCCATTGCATTGAAATGATGGTGTAATGGTGTATCGAAGAATTCTCCCATGATAAATTATCATCATCAGACGTGGATCGGTTGCTTCCAATTCGATTCGTTTTGTTGTTTTTACTAACACAATAAGGCAAATGAAACAAAATCATCAAAAACAACGCAAAGACTAAGTAAGTTTTAATTGTGTTTATTACATTAAACATGATGACATTCGGTGAGACATTTTGTGTCTATAAATGTTATTGTTAAATTGTCTATGTCAATATATGGTTAAATAATAGTGTCAATCTCATTTGTCTTAGGGTGAATAATGCTATATCATTATAACAAAAATATTATTCATATTGAATCCAAAAATAATAGTCATTTGAATATGTGTTCCGCATCATATTGATACATATGTTATGATAATTTCATTGTTCAGAGGCGTTTTCATTCTTTTTATTTACATTTAACATAAAAATGCATATTTGAATTGAAAGTGTCCTTTCCGTCGAAGCAATTTGTTCAAAAATTGTTTGATTTCTATTGAAAATTGTTTCATTTGGTGGTTGTTGTTCTATTCTAAACTCATATGTATATATATTGGTATAGTTTTGTAAAATTGATTAAAAATAGAAGGTGTGCATAAATTCTTTTGTTTGAGACCATAAAACGATAAAATACATTATTTTCTCTATCTAAAATTGTTTCCCATTCTTTGTTCACTTCAATTTCAGAAAATAATTGTTGCATTTTTTTAACAGTGGCTTAATAGTTCTCTGTCATTTAGATAAAAAGATTTCCTAAAAAAGATTTGAATGAAATCATAAAGCAGACTTGTTTGTGTGTGTGTGTGTTGTTATTTCACTGAAAAGTTGGATCAGTTAGAGAGAGCCATTGAGCGGTGGCTGTCGCCGATTTTGATCTAAGTAGGTCATCGAACAGAGCACGATTCGCTTGGGGCAAACTTCGGTCATTACCAACTAAAGCACGTCCAATTATTTCATTGGAACCTGTGACGCCACGAAAACAGGAGTAGAATTAGGTATAGAAAAGCAATTTTCGATAGGGCATATAATATATATATAGTAAAACACATACCCAATAAGCTGTCGTGGGCGACAAGAATTTCAATTGTGCACGTTCTGAGAGTATCCTTGGGAATATCGAATGTGAGCGCTTCATTAAACACGGGACAGATTGTATTGCGATATACGCCCGATTTTCGCTTTTTGATCTTTTTACCATTCTGTATGAGCGACAATTTAACATATGGGTCTGATGAATTGCGTGACATATCGACAACTTTCAAATTACGAGCCTTTATCAAAACGACAGTCAATCGTTCAGCCGATGGCAGGTATGACATCGATACCATTACATCACCAAGATCAACTTTAGCATCTTGTTCAGAGCACGAGCCCAAAAATTGCCACATATCAATTTTATGCGTTAAATCCAATTTGCTCAAATCGATTTGTGTGCCACCAATGCAAAAATGTCGTGAATACGAATCAAAATCGTATAGCAAAATCTCAATGATGCGTCGACCAATCACTGATGGCCGTTCCTCAAAAACGAAATCTTCATCAAAAACTGTACGAAAAGAAAGACAATAACAAAAATTTCATGAATAAATAAAGGTGCAGCTGCACATAAGGGCAAATAAGAAGATTATAACTGCGGAATATACTTGGGTTCAATGTTCTTTTATGTATTTTGGTTTGCCAAAAGTTCGTTTTGTCTGGTAGCAAGCGAATTTTCGCATATGGGTCGGCTGTACCACTAAAATCTCTCGGTTGTAAATCATTTGCCTATCAACAGATGAATAATTATGAGCGAGGCTTCAGAGTATGCAAATGTGTTGTTGAATGAATATTTACCTCAATAAGTCGAACTGTTAAAATGCCTGCATTTGGATCATAGTTGATGGTTAAATTGATAACACCGCGCGTGTCCTCCGGTATGGATGGATTTCGTTTGATTTTCGCCTGAAAACGCACATAAATCAATTAATACGGTTGAATGAAAGCGTAATGAATTTTAAGTGTCATTAGCCATATATATTATTCTCATGCAATACGAAACCACTAAAACTTATCATCATTAAATCAACATTTGCCGAAGACACGAAACCAAATGGAATGGCTTTATTGCTTTGCCTATTTACCTGTTCGTACAAAGATGTATCGATTTTTGTGTGATCCAATTTAGCTTGCATGGATGAAACTTTTGGGCGTGCCGGACTCATTGCAAGCACAACATGTTTGTCGGTACGAGCGATTGGTACCGTATTACCCGACCCAATTGACAATGCCATCGATGTATGGCTGCCCGTCGGTGATGTTGGTGTTCCAGGCAGCGAATCGTCTAGATACATTCCCAACACACACGAAAAACAAATGAAATACATAAATCAGCAATAAACAAATTATTCTATATCGAACCTGTTGAAGTGGTTGCCACTGCTTCGCTATGCGTACTCGGATGCCGTGGATTTTGGATGGTTGGCACCCAAAATGTTTCGTTCACCGACACCGGGCTGCGATTCGATGAGCGTAGACTTGTTGAATCGACCGTATCCACATTATATGGTATGGCATTGTTCACTAAAAGTGCCTCTTGACTTTGGAACGAAGGAGAATGAGAAATGAGATGTGACCATCAACATAAATTTCAATTTCAACTGTCAATTCAATCATATCCCCACCTCCCTTTTCATTCGCACATATTTTACATACCTTGCACCAAACTCCTGACTCTCGCATGCCGTCTCCAGCAAATTCTTTTCAAACCAATTCAATTTATACTTTTTCGAGCAAGTTATATACAGAAATACGCCTATTACTGTGACAATCAGAAACGATATGGTTGAGTAGAGAGCCACTTGCGGCACAGTAATGTCGTCCGGATCGAATGTAAAATCCATTTTCCACGAGCAGAATGAAAAAAAAAAACCGACGAGAAACTTTACGTCAATTCACTTGAGCCTGTGGTTGCTTTTATTCAATCAACGTCTTTTTCCCCTTTATTCTCTCCGTCTCGAACAGCGTTTTCAATGTTAACCTATCAATTGGTCCGCAAATAGAAAAGAAAATCATTAAATGAATTGTGATTGTGCAGAAAATTTCATCAAAGAAAATTATGAAAATGCTTCAGTTGCATGGACGAAGAACAAAGGAAAAATTATAGGGAAAAAAGGGAAAATTGCCCACAATTCAATTGGGAGAGTTTCAAATATCAAACAAATATTACCAACAATGTTAGAAATTAGTATTCTTTTATCTCGGCACAGTGGATGCGTCAGGAGCAAACAGTGGAAACGCCAACTTTTGATGGTAAATCTGTATTTTCGGGCAGTGTATGCATTGTGCAAGGTGCTTTCGAATGCTGACTATTCGAAAGCAAAGTTTGTATCAAACACCATTTTTTCCTTTCAACCATATATTACGTATTTATAGTCGCCATTTGTAACAAATGAGAAAACATGTTTCAAGCACGTTCAGTTCTACCGAAAAAAAAAGAAAAAAATCCACCTAAATCCGACTTTATACTGTCGAACATTGCTAGTTTATATGATGTGAAACGTTACAGTTTCCAAGAATCGTATTATTTCTTTCCCTCACTCTCTTTCTTCATCTCCTTTTTTAAGCTTTGGCGCTCGTGGGCTTGACATCGGTTTAATTCATTGTTGAGCATCAATCGTTCAAGCTCACGCGCTGAAATGGACGCAATTATTTTTGCCACCGTCGGGCATTGGAGCGAACAAGCGCACACGACAAGATAAATATTGTCGCTCTCGGAAAATATGAATGTTTCCGTTTGTTCAACAAGCCACGATGTCAAGATATAAAAGCTTCAGCACATATTTTTTTTTCCGCATGATTAGTAACGAGACTATTTACAAAGTTCCGCATTATTAAGTGCTCCATGAGGCACTCATGGAATCTCATTATAATTTATGGTGGCTGCCTATTTCCGTACACCGCGATCATCAAACTGAAACTTAAATGAGATTTCCGAGTTTGGAAATGAAAATCGACCGAGCTCCTTTTGTTTACATTGATTTTATTACGTATTTTCTGTAGCAATACGGTTGCAATCTTAAAGTAATTATAAAGTTGTGAGATTTAATAATTTCTATTAATATTAATTCAGCAACATTTTGCTGAAAAGGTCGATGCAAGGCTTTTACTTGTGAAAACATTCGTCGTTCTTCGGAATTAAAATAGAATTATTGCACGTAGTTACCAGGAACACCATCACAAAAACACGAGTTGATGAAAATGGAACGGATTCGAGGTTACAAAAGGAATTTTATAGCTCATGTTCCGGCGACCCGGAATTATAGAGGAAAGAATTTGTCATGGTATTTCAGCGAACTTTCATTCCATCTGAACGTACGTCTCTTGATGAAAATACTACCCATACCCGACTATGATCAACAGCGTCAAATGAAATGCGACTTTAATGTCTGTTCTCAAATAGTTGTGATTTAGTGGGGGGGAAAACTATTTCACATTTCCCTGTTCGCAGGCAATGAATAAACTTTTGTTCAAGTGGTTTTGAATGAATCGCTCGAACAAAAGGGCTCCTTGTTGACATTCATCTATTCGATGAATTAAGCCTTGGATTATAAAAGCTATTTCAGATAAATTCATTTTTCCTAAGTGAATTCTATAGAGCCACGTTGTTCTCGAAGTTCCGGTTGTGCACAATGTCAACGAAAAAAAACATCGCTTTTATTGAATTTTCCTCCGAATTTTCAGCATTCGTTCCAAACAGCTTATTTGACAGGCAGGGGAAAAATGTGCACATATACCTCTTCGACTGGTCGCTGACAATCAATCAATTTCCTCAGAAGAATCATCAAAAAATAATGGTCAATAAGTAGCTCAGATCCTTTTTTCTCTCTTACTGTATTGTGCGCCGATCCCCGTGCCAATATATCAAATTCCGAATCAAAATACATTCCGAACACTTCATCACTGATTCATGGCGTTGCCATGAAATATGTACGGCAAACGATGTATCCACGAGCCACACAAATGAGTTCTCAGCGTTCGTAGCTCAGATTGATTGGATGCTGTATAAAATGAGATAACATTTCAATACATAAACGTGAAAGATGATTCCGCTTTGGATTTCCGACGAGGGCTGGAGAGAGATATGGAAAATGCTATCATCAGTCATCACACTGATGGTCTTTTTACGTCGTTGTGTGTGCTGTTTATTTCGCTAAAACTTTTATTGGATTTAATGGTATAGCTCTATATCTCTGATGTGAGATCACACGACGTCGTTCATTTTTTTATTTGAGTGAAGCGGATTTACAATAGCGAAACGGTTGCTAATTTGCATTGAAAGTGGAAATAGTGCGGGATTTTTCATTAACCGTGGCTTTGGCCACAGCAATGGCAACGCGCTGCGTAATGGCATTTCGTTTCGCAGAATGATAAAATCCAGCGATCGATAAATGCAATGCTACAACGTAATCGTAATTTTGTTGTGTGAACGCAGTGAGAGAGAGTCGACCGTAAAGAGCATCAGCTGAATCGGGTGCAATAAAATTGCGTTCGACGAAATTGCAGCAATAGTCATAACCAAGGCCAACACTGCGAGAGCAACAAACAACAAATATTTACATTTGTGTTGGAATGTTTTTAGTTTGTTGGATGCGCGCAATAGTTTTGTGCTCACTTTATTGACACAAGTGTGCCGACCGATGTGCTTGTTAGCTGCAATATCACGTACTCGTACATCTTTCACTAAGTCGTGTTTATGTTTCGCTCTTAATACATGTCTCCGTTCTGCAAATTCGCATGCAATGCACCGAATCCACAATATCTATGTGTATTTTGCTAGGTTACTCGTGCAGAAAATCATTTCGACAAACAAACAAAGTGTAACACGAGCAAAAAGCTCTCTCTCCCGCCCGCTATGTTGCTCAACTTCAACAGCTCTCGCCCATTATTCAATATGGAAATTCTTATTCATCTTGATTCTGCATAGAAAAGTGCTCAATTTTTGCAGTGAGAAACGTCGAATAAGCGATCCATGCTTTTAAGCAGAAAGTCATGTAGATTTTCTTCACAAATGCGCAATTTATTTCAGCTCTTTTTTCTCTTTCCTCCTTTTTTTTGTTTGTATAATTTCATTTTGAGTTCATCTCGTTCATGTTAGCTGGCAGCAATTGAAAGAGCTTCGGTTGCTTTCACATCAATTCCAATGAAAATGGTGAGAAATGCATTTTTCCGTTCCAAACTGAACGAAAGGTCAAAATGGAACAAATGGCGAATAATTTATAAATTTTCACGTGTAATTGCTTGACATAGCAGCCCCTTTTTTGCCTCCGAAACATTTTCTTCTGTAGCGAATCACATTTTCGCACAAAAGCGAGTGGAAAATGAGCTGCATACAGTATGCCATATGTGTATTTCTCCCTTTCATAAAGATGAAAAATAAATGAAAGCATCTGAGAAAACGAACATTGCGCACGTCTGAGGCATGTTTATTGAATTATCGAACTTTTTGTGCCGTTCCAAACTCGAACTACAACCCCGTCGAACAATGCGATGGGTTGGACAACAACCAAACAGTTCAAACAAAATGTTGCTTCTAATTTGGTGGACAATTTATTTTGAGCTCCATCCAATCAGCAGCCAATTTGCTAAGGTTAAACACCGAGCTCTCGAATCCAAAATTTAACGTTGGTCCAAAAGTTTGTTAACATTTTGGTCAACCAACATTTTATGGCGTTCATCGCCAGTGACTTTATTGCATCATTTCACGATCTAAAATGAGATTGGGTCCATGCCGTAAAATACATGGCTTCTATACGCGATTGTAGTTAAAATGAAAAGCTGCGTGGGGAATAAGAAAAGATGATATGTGTTTGGTTGAATCGCTTTCTTTCTCTGTCTCACTCGCACTTTGGCTAAACATGTAACATTCATGTGGATCAACACGCATTCTTGGTGCGAGTGGAACAAAGGGCGGTTGAATGATGGTGAATGTTCGGGCAATTTGAAATGAAACTCGTGAATTATTTAGATGTATAATGGAAAGATGAAAAACACAATGTGGAGAGAACAAAAAAATTCGCATTTGCACGGCACATAGTGGGCTGACATAGACAAAACACACATTCATCAACGCATATATAAGTGAAAGAGAGAATGGGAGCCTGCGACCAAAATTCAAGACTAGCCGTATTATGTGTTCATTATTGAACGATTCTATTCGATAGTCGTGCCAGTCATTTGTCATCATGGTTATGAGTGAACCGCGTCGCTACGGTTCTGTTTTACGTGAGACGGCCAACACAACTTCTTCTTCTTCTTCTTGACAACATGCACCCATGCTCATGTTCATGTTAAGCGAATATTTTCATGGTGGTTGGTATTGGTTCGTTGTGTTTGAATTGTCTTTGCAGCTATTTTGTCTCGCTAACATACGTTGTTGAGCCGTAAAAAAACACCTTTAAGCTGACTGATCATTATTTGAAATGAAACCGAGCATGTTAGATGTTATATATCGAGAAAATGATAGGTTTCATGTCGGCATGAATGGCATTGCCACCATTCAAATTCACCCACATGCACAACTCGTGCACATATAATACGTACATGGAATGGAAGCATTCGCTGATTATTTTATTGTATCTGAGCATAAAATTATTTCATGGAATCGCTCGATTCATAATAAACAACAGGTTCAATGTATATGTATCAAAGCGCTTCAGGGTGGCAGTTGCTTTTTATTCACATTTCAATTGGAAAGCATGAATGCTGTTCATTTCAACTCATACAAATGAGCGCCTGTTTCATCTTTCATTTGAACTTTTTGTTCAAATAACAGATAGAGCTTGTCGTTATACATTTATGTCGACTCTGGGTTGGAATTTATTGGAAAAACATTCATACAAGAGCAAAAATCCAACCATCTTGGTACCCATAAAAAAACACCTCGCCTCGCCTCGCTGTAAATTTTGCAAAATTTTGCTACGGATACTTGACTAGTGGTTCTCACTTTGTGCACTGATTCTCTCAACATCGTTTCATTAATTTTCAATCTTCGCAGCCATTTATATTAATTTGTTATTTTAGGTAGCGAGGAAAAAAACGAGAGAAAAATCATGAAAAAACTTACTCATTTGGTATTCAAGATAAGTCGCGAGTTTGGGTCATGGAAAAAGCACTGTATGGCGCGTTGCTGAATTGCATGAACCAAATTATATCGCTACTTATGTGTGCTCAACAGTTTCTATTCAACGCTTTCATAAAATGCAATTTCCATTTTGCATGAGGTGCCACGTGCGTGACCCGAGTTGTTCCGTTTTTTTTCTCTCTCGAATATGCATATGCACTCAATAAATCAGAAACAAAACTTCATGTGTGGTTTCAATGTTGTGAAAAATGTTTAACAGCTGAATAAAGTTCGTCGAATTACAAACAAAATGGTTTTTTCTGCTTACAATATGTGTGTACACTGTACAATGTATTACTAAATGAAGTTGGTATAATTTTAAATCAACTTTTTTCGGCAGTTTATTTTTATGCACTAAATGCAGTAACAAAAGTGGGCAAATTTACTCTTCGGTCCAATTTGTGCACCATACAATCCGTAATTTTATCCAATGATCCGATTAAATGTCGGCCTTTTTTCTGTAACGACCCATGCGATACATAAAACTGCAATATTTATGTGCTGTTCCGCCATCAATGCACTGTGTCCTAGTCGTAAATTCCGCACAGTTGGAAATTCTGCACGAAAAACGCGACGCTAGTACTATAAAAAGAGTCGTTTGGGGAACGTTAAATGGATGGCACATCGAGAGGGTGTTTGAATTTGGGAAAAGCATTGCAGCATCCATGATGAATTATTCACATTCACTACACGCGTGTGCAACCATCGTAATCGTCTAAAATTCAAGTAATTAGTCCATTGAAAGCACGGCTCGTTGTCGGTGTTCATGAAATTAATTTGGAAAATACCTTGAGGTTTGAAATTGTACACAGAATTCCAAATGCAAATCGTCACACTTCGATGATTTGACTCATTTTTATTCAGACTTTGAGAGAATCGTTCTGCATTTATTTCACTCAGTCGTTCTAATTGCTTTTATTTGTATTGCCAATGTGTGTTACCAAGCATGTGCGATAAGATAAGGTAGTGGGTTGTTGGTTATTTAAACCTTGATTCAACCAGTGCTGACTTCCGATTGGACGAGACACAATCAAACCTGTATATACATTTTCCTGAATGAATTTGATTAAAAACTTTGAGTTGCTTGGTACAACTGATAATGGTCGCTTCTGCCATTGATAATTATACCATTGTCACACAGAACAAATGATTTTCATTTTATATCTGAGTCGGTGGAACAGAACAGCCAACCAGTTTGTTTCAAACAATTATCAACCTTCATCGTTATTGATGATGATGATGTGAATGCGGAGGATTGTGTATCATACACAATAAACTCCAATTTGAGGTATTCCAATGAAAATCGATTGAGACTGGTGGAAAGATTTTTCCATTATCTCCACTGCATAACCATATGCAAGCACATACACACAGTAATTCATGGGTTTTATCGTTATTTATGAAAATTCCGATTTCCCCATGGGCGATGAAATGTGATCAAATGTGGTGTCAAAATATGTGGAGCATACTTAGTTTGATATTCATGGAGTTATTTTGAAAAAGGGAAAAAAATCCCCAAAAACAACCAATTTGCTTACATTATTACGCATGACTTAGTCGAACGCGTTAAAATGGATTTTGCACAAACTGATTCGGGAAACTTTGCATAAAAAACCGTGCGTCACTGCTCTCAAAATCGTCTGGAAATTGAATATCTTTGGTCGTGTGTTGAAATGCACAGTTGTCAGGTAAAAAATTGTCATGAGAATTTTCAACCACAAAACCCGTATACGGCACACATTCTTACCGAATCAAGCTTTAAAGCCAGCGCCATGTGCTTAGGCCAAACTGGGTTTCGGTTGATGCCACGTGCTCATGGGAGCAACGTTCTTTACATTTGTACTCACAGGCTTTTGTCACGCTCCTTCGATAAATTAAGTCTTCGCTTTCAACAACAACAACAACAACGGCACGCCTGTTTAGCATCAATTCCACACAATTGCTTACACGCACCGTAAACAACGTACACAAAGTATGGCCGCAACAAAACACATTGTCATAAAATGCTTCAAGTCATAAAGTAAACACAAAAATGTTTTGAGTTGATGGTTTTTTTTTCTTCACGAAAGTGAGGTGAGGTGATAAAGGAAACGTGGAAAAATCGATGAATTCCTACCTCGACTTCGAGCCACTCCAATTTTGTTTAGGTTGTCGATTAGACGGGGAAAATAAATACAAAAACTCATTATTGACGCTTTTGCATTTTGGTTTTACATCATTTTCGCAGAGGATTGGAAACCACGAATTGCTACCTCATCTCAATTTGCGCACCTACAAAATTTGATTCATCTATTCATCCACTTATATTCGTGCTCTTATTATTATCCTTATGAATTCATTAATGCAATTTTGCAAGTGTTTTCCAGAAGCGACATCGTAAAATACGGTAAACAGTGTTTACTAAACACAGCGCGAGGCATCATGCCCGAGCAGAGATCATATGAGGTAATATTTTATTTCTGAGTCCACTGAAAGTGATTGTGTCTGTATCCAAGGCAAGTGACAGCCGCATTATTCAAAGCGAGCGGGTCGAGGGTCGTGGTACATGTTTGAGCTTTTGTCACGTTGTGTCATCGTGAATAAATTAATTCGACGACGAAATCGATTTGGTGTTCAGTTAAATGTGAACAAGAAAATCCAATTAAATTTTAATTGCTACTGAATGTGACGATAGTGCATTGTAGTCGTTGAAAAAACCGACACACTGTCAACACACATCTATGGTACATCATGTCGAATCACTGATTCGTTGATATGACAGGCTCCGATGAACAAGATCGGCATATATTATTTACGCCGATTAAAAGGATGACACTCGCTTCTTTTTCTTCTGTCTATTGTCAAGCATCGGTTCGGGCATAGAAATATGTTTACCTAGATGTTCTATACTGCATAAATATGCCGAGCATAGACGCGTACGGACGATCGTGCGACGAACGTATCACCAGAGCCATCGTTGCTTGCTGTGTATTGTATTCATACACACACTAACGCGTGCATTTGCAATACACGGGCCGACCGTGCATTGCGAGACGCACGCGTTAGTGTGTGTATGAATACACAGCGAACAACGATGACTCTGGTGATACGTTCGTCGCACGGTCGTCCGTACGCATCTATGCTCAGCATATTTATCTTGCATAGAAATATGCCCGAACCGATGCTTGTCTATTGTTCGAGGTCAAAAGTGTGCTGTCGTTCAGCGGAAATGAGATAAACTGGTTTCACTGCGACGAATTGTGTAAAAAAAAGTTCAAAAAGGTATTTTCATGGAGTGAATTTCGAGCCTGTTGCTGGGTTTCGCTTTCAAATCGGCCAACCATTTCCGATGGTAAATAGCTGTTAAATTAATTTGTTTTCTCGATGAATACGGTCGGCAACGGAGAAAAATACGCAGTTTTCCCTAATTTTCCACAAAACGTTGTCTATTATCGTACCTTTCAAAGGGACGACACGTTTTGACGAAGTCTACGGCGAACTCATGAACTATCGAAAAGTCAATACAAAATGATACGAGAGTTCGTGGCGCTGCGAGCGCTCAAATGATGTTTGCACTGAAGTGTCGTCAGCTTGGTACCTTTCGTTTAACACAAGGCACAATGAGAGAATCTAACGGAATTACATTAATTGACAGTTAACAGAAGAATTGCGAAATAAATTTCGAAATTCTTTCCCAATTACAGGAGACGCAACAACATAATAATGGCCAAACTTGTGTTAAGACGTAATTCACATCAGTTAAACGACAGATTGGTGTGCTTGTCTGGGGGCAGAATAAACACGTTGATGCCAAAGTTTCTATGTGCTTTGAATTTGGCACAAAGCGTTGCAATCAACGTCGATGAAATCGTCTAATTGAATCATTCCAATTCTACCGACGCTCCGTGCAACATGGACGAAAAAAAGTTTTCGTGTTTCACCCATTCGGTCGGTGGAGACCTTGAATCGTTTTGCAAGGTTTTAAAGTCAATAGTTCAATGTATTTAAATGTGTGTGTGCTGGGGCAACATTTTCAAAACAGTCTCGAACGCGTAGAAAATCATTTTCCTAACACAATATGTTTTGTATTGTTAGTGTCATTCTGACACTGTCAGAACCCGATATCATTAGGAAAGGTCACACATCTGATACTCTCGACAACAAAATATCGACAATAAAATTGATACCACCTAACATTGTTGAGTTGGAGAATGTTGTGTTTTCTGATGTTACTTCGGTTAAATGTTGTTTAGATAACATCGCACGCACACCGAGTCTAATGGCACTTCGATTTACTCGTTATATAAACTTGTTGCTTTGCGGATTGATTCGAAGTGAAAATAATGTATAAAACCAGAGACACAACAATAATACTTATCACTCGAAGCCATAAGCTCACTTTGACATTTTCAGACTCACTTCAACTGAAAGGCACTTTAATCGTCGGCGACGATTCGTCGCATGAATCTAAACGTTTTCCATGTGAAATGCGCATTTTTGGAAACTGTTTCAATTTTTCTAGTATATTCGAATGGGTCAATTTCTCCTATGTTCGGATGGATGGGCACCATAGCTTTGAATAGCAGACGGATTTTCTACTATTCGAATTCTTTTGGTTTCTTGCTTTTGCTTTTCTGACGAAAATTCTAGATTTTCCATTCCATTTTTTTACGTTGAAGAATTTTTCTCGTTTCGCAGTAATTTTGCGGGAAAAAAAACATTTTGCACACTTTAAGTTATGCTGTTGGCATAATATACATTATTCATATGGCTGCGTTTTGGTGATGGGGAGCGAGTATATTTACAAGTCACTTGCAGAACATTTCGAAAACGAAGAAACTGACTTTTCAAACATAAATAAAAAAGGAACATTTTCTTAGAAACAAAAGAAAAAGAGCAGAAGCAAAAAAAAAACTGGCAAAAAAGGTGGGACCATTAGAAAACTTCACTGCCACTTAGAAGCCCACTTTTTCTCAAGCTTAATTCTTTTTCTTGCGCATTTTTTTCCCTCAACAAAAGTAATCCTGAGGATGAAACCATTTTAAGTTTTTGGTTTCCGTCAATTCTCATGAAGAAAGTGAGAAAAAAACGTTATAAGCCGTAATTTGAGAAAAGAGTTGTAATCTATTGCATGGCTTTATTTCATTAAATAGAGTGGTTTTGCAAAAGATTTTTTTTATCATCTTCACAACGGAATTCGATTGCAAGGGGAAAATATATTCAAGAGAAGTGAAAAACCGTGAATAATGAGAAGTGACCCAGTATCAGTTGTGTTAAAATCAGAAAGAATTATCTTTTGTGGTCGGTGCAACCGGAATGTGTTTGTTGAACGGGGTGTTTGGATTTATCTTGATCTTTGGGGTTACTTTCGAGCTTAATTACCCCATTTCATGGAAAATGCTCCCTCTTCAGTAAAACAATGTTTCCCTCGTTTTATTTTCCTCTTAAACAGTGTGGAGGATGAAAGCGAAGTGAGATAGGGATAGGGAGTTCAATAAGATGAGTGGAAAATTACGCGCGAAAAGTTTTTTTTTATGAATTCGAAGCGCTCTCTTTCGTCTCTTTGTTGTTTGTCTTTGAAGCGTTGAAAAGAAAAGGTAAAATAATACGAATCTAGTGTCAAGGGTGTCATCAGAAAAGTCGACGCTTTTTTGCTAGTTCATTGAATGTGCACCTTACAGAACATCAAAACAAGAAATATCAAACGAATTCAAGCGAATAATATTAAGAATATTGTATTTCAAAAGCAGTTGTTCGCGTACAAAGAGCAAACGAATTCGAGCATATTTAAATCGAGCATTCATTATTACAATCGTACCTTATCGAAACGTTGTGTCATAAATTTTCAACAGCAATAAAGAGAGAACAAGAGCGAATAAGTACGTATGGAAAATCCATCAAAATCAAATATGTTACCGGACTTGTTTGCAGGCATAAATCGGTCGCGAGATAAGAATGTTGATTGTTTCAAGCGCGTATGTTATACGTCTGTTTTACATATCGTCATGTTTTTTCCGAAATCGTACTTCACTTCTGCCTACACACAGAAAATAAAACGTGAAGCAGTTTCAATGAGGAAGCGTCATGTATCTAAATCACGTTCATCGTTTTCTTCGAAACGGCAGCTCAGGCTTTTACAAGCTCGAATTGTGTCCACGTGAAATATTACATCAAAAATGTATCTTTGGTCGAATAAAAAAAAAAAATGCAAACGGCAACTATACGAAAGTGAAGGGAGAAATGAGCTTTTTTTCTCATTACAACGGCGCACATGTCCCCAGTATGGTAGAACGTTAAACAAAATGGAAAACAATTCCAATGTTCATAAACATATCCGATCTCAACAGGATACATATAGAGAGAGAACGGAAAAAATGCCAACAAATTCGAATGATGCGTACAAAACCATTTTCATTCGATGCTTATTTCATTGTTTTTCATAAGATTGCATTGCTTTCGGTCTGTGAAAGCCTTTTCAATGAAGCACGTTTTTTAAAGCCCATCGTTTATTTTCATCTTTAATTCGTCAGCCGCACCAAAATGGCGCAGCAATACGAATGGCTCGCATATATGCGTGTGTATACACAGACGCATTGAAAGATAATTAAATGGATTATCTCTTATTTATAAAAGCACCATCAGACCAATGGAGAGGCCGACACAGAGAAAGCAAGCGAAAGAGAGAGAGAGAGAGAGAGAGAGAGAGAGAGAGAGAGAGAGAGATAGAGAGAGAGAGCGGGAGAGAAGAGCAGAGAGAGCAGAGAAAAGAAGGCGAACTTTGGCCCACAGACAAAAGAAGCTTGTGTAATACGAATGTTTAGCACACACATTAATTTGACACATCTTAACCCTTTATCACATTTCGGTTCCTAAAGTAACCAGATACGCCAGACGCTATAGCTATGAAACCACTGAATATTTTTACATTCTTGTTTGGAAACAAATGTAGGGAAATGAACAAGCTTTCATTTGATACTTTACAGGCTGCAATCGGCTGGCTGAATGGAAAAGTTTTTCTGTTCATGTACTGCTGTAAAAAAAATGCGAAATTATAGCAGAATTCCACATTTTTCCTCCTCTTATCTTGTGGGTTTGTTCATTCTCTTCAATTGTCAAATTAGGACTCGTAGGACCAAAACACATCAATTTAACTTTCTGCATCATTAGTTTTATGAAATTTAATTTTTTCAAGCTTTTATAGTGATTTGACACTTTTGACTCTTTTCCGATTTTCTCGACAAATACGCAATTTTTCAAAAATCTAAGTATGAGGTCTTTCTCTATTTATCATGGCACAAAAAATATAACAAAATGATTCTAAAACAAAAAATTGTGCATCAAAGGGTTAAGAGTGCCATTTATTCGACGACCATTCTTCCAGTTTCTATACGCTTTTCGCGCGTGAATCTCCGTAACAATAATCACCAACATAATGAGGCGAATAAGGTGTATGGAAAACGAATGGCGCTTCAGATATCATGTATTAAACTGTTCTCATTTTTATCCTGCAAGAGCGTCGAGCCATTTTTTTCGCTCGTAATAAAACGTAATGTACAAACACAGCGGTACATGTGCGTGCTGTTGTTTTTATTTTGCGCTGCCAAAGGACATTTTTTTAAATTTTAAATGCTCGTTTTGCACAACGCTCTTCCATGGAACGCTGTTTTATTGTAGAGAAAAGGCTGTTTATGACAATGGGGCCTTGTGTTGCGTTCATCTCTTTTTATTTAGCCGTTGCTAGCTAAAAAAAGAAAATTGATTTCGATTCTTTTTTTCATATTTATTTTCTCTCATAATTCTCATTTGCATAGCCTATTCAGCATTGGGCTATAGCAATTGCCGTCACGCGAAATAAAGGCAAAATACTTGCGATAACTTTTTTTTCCTCATTTCTCTCACAACCAAATACGCATTAACCATTTTATATTACCAGACACTTTTCTTCTATTTGCACCACTTTTCTTTCACTATCTCTCTCTCTCACATATTAATTAATTTTTTGTCAGCTCTTTCTTCGCGAAATTGGCGCGCGGAACAACGATAGAAATTTATTGAATTGTATATTTTCAAATTTCATGTGATTGCCAGTTATTAAAATGTATTATGAGAATTGCTCGGAAAATTATTATTCTATGGCTTGAAAAATCCTTCCTAATGGCGGTACATCACACAAACCATTAAACTTAAATGCACAACACGACCAATGTTTCGCTCGTTCACTCGCACGCGCCGCGTCTATAAACATGTTACAAATCACCTGTTCCGTGTTGATTTTTGTGATGCCATAAAACGGCTTTCTTAAGCGGATAGATCTACATGGCACTGTCAACGGCGATAGAAGCGGAAGAAAACGTGAATGGCTTAAATGCAAGGATATGAAATGTGTGAGGTGTAATGTAAATAGCAGACGATGAGCTGCTTTTTTTCACTTTAGATCCATCTATTTATCGAATGGTTTAACGGCATTGCAGCGACAAGCTGATTGTGAGTCACAATTTGTGACTAGCAAAACACAAGAAATTTTCTCGCCCAAAACCGGGGATAAAAGATAAAATCATTTGCAAAAAAGTGGTTTACTAGCAGCATAAAAGTGTTTCGAAACTCGAAGGCTGAATTATTCACGTATAGATGCTGACGCAAACCGACTGGACAAAGACATAAACTTTCGTAACTGGACTCATCTTTTTTTTATCGTTCCTTGTGGTATCTTTATTTTTTGCAAAGGGTAGAAAAAAGAGAGCGAGAGAGCGAGCGAGAGAGAGAGAGATATAAGTCGAAGTGAATCCTTTATTTGGCCGTTAGATAATTCTACGGTTCATGAATAACACACAACCGAGCGCGCAATGAAATCAAATCTCCGTACAATTTTCGTGTGTATCATATTCAGTCAACCATATGTTTAGATATTTATTTGATGTGTTGTGGCATCAGTGTGTGAATCGAGCACAATGAAACCCATCAAAAAATGACTATAATCGCAAACGCCTTTTGTCCGACGGCACTAACTCGCTTGGACACAACAAGCCAGAAACTTACTCAATAATAATCTCAGCAAAACTGCGCATTGTACCATTCGAAGACGGTCTCTCGGTCGGTACAATAGAAAATTGAGTTTATCACATACACAAAAATTTGTTCATTAATATTTCATGAGGACTCCTGAACTGAAAAGAATAACTTTTCCTCTGACAAGAGTCTCTTATTCCAAAAAGCCCATAAATCCAAAAAACAAAAAAGACAAAAAACAACAACACATCACATCAACAAAGCACAAAATTTAAAATTCAAATTAATATTGAAATTTGAATTACCTTCAAGTTGTAGCCTTTTCAATTGAAACCCATTTAATGATTTGATCGGCACTCAAACTGCGTCATTATGCTTGCAAATTGAGAGAAATAAAATAAATCGACAGCTTAACGTTGCAAATCCAACGAATCACTTTGAAATTGACTGCAACAATTTTCAGATTTTCAAGCATATGGTAGGGAAAATGATGCAAAACCAAAAAGTTTTCTATTCGAATCAATTACTACTGAATATTATTCGAATTGTGTGACACAAATCAGGCGGAACTGTGTGAAAAACTTTTAACTTTTATTAATGAGACGACGAAATTCAAAGCACTCAATTAGAATGCGTACCAAATTCGGTTGAAACCATACGAGTGGATTCGCGAAAAACAACAGGTTTCACAACACTCAGTGAATGACGAATGCTGACAGAGTCACGTCGATAAAACTTGAACTAGAGGAACAAGTTGGAGATAAAAACCTATCCGTTGGAATAGCAAACATCAACTGGTTGAACAGCAAAATGCCATTGTGAACTGTTTAGGATGAATATGCAGCATTCGACAACAGTCACGCGTATGACGACAACCAACTGATGTGGTTGTGTCTCTCTCTCTCTCTGTGTGTGTGTGTCCGTATGTGACTGTGCTTGTGTCGAACATTCCAACATGCATGGAAAAGTGGAAAAATGCTGATGCGAATACGCGATAACGACAGCCGCCACCTAACTCGCTAATAAGGGAAATTCACATTGTAAACAAGCAAAAATGTGCGACTCCACATAGAAACAGCCATGATTAAGGGAAACAAGTTTGTTTTTTCTTGGCCTGTGCTTTGGTGGTGATTGTGTTTTCTATTCCAACTTGTTGTCACTGGGTGTATGTGTGCATGTCGTACAAAATCAACAGGCAAAACGAGTATGCTGTGTTCACAGTTCGTGCACTTCAGTCCAGCAGGACAGTACATACAAGTATTGGGGAAATTCTCTTTGTTTTGCGCAATATTCAATACGCATATATACATTTTCACATCAGTTATATGACTCCAGGGGTGTATTCAACTTGTCATATACTTGTGATTTGTATTTGTTTTCTCTAGAGAAAACCAATTCAAAAACAATCTGTCGAGAATGTTCAGTTCAATGTTCGAAACTTCATTAACAACGCATTAAAATTACGAAGAGTCGTGCAGGGAGCTCGAGCTGAAAATCCCTGCAGTAAACAATAATCGCAACATGCGAATAAAAAAAAAACTTCCAGTAAACAATAATATGAGCAGCAGAAGCCAAAACACAAATTAACACAATGCATTTTACAGTGTAGCTGTTGTTTTTATTGAAGCTTCGCTCGCTTTTCGATAGATGGCGCTGTTGAAAGTTCCACTGCAAAGCTGTATTCCTTTCATTTGTATTAAATTCACACTGTTTATGATGAGTATCAAACTATAAACAACAACATTCATTGCACAATCCTTCGAAGACGCTGAAAAAAGGCGTGATCTCTTATCAATCCCTTTGGCATGAACCATGAATTTCACACATTTTATTGCGTCAATTAGTTTTCCCAGCAATATTCGAGTCATTTCGCATCAAAACATCTGAAACTATTAAATGAATTAAGATTTTGATACTAGGAAACAAATATTTCAGGTCAAACGCGTACAAGTTGAAAGTTGTCTGATGAAACTTTTTGAAAAATGTGCCGCTACAAGGGGAAATATTGTTTGAATTGATGATATCGATGTGTGGAAATGAATTTTATTTGAAATGCAAACCAGTTCCATCGACATTTATTTCTGGCGAATTTCCTATAAAGTTAATTTTTTCAATTTTAAATGAAATCATTGTTTTTGTTATTGTTTCGTATACCGTTCGATCGGATGAAGCCTTTCGTTTTGATGAAAACGTGTTTTGTTTTGCATCATTTTGTGTTGAAATCAAGGAAAACGTAGTTGAAAATAGCACGCAATACCTTGAAAATAGCACGCAATACTGTGTATGGTGCTTCGTCACACCCAATAAAATGACCGGAATGATGATGAATGTTAAGGGTCACAAAAATACTCTTGTCATGTGCTTTCGAATTTGAGGCTTGAAATTGCTTACTCAGGAATACTCGGAACAATCTCAATTTCTTCGTATTTTTATAGAACGCAAATAAACTTTGATGATAGTCTAACTCTAATTCGAAATGGAATTTTGTTCCGCTTTACTTTGTTTTCTGTTCAAGAACACTGTTCTATCAAATTCTCTTTGATCACCGAAATACCAATACATTGATAATTATTCTTATACGGCGTTTTATAGCACGAAGACTTATGCGTCGATTCAAGATTAAAGTAAAAGCCAAAGAAATGAAAGTGGCGTGAAATTCAGTGCAAAAGTCGTGTAACTATTATGATATTTGCGTAATGTCCACTCAATGGACCAGTGTTTTATTATTCTCTAAATCAAATGGGTTATTTCTGATGCAATAACAACCTTGTTTTCCAACAGATCTGTAGTCACGTTTAGGTTTATCAGTAAACAAAAGAAAAACGTATAAATTGTTATGATTGAATTTACGATCAAAACAAAACGTATGCGACACACTTCAATGGCAACTCAACCAATGAATGAAATCGTCACCGAAACTGTTATGAATATGCCGATTGAGTGCAATGAAACGAATATTTTGAAGCAAGTAAATGACCTCAATGCGTTAGTAATTCAATATGAATATTCGAACATGATTCCATGCTTCGAGTTTACCATAAGTTTATGTAATTGATTTGGATTGTGGAATTTGGGGAGAATTAATGGTTTAGAAACAATTGGCGCACTAAGATCACCGTGTAATTTTCTAAGAAAGAAGACTCAAATCTCTGCTTGAAAATAGCTTGATTTCAAACAAGATGTTACACTTTAATCTACTGCTAATACTGCTGTCTTCACCTTGCACAGCGACATCGTTCGATGCCTATGATTTTCTTCTCCACATTTTATGCTTTTGTACGGCTTCTGCAGCGGTATTCAATATATGCGCGGACGTATTCGATTTTATCATAATTGAATTACAAGCATAATCCGAACACCTAGTTGCCTTTCGAACGCATTTTAGCCTCGTTACCGAACGAATACATCGGTTCTACGGGAAAATGTGAATCAGGGATGGACTTTGGCGATTTGAACTGAATGAATTTTTTCCTCATGAAATTGATGTAATTCATTCTCTCCGTAAAGTGAGAAAATTATTATTTTTGACCAACCGATAAACTTCCTCATTAGAACAATCGAATGAACAACGTTCGACAACAATAGATCATACGCTACATTATGAATATTGATTAGTAATTGTTGGTAATAAGATGTTTTTCAATGAAATCATACACAATTTCCAAGCCCTGCACTTGTTTCTGCTTTTATCAACAGTACGTTTGTTTTGTTTTTGTTTCGCTGTGCAATGTCGAAACGACGATTTTTGCCGCGTTTTTTTCTACTTTCAATTTCGCGGCAGGGGTTTTTCGCCTTCGGCTCACACATTTTCGACGAACGACAATCGTTGAACAAACACGCATCATGAAAATGTCGTTGTAGACGTGAACAGATGATATTTAAGCCAGAAGCCAGCTCAATAATTAAACTAGTGTGATTTGTTGTGTGCTTTTAGCGAGACCGAATCGATTGATTTCGCGCTGAACACAGATCGTATTGTGAAGAAAAATTAAAAGGAGAGACGTTATTGAGTGGAGAGTGAGCAAAATATACTGATAACAATTGGGCTAACGAAATTCAAAATATTAATAGAAAAACGTAAACGCATTATTCAGTTGAAAAAAAACTAGGTTAATTTGATACTACAATCATCACAAAAATGCCACCAGCTGCTGATTATCCGTGCATAATTTGTCGGGAGACTTGTTGTTGTGTCACAAAAACCGATGATCATAATTCGGACACCGAAATAAATGGCAACGGAATTGAAATTATCACGAGAGGTGAAAGTGTGCTGACAACCGCACTGAGATCATTGCGCTGGAATCGATTTACTACAACAGTGCGAAGCGATGAAAAAGTTTTAGATCAAGAAAAATGCCGACCGATTATCTCGCTAAAAGAAGTTGCCGATCATGATTCGTATGACGATTGCTGGATTGTGTTATATGATCGTGTTTATGATGTGACAAAGTTTTTACACGAGGTAAATATTGACATTCAATTCAGATTGAACATTTATAAATCAGATGATCGATATTAATTGAACGATGAATTGGTTTTAGCATCCAGCCGGACATGATGTGATCCTTGAATATGGTGGACGTGATGCAACCACCGTTTTTCGTGGTCATTCGCAATTCGCCATGCGTTCAATAAAACTGTACGAAATCGGTGAATTGCCGGAAAAAGAACGAATTTATCGAGTAGCCGGTCGCTTGAGATGCGATGAATTACCCGAATAGAAAACAATGTTTCCTTTGCTAGATTTATCGGCTCCGGCTTTGTACTCAATTTATTTTTAAGCACTTTTTTGTCGAGTATTTATTTTAATTATTTTTATTAATTTATTTTACTTCCAAATTGCAATCTGTGTTCAGAGTTCAACAAATTGGTTATAGATCATTTTGTTTTATTTAAATAAAAACGAAAAATATTCATTTTATTCGCTTGTTGTAAAAAATCAATCAACTGCGGTTATTCACTTCATTTGAATAACCTCGAATACCTAAGCAAAACCTGTTGACATAATTCTGTTGTTAAATAAAATACCATGCCTCTCAATTATCGATTGTCATTCATTAATTTTGTTGCTCGTAAATAAGTTGCTACTGAATTGAACCGAATAGCATGGACCACCCGGATGCATTTCGAGTTTAGCTTACGTCGAACAAACTTGTCTTGATACAGCAAGTCGAATTGACTATTGAATGTAATTTCAATTTTATTTTTTGCCGAATGGAAATCTTTGAAAATGAGTCATGTTTTATGAAATATTACATCACATCACTGCCAGCCGGTTAGCCACAGGATAATCAATATAGCAACACCACATAACAGAAATAAAAAAAACTATAATTTTTTCATTCCTTGATATTCAAATTTAAAGCGAAGGTTGGATTGAGAAATCAGCAAAGTTTGAAAACCTGCACGCATATTTAAATTTAAAATTTACCCATCATTGGCTCAAGTCATTATAGACCGCAATTTACGCATAATTTCTATAAATGTAAACTTTGGCGAGAAGAATAGTACAGGTATCGATAAACCATATAAATTACCAGACACAACTCCATTAGGACTCTCAATTTAGGAGTGACTCTTGGCTGCCGAATCCCCGATCGAAGAACTACAGCCAGAATAAATTTTAATTGGAAACATTCGTACGTTGAAACGGTTTTCGTTAGTATTGGATTCATAACATGAACACAGTAGAAACAGAACTGAAATCTGTCAGTAGATTCTGAAAGGCTCATCATTTTTTTAATCATTTGCCTTTCGACCACCTTAGAGTGCAACACCCTGTATTACACGGTCCATTTGAATTGCAAAAGCGATCAAATTTTATTGATTTCAATAGCGTCATGCTAACTAAATAATAATATTCCCACGTGTTAAGTTCAATGCATAGCTGTAAACAATCGATTACATCATAAAGGTTGCACTGATAAAGTTTGTTAGGAATGTCTACTGTTTTAATTCGTTTTGTCTGGGATTCTTTTTGCCTGAAACGCGCAAAGACTTGATCAAAAATGAAATCTTACACTTTTTTGAATACGAAAAAAATTCAGTCATTTCGAACGCGTTTGTTCTTATCAGAATCTTAACGCAAATCATTTCTGAAACATACATCACAATCAATAAATAATCACCAATGTTCGTAATTTTTTCTGGCATTGATTGCGCAAGTGAAAAAAGGGGCTACAATTGCTATGAGAAGAAATTGCCACTGAAGCGATGTATAATCAAATTGAAATTATTGGTTGCAATCGATCTATATCACACATTTCTCGAATGACCAGCTGTTTAGATGCATAAAAAATGCTGTGAAATAAACAACCTGAACGAATGTTGAGTCTTATAATGACTTTCATGCCATTTGCTGTACATTGTCGGTTTTTTTTTTACCACCCAGAAACCTTACATTTCACTTAAATGGTGTACCTGAAATAATAAAAGATGTTCAATGATCAATTGCCTGCGGAATGTGATTGCATTGTCGATTGGAATTTCTATCTGTCTAAATGTGTAATTCAGCACAGTGAATTCAAAGTGCAAAATATGGCTTTGATATTTCATGATTCAGAATGTGCAATGCGCATTGTGCATTGTATAATACGATAGTTCAGTATTCTGACATAAATTTCGACAAAAATATGTGCTTTTCCACTCATTCATATTTCAATGTGTATTGAGAATTAGAAATAGAAATATCTATTTTCAGGTCCCCTCAAATAGCGTAAAAACAACTCAAATGCACTCTCCGGTGTGTGTGTGTGTGTGTAACAACATAAACAAACGAAATGAAAAACTCATTAATCGCGAAAATTGATAAACCGACTAGAAATGCATCGCAGGCGCCAATCTCAATCATAAAACACACACAAACAGTTACAAATGTTGTACTAATTTATCAATTGAATGTAATGCTTTCTTTTTTTTATGAGCGAAATATTTGTATATAAGGATTTATTTGTGTTGCCTGGTTGTTGTTGTTGTCGTTGGAAATGCGCCAATTTATAAATTAAATCTCGTTTGGCGATTAGACTGGAAACGAGGTGAAGGCAACGTAATCGGTTCGAACGCGCGCGCGCGACCGACCACAATAAATCTAATTTTCTGGCTCTGACTTTTGACGACTCAGTTTGTGTACGCTTGATCTTGATTATAGACAGCCCGTGTTTGTTCGTCGCAAATCAATTTAAACGGAGTCGAAATCGCGTTTATTATTCGGTGCTTAGCTGAAAAAAATATCGTATCTGGAGTTGTGTTCCATCAAATGCCCACAAATTAATTGAATTGTACGGCAAAACGTGATCTCGATGCTCCAGCAGTCGTCTAGAGATCATAAAGTCATTTGCAAAACGACAAATGGCTTTCGACAATATCACTGCAATATCTTTTCTACGTTTTAACCATGGCTGATTTCATTTCCCAATTGATTGATACGATTTCGTGTTTTGCGAATTTACCGAAGTGATCTTCCCTCGGATTAGAGTTGTTTACGATTTTATAGTCATAATTTTTCGCATCTAATTGATCGAGAGAGAGAGAGAGCGGAGAAGGAACGAGCCTGGTGTGGTTCAAACGAGTTTCACAAGCAGCTTTCACATAGCTACGAGTATCATCAATAAAACACTAATGCAATCGATTGACGAATGGCTTTCGATCAATCATCGATAATAAACAGAACGAATATCCATGGTGTGGCGTGACGCCTTCGGTTCAATTCCAAATCTAATCTGTAATTTGTTTCCTCGTTTGAATCTCTTCAGTCATTTGCACCAGTTCTGATTATCGAGTACAGTTCACGACGAACACGCTGTTTCGCGATGACCTTTCTCCACATCGATGCCGCAGGTGGCCGGCACAGTGCATGACATCATCCAATCGACACACAAAAATTGCAAAAATTATTGTTTAATGTGTGTTTGTGAGTGCATTTTTTTGCGATCGGTGTCAGTTCAAATTCGTGGTTAACAGAACCTCAAATCACAATGGGTCAAGCATTGCAACTGATCGATTCTGCCAGCAGCGATACACATTTCATCATTTTTAGAACGATGATGATTGGCGGAAAAAATGGCAAAAACAAGATACCGCTTGTTTTTAGTGCAAAAAACAAAAGTGTCACAAAATGACGAAAACACTGGAATAAACATGATATGCCAAGTATCGGCTCTGATAAGCCAAACATTGTAAAATAAAGCGATTGTAACGAATTCGAGAAAAAACGACATTTTTTCCATGAATCCCTTGACGGAGATTTGACTATTTTTTTCGCTCTTAAAAGATATCGCTCAATATTTATTGCCCAAAATAAGTTTGGAATAACTTCTTTGAGTCCATTTCTCACACAACACAAAAAAACCATCATTTTCTGAAGGAAAAAAAACTCATTAAAATTGGGTTTTGCTTGAGAAATAGCCAATTTCAATGAAAATTCTCATTTTTTCTCTTAAACAAAATTAAAGACATAAAAATGTTTTCTTTTTTCGTTGTAAAAAAATAAGACTATCCTCGGGCACTTTCATATCACAAAATCAGCATAAACGCATAAATTTCTTCGAAAAAAATGATCTAATTTATGGCTTTATAAACAGAGAGCGAGTGAAAAAAAAGTGTCTGTTATTTGAGATGAAAAATGAGAGAAAGGAAGGCATAAAAATTCGAGGCAAAAAGTCAAGTGCATTAATCGATCCCTGGTTCGTTCTTTTTTCTTGGTCGACGATAGAATTGAACTTCTCGAACTCGATACGCAAGAAGTGAAATGGGAAAATTGAAATGGGCATCACCAAAGCGATAAATCATCCTATTTCTCTTTCTCACTCTCCAGCATCGAATGTCAGGCTGGCGAGCAATTTTTGTACAGCAATCTCGTTGTAACACTTGAAATGGACTGATTATCAGTAGGTTTTATTATTTGGATCGGTTTTGAGCATTTTTATGTAAAAAAGGTGTGTCAACGAAATCCAGAGCAAAAACTCTTGAATCTAAGTTGAACTTTCTTCATATTTCAGTTTGTTTGAAGTGTTTTGATTTCCATTTTTCATAACTCGTTTGCAAGATCCAAGATTCGCTCTTCATAATTTGAAATCGCATTTCATGACAAATGTCGTAAACATTTTTCGGTGTTGTTCGTTGTATCGGTGCAGAGTACGACGCAGCAGGCCTAAAACACCCATTAACACATTTGTTCACGATTTTCATTCCCTTTATCTGGGCTCGACTCATGCTCTCTCACCGTGCAGTTCTATTTGAGACCATTTTTTCATCAATTCCAGAACATAGACCACACAGACAGCCGGCACACATGTAGCAAAAATTTAATGTCGCCGAATCAATCGTAAATTCTGTTTCAGTTCGATTTGTGTATGTCTTTTTGTGTTCCTCAACCAATTTCCTCGGCAACGAACGACAAATATATGCTTAAACATGATCTATAAATGAAATTAAACGTGAAAAAAGGAACGCTGAATGATCACTAATATGAAAATGCTAAATGCACACAAACGAATGAGCCCATTGAATGCACCGCAGAGAGTGCACGGCCATAGAGTTGCCGATTCTACAGAGAGACAATAATTTATAATTTAATCATAATAAATTACTGTTGCAAACAATTTTATTAATTGAATTTTGCCGCCGCTTTGTGTTCGACAAACCATTTATTGTTTTGTATTTGCTACAATTGCTTGCGTATTAGCTCCGGTCCCTGGTTACCGCCTTCATTGTGCACAAAAAATATATAAAAGAAATCCGCTCAACATTTTTCATCTCATTTTTTTTCTTCCCCTCGAACGCGACCACAGTGTCGAACGACCACTGCCGTTCATTGATTAATCGCAATTAAAAAAAAAACATTTATTCGATCAGCAACTGGTTCACCGGTCGCTTTTTATTTCTTCGTTGTACGGCAATTTCGTTTATGTGCTTATAAAATCGAACAAATTATGATACGGCTATCATTATCAAAGTGTGACTGCGCTTAATCGAAGCCACATTAAAATGATTGAAGGTGACAGGCGAACGAGTGAGGAAAACTGAGCGAAAGGAACTGATCTCGAACGATTGAGTGAAAAAATGAGCAGAACTATGGCTCAAGACATTAAAATACTTCATTTTTTTTATACAAAAACACAGTTTAATTGAATAAAAAAAGTCGATCATATCATGAGTTGATCCTTGTTGATTTTTTCAATTTCAATACTTCACCGAGTTAAGCAAATGAATCTGTCGTGCTGATTTGTGCGACTTACGCAACTGTCCGCTCAACAAACAAAGACTTTTATTTCAAGTAAAAATGCACACTTTGTTGAGACGTATTTCACAATTGTACAGTATTGATCAACGGCGGCTGCAAAATGCAACACAGAACATAAATAATGTCAGGCAAAAATACGCAATATCCCAATCTTGGGACATGCACAGTTGCATGGCACACACTGAAATGTATTCATACTCTACTTAGATCGACTGTTTCGACTAGACATTTCATTGCAAGAAGTAAGTCATAAAATTGGCGCCATCAATAAACAAGAAAAATCTCCGCCACCTACGTGGGATTTTGGTATGGAGAGTTACGGCAGTCAACACTTTCGATACTTAATGACTTACACGCATATCTATCAAAATTAATAAAGCCAAACGAAAACCGTAAGCGATGCCAACCCGAAAAAAAAATCACCAACAACAACAACGGTCTCTGGTATATTTTCAACTCAAGAGCATGTGTAAATTACAAAGATTTTCTCCCAATTTGCTGAGTATTCGGTCGCGCAACACTCGTGCAACGACTGTCGATGCTAACAAATGCGATAAAACAACGAACATGAAGCATTTGCACAGCAACGGCATAGAGACAGAGAGGAAAAAAAATGAATGTGCACGGTGAACCCAACGGACAAAATGACAACAACTAGACACTGATGTTGACGATGCCATCGATCGTTCGCCAGCGATGCTGTACATTGGACCACAAAACCTATTGCAAGTAGTAGTGCAACGAATGAGATATATGTGCTGCTGTATACGAACGAACACCAGTTGCGTGTTCAATGTTCATGCACCGAAGACGTTTTTGTGTTCCGTAAAAACGAGCGTGTTTACACATGTGCCCGCTTCGCTGTGTTCAAACCCGAGAATTGGAGAGAGAGAAAAACGAAACCATCGAAAAGTAGTCGTCGATCGAATGAAAAATATTTATCGATTTATGCTTTGCATATGATCGGTATGAATAATAATGCAGTGTGTCTAATGGCTATATGGCGGTGAACATTGGATAATTATTATGTTTTCATGTTTAACATGCATTTATATTCGGTGCTTATTATTATTCGCTTTTATTACCATTCATTTCGGCCGAAACGACAGCGAACACAACCGAAAACACAGGACATTTTGAAACAAACGATCGATTTTTTTGAACAAAACAAAATCAATCGATGACCTGGTTTTTATTAGAAGCCGCTGATCTGATTTTGCATGCTCCATTGTTTTGGTTCTACTGGTTTGGCTTCTAATAGCGCCGGCTACTGCTGCTGCTGCCGTTGCAACACGAACTTTATGACTTTTCACAAACAATGTTCATTAAACATCGATTCACATGCAAACGACAATAAATTTAATTGAATGACTTTTCGAAATCAATCATCACAGTATCAAATTGGGAAATCTTCGAAGCATTTTGGATATTATGATAAATAGGGAAATGAATCAACTAAAGTCGGGAGCATGTGCTTTGTTATTTTTTACCGAAAAGTTCAATTTTTTTGCTATTAAATTCATTTGATTACAATTTTGAAATGAAATTCAATTTGAATTAAAATTAAGACACTTTTCGCATTCTTATAGAGATGCTTTCTTGTGGATACTTAAACCTAAGATTTTGTTTAAAAAAAAGTGTTGGCAAAATCATTCAAGCAAATACTTCTTTCGAATGACGAAGAAAAGAAGAAATTATGTTGAAACAATTTTTTTTTTTGAAATTTCAAATTGAAACAAAGTAAAAAATACAAACAAAATCGAAATAGAAATTATAATTTTTTTCCATTGAAATGTATTCCAAAAGATAGTTGTTAACATGGCATCGAAAAGTAGTTGTATGTATAATTTCGAAATGATTGTGCTAGGTTTTCGCTTTCGTTGCACCCCCATCGAAGCGAGGACACAGGCTAGCAACATGTGTTGTACTCCGCGATACAAATGGAAAGTAAACGAAATGGAACGGAATGTGTTGGTATGATATTCTTATGGAACATATGCAACTGGTGATATACTGTCAACAAGTGATGTTTCGACTCATTCTAGCTGCTTTATTCCGGCTTATTTTTATCACTTCTCAATTTGAATGCATCTTAAAACATTCTTTTTCAAAAATTATGAGCCCTAATTTAAATTTGTTGGTAGCAAAATATTGAGTAATAAAAATTATCCGATATAATTGTCGATTAGGCGGCCAAAGGACATTCGCTTTAATGTTGGTTTAACGCGACTCAATGAATGTGTTACTATTTCCGTGCATTGCACATTGCATAACACCACCTGTCCTTGCACGAGTGCCCAGCGTCATACACCATGAACTGCAGCACTGGCGACAACTACTCATTCAAGCCAACGAAACGTGAATTTTGTATAATAAAAAAAACAGATGGGCATGTGTATTGCATTCCAGTGCTAATTACTATCTAGTGTTGAACAGTGTTTTCTATTCCATTTCAACTGTTCGGCAAAATAGTATTTCATTCAACACAAGCATGAAATGGTTTTTCTGAAGAAAAAAAAAATATGAAAAATCAACAAATATATTCACGCATCCGTGGGCAGACGCACATTGCGAAGTGAATGGTGGGGTTGTAAAACGTTGGTATGTTGCACTTAATAACACATTTTGAGCGATGTTTCGATGCTTGTTGAAATGCACATATAGATAAAGTGGCATTTTATAAGGAAAATATCAAATGGAAAAAGAACATGAAGCGAAACACGACTCGTGCGTTACGCGTGTCTGATGGAAAAATTGTTCGAAATGGTTCTGTGGCTTTTATGGCATTTTCTGTAAGCCACTGTAAGCAACATCATATTTCCAATGACTTAATGTGTTGCGGGTGAAACGTGAATTATTACCGCATTCTTCTTTTATCTATGCTTCGCCGCTGAATGGAAAAAACAAAGCCAAACATATTGGCTACAACTCGAGAGATAACCGGTTGTTGAATTGAAGGCGGCCAATTGTCAAGAAGGAAGTGAATCGAATATTCCTTTTAATACAAGCGTTTTTATTTCGCTCTCTCTCTTTCTCCCTCTGTCTCTCCCGGTGTATTTCGATCGATCGTTGTGCCTTTGTTCGGTTCAGGGTTTTTTTGACTTCAAATTGCCATCTGTTCGGTGTGATCTTCGCCTGCCGTGTGCGCTATGTCTTTCTTAACATATATTTTTTTTCTTGTTTTTCATTAAATTGACTATGTCTGCCGAAGGGTTGCTTTCATATTTTCTAACAGTCATTCATGCGTTCACTGCGAGCGCACAGATGATATTGATCGTCGTCGTCGGCCGTTCTATTTATGTCTATTTTTCAATTTTACCAAAATCAAATTTTGGTTGAGCCTGCGCGCACGCGAGTCAATTTTAAGCATTTTTTTCCAATTCCAATCCATAAATTTCAAGCAAATAAATACATTTGTTCGACGTATTAAATTACCAACTGTGTTTGTTTTACGGAAACAGACATCGATTTGATGAAATAAACTTCAGCTAAGTATGTGTTCAACACTTTTGAAAGAGAGAAAAAAATGTTATTCATCTTAACGTTATGTTTTTCTCTCATTCCATGGCATAAACTCTCTCTTTGGCTTCGGATGAATGTGAGTATAATTGTCCCCACCGTAGTACATCGCATAAACAATTTTTGCAAGCGACTCATAAAAACACGTGGCTAACAACCAATCACGTTTATTCGCGTTTCCCCTTCTTTTCAACACACGTATCGACGACGGTATTCAGCTGCGGCTGCAGAATATCACTTCAACGCAGCGATTAAGTGAGGAGAAATACCGCTGACTGAGTGCAAATCGCTAGCATGAACGGGTGATTCAAGCAGGTGCGGTGCTTGTATTGAACTTTGATTTGAATATCAAAGGCGTTGGCAATTGACAGGCGACACTTTGATTTGCCATAAAAATTCAATCTTTAAACAAATTTTAATCAATTTTCTAAAGAATTAGTAATCGTAGCAAAGATCAATAACCGATCAGAAGTCGTAAAAAATTATTGCCAGGTAATCGATTAGGAGTTTAAAATCATCTTTAAAAAAAGTAAATCCATTTGTTGTTGTTTTTGCTGCACATTTGATCACTTTAGTCGTTCCAACAATGGAACAGCACACGTTCTCAATCCTGTTTACCGAAATATTTCTCGCTTCGACTTCGTTTCACAAATGATTAAAATGTGTGATCACAGGAAAAGAATTCACATAAAATATGTACTCATGGGCCAATGTGTGCGTTTTCCATCCATGCGAATACGCGTACGTGTGTGTTTTTCGCTCGTTTTTTTTTATTGGCTTCGTCATAAATTTCAAGCCAATCGAATAAACAAATGTGACAACGCGAAATGAACGCGCAAATTTCAATGCGTTGCACATATTTTCGCTTGAAAATATTGTATTTTATGACGACAATCATAAATTAATTGATTGCCATAAAATTTTAAAAATTCGATAAATATCTTTGCTCTTTCGGTTTGTGTGAATTACAAGCCCGTGTGCAACACAATAACGTTGAAAGAAAAGAAAAAGATGAACAAAACTAAGAGGAAAACAGCTCATATCGCAGAAAAAAGGCGTTCGCCAATTCGGCGGATTTGGTTCGATAGTAGCTTGGTTTCGATAAGTAAAAATTAATTTTATTACGCGTTTTTATTATCTTACAGAATTCTCTCTCTCTCTCTTTGTGTGTGTTGCATTGCCAATCGTCAACAGCGTTGTTTTTTCATTCGTCGTTGTGTCTTCGGGTACGTGTATATTTTTTAGGATGAATTGGCGATGGTCCCATCGCCGAAACGATAAAGCGTTTTGCGTGCATAAAGATTAAAAGGCGAAGGAGGAATGATGTGTTTGCGCGGCTCATTAATATGCCAAACACGACCATAATTTCGATTTTTTTCGGTACATTCTTCATGTTGCTCATAAATATACGCTTCACATATTGCTGGTTGTTGTTTTTTCTCCCGCTCTCTCTCTCCCTCTCTCTCTCTCTCTCTTTCTCTCTTTGTAAATACGCATTAAACATTGAACGAAAAACCGACATTGTCGAGCGGCCGCGCACATAGTACACAAAGAAGATGCATTGAAGTCACTGCCGAGCAAATCGAAGAGTTTACATAAAACCACACGATGAAAATAAATCCTCACGAACAATTTTCGTTAAATCAACCCAAAACGATAAAGTTTCAACAACCGAAAAAAAGGTGCTCAACCGAAACGAATTTTAAACAGTTATAAAAGACAACGTCATCAAAATCGCAATGAGTGATGAAAGAAAGCCACAAAAAAAACAATCATGTTGCAAACACTTTCAACAAATCCGCTTGACCTCGGCTCATTTTTGATTCATGTGGATCCGCGTCGATCAGACCAGTGATTTGATCGCATTTGCATCCAATTTGCTTTCAAATCGATCAATTTGCCGAAAGGTTGAAGGCGGTGTTTGTTGGCATTTAAAATCAAGTTCACAGGCTGCATTTTGGGAATTTCGTTTTTATGATTTTTATCCATTCGACGGCAAGTGAGCATTTCACACGACTTGGGAATTTTTAAATTCCAAACAATTCTTGCAATTTGGTCGAAATGCCTGTGTTTGGTTCGATGCAGTGGCTCGGTGTGTTCATAAAACAAGTTTTGTGTCAAGTTGAAATATTCTCCCGGGTTCGGAATTGCGAATATCGACACGGGGAAATTTTTTCCCTCTTCAACTTGATCGGGGAAACTTGCACGGTTCCTCTTTTCTCTTTCGACCGTGTTTTTCCCACCTTCAAATAACACAGCTTGGGAAAAAACATGACAACTCAGTTCCCGACACAGACATGCAATTTGTTTATTATTCCATATTTTATTGATTGCAGTTTTCACTGGACGTCGCCGAACTGTCTAGGATGCTCTGGGTTTTTTTCTCTCTTCTGACAAAGCAGGTAATAGTTGCAAAGAACAACGCACAAAGAACAATTCCAACACAAACAATACCATGTGTACGGAATTGTCAGTTATCTCGTTAATTTGCATCGTCTTTCCCCCGTTCCGTATGGCCTAGATGCAAATTCACGAATGGAACAAGAAAGACAAAAAAGGAGAAGGATAGAGAAAAAGGAAGAAACGTTTTCGGATTTTCCATACGTTATCCTTATCCTTATGCTAATGCGTTCAACTCGAAACTCGCACACTAAATGTCATCTTACACGAACAAAAGACGCACTAAAAAAAATTCCCAACCTTAAAAAACTAATTGGCTTTGGACTACTTAAGAAATGGTAATGATATTGCTTTCTTGCATGTTATGCAATCTATCGGCTGTGGTGTAAAGCCTTCTCGAAGAAAATTCCCGCATATTTTAACTATTCTTTTTCCACTGTGCCAATTTTATTGCTTCGAAATTAAATAAAAATAAAATATAAATTGTAAACACTGATTTAACATGATTTTTTAAATCGAAAATTTGGTGATTCACTGGGTATGATTTAGCTATTGACTAATGAATTTATTGACTTCTTGGTTGAATGGAAGTAATTCGTTTAGTCTTTGAAAACGAATTTCTCTTGTCAAAAACGGGTGTTTAAGTTCATAGAGTTAACTAAAGTAATTTTGAACAATTTTCAAAATTCTCTCATAATAAAACGCCTTATCGAGATCGGGTATAAAATTGGTTCTATTAGGACACGTCATGTGTTTGGTTTTCACGATATCATCAGCTAGTTTTTGAATGTCCATTTTGTCGTGACTCTCAAAACTTTTCAATATTGGATTTATGCTCTTCTTGATCACATGATCCACTTGTAGCATCTGTCTACTTTCTACACAGTTTAATGGTTTCAATATAGTTTGCGAATGACATTCTTTGGATCTGAACTGTATTTATGGATCGTTGTTTTAACGTGTGTTAAGAATTTACTTGTGTCAAAGGAATCATCAATTTTCTTGTGCTATGCATTGACCACCCTATTAAACCTCCGAACATTTTTTGTATCAATCGTTTTCATGCAAGTGTTACCAATATAATTATTTTTGAACTCTTTGCAACAAGTCTTGTACTTCTTCAGTACGACTTCAAGATGCGGTTGCATCGAGAAAAATAAGGTAAAAGTTTCGAAAACATCATTCATTCGAGATTTGGCTCCGTCTTCAATAATTAAGATATTAATTTCAAACTTCAAATCGAGGATCTCTGGCCTGCCTTATCCAGTGTATAAGCACATTTTTGAAATTGCATTCTTCTGAACCCATCATTTTAGCTACCTCCTTCTCACCGCAGCAACATGTGATTTTCCAATATTTTTTGGTAATTATTCAAAAGGAAAAAACCATGAAGGTAAGAAGAAAAAAAACCACTTACACACAAAATTATAGATAACGTCACAATTTTCATGGCTCGGTCTAAATTCACTTGATAGCAGAAGAGCTTGTTAATTAAAAGTATTGCTGCCGTAACACTTGATACCTGTTCCGAATTGAATTTGCACTAGAGTTCACCTTCCGTTGAATGTCATTGAAGGTATCAATATTCATCGAGTGACGGTCGAAGTGTGTTAATTACCATTAAATCAAGGAAATATGCCAAATGAAATTCTGGTTATTGAGAATAATTTCATTGAGTTTGAATACATTATCAAGTGCAATTTGTTACATCACTCATGTTCCAGAAACAATAATGACTTGTTATTTCGATGACTCGTTACTTTGTAATTTCTTTTCATATTTTATCGTATCGTTGATGTAATATGTCGTTTACGAGTTTTGCAAAGCGAAAAATGCAATAACAACTGGGAAAAATGATGATTGTTCTTAAAATCTAAGTTGCCCAATTAATTGGCTGCATTGAAATGGTGCGAAACTGGGAGCCGTTACGACAAAAGCATCATATAAAAAAGCCATGAAAATGAAACAAAATACACCATACTGCAGTAGTATCGTTTGTGATATGAGATACTCGTTAAGCTGCTGAATGGTCGTTTGGGCTCGGTATGGAACAGGCTATTCAATGGAATTTATGTTTTAATATTCAAAAGCGAGAGAGAGAGAGAGAGAGAGAGAGAGAGAGAGAGAGAGAGAGAGAG
>NW_022595245.1:6265572-6356636 GCF_009176505.1 Sitodiplosis mosellana
GAGAGAGAGAGAGAGAGAGAGAGAGAGAGAGAGAGAGAGAGAGAGAGAGAGCGAAAATTTTAATATTGCATATTATTGCCGGTACAAATGGCGCTCATAATGCTCTCATGTGCTCATAATTTACTTCTTTATATTCACACATTTAGCATAAGTTGGAGCCTCTGAACTGTGTGGACGGTTTGGTTACAATATTTGTGGTGCATTTTAATGTTTTTTTTTCGCTTTATCATTAGAATGGTGATCAATGTGCAGATTCAGGGAGACAATAAGAAACGGCTGTATGAATAAAATTGAATGGAAAATGAACTTATTAAAAGATTATTACTGTTATTATCTTACTTGTTATTCTAATAATGATTTTTTTTTTGGTTTCTTCATCTCTCTCTCTCTCTCTCTCTCGCTCTCGCTCTCTTGCTCGAATCAGTTGCTGACGACGAAAATTCAACTTGCTGTTGCGCCACATCGAGCCCCGAATAAATTTATATATTTGCATTTTCATTTTCACGCAGATGCCTAGCGAAAAATGAATGACCATTATGAATACAATGTAAAGCCCGAGCCTGGTCCATATAATAAATGCAAGCGGTGAGTGTGACAACGGCCGAGCAACAACAACAACGACGATATAATGCAATTGCGGAAAAATACGAGCAAAGTAAATCGATTTTCATACGATCGCGCTCGGTCGGCTAGTCGCGCGTTCAATGGTCACTGTGGTGCACTGAATGTGTGGAAGCAATGGCAAAAACCATCAACTCCAACACACATATGACACACGAGACTCAATAAATAAGTATATTTTATTACGTGTTCACTTGAAAAACCGCTTCACAATGAATCTATTGCCTGCATAATAGGTATAGTTCATAAGTTCTCTTTCTCTCTCCCTCTCGCTCGCACACACACACAACACCTCATCGCCGATCGAAAGTGGCCGTGTGCATCGGATATATATCGTGTAAATAGCATTGATCACATTCGGTTTGCGTGTTTATGCGACTCTATGTTTCGTTTCTTCTTTCGCTTGCAATTGCATCTTTGTTATGCAAAGGCCATTTCATTTTTTGCTAAATTCGATTGAAAATAAAATCACTCATTATTTTACATCGCGCGACGTTTTTTTCCTTTCAGCTTTTCTTCTCAACTCCCGTTCAGTCTTTAAAATTATTTTCCTCTTCGTCTGGTCTGGTTTCACGTGCGATCATTCAACGGGTATTATTTCATTCGTATATATATGTGCTGTGTATTCCCCGGTGTATAAATTATGCCCGTGTTATTTTCTTGTTATTATTATATCATTATTTGATTTAACTCTCGTAAAAAATCCTTTATTAATGAGAATAACAATAATTGAGCACACATTTAATCGGTATGGCTTTTCGAAACACTGCACAGTGTCACTGCATGTGGACAACACCACACATATGATGACGAAAAAAAAAAATCGCCGGACAGAAGAGAAACGAACAGAAAAAAAACGGCTCAAGCGGTAACTGTTGTTTGTGTACTACACGAAACATTGATATCGCGAACCATTGGCGATTGTTTATTTCTTGTTGATTGCTGTTCCAATTTTTTTTTCCTTCATCGGTTGCCTGCTTCAACGAAAATGACAACGAACAGCAAACAGAAAAACAAAGAACAGGAGAGCGAAAAAAACGAGACAATATTCGAATCACGTGCAAAAATGGCGAATAAATTTAACAGTTGGAAACATTTTCGATTTTTCCTTTCGCCGATTCTTATCGATCGCTAATAATCTTTGCTGATGTTTGGTTTTTGTTGTCATTTTGGCAAAAGCGCACAAAGACGACGACAAAAAAAGCGAGTAAAAACCATTTCCACTTTCTTTGATTTGATTTGACATTTTCATTCGTTTTTGGCACACAGTCGCGATATCGCTTTTCACCCGATCAACGTGATAAGTTCAATTGTTCGCTCGCAATCGTTACACGCTGATCGATTTTGGAATTCACTTTTCGAAACACCAGCAGATTGAACAGAAATATTCCATCGAATCTGAATTCCTTTTTTGCGAAGAAACGACGCCGTTTTTTCGTGTTTCATTAGAAAAGTGGCTCAATAATCAACGACAATTGCCGCTGTTTACACGTATATTTGTCAGCTTAAGTATTGTTATCGTTTGTTTGTGTTTTGGTTTTGTTCTCTAACAATGATGTTGTTTTTCAAGGCATATACACTTCAATTTGCCTATTTGCTCTGCTGAGTTCAATTCAAATGGCTTGTATGCGATTGGAAAACAGAGTCGCGCAACACAAGGATTAGTGGTTAGGCCGTATTTGTCAAAATTACCGTTTTAAACATAAAACTAAATTATTATTTTCAGATGTAAGGCAAATGAACAATTTGTATGTATCAAGATTTGGTTGGTGGCTGTGCCGGGCGCAGCACAACAACAGCCACAACAGCATCAACAACAGCATCAACAACAGCAGCCAGCTAATAATCATAATGGAACGAGATAATGTCCGCGATAGCCGAATAATTGTCAACCTTTGTAACGTCATCGGAAGCAGAATACCGATCGTTGAACACTGATGTGATCGGCGCGCGCACATGTATTTTTCTCTATGCACACCATTTGATAACGGCAAATAATGTCACCGACTTCACTCTATCGTTTCTGGAGACGATATTTTCGTTGTGATTTTTCTGTTGCAAATGAGAATCAGTTTGGGTTGCGTTGAATGTCATGTTTCTGGAATGAAGTGGTTTGATTTTGGCTGAAGATAAAATGCGAAAAACGAATTCAGTGTCTCGTCAACATAACAAAAGTATACATTTTTCTACGCGTACTTTCTATTTGGTTAATCTTGCGCATCGAAATCGGCCACTATACAATGTACGTACATAACAATGGGACTGGCTGCGATTTGCATTTGAACTGGTTTCAGAGCTGTGATCTTTAACCAAAGGTTATCGCGCAGCCAGTTAAATGCATTCTATCGAAGATCGTCGACTCGGTTCGGGGAGTGAGAGAGAGAGAGAAAGATCAACGAGCAACTTGGCAAGTCACACATAATGCACCTTAAATGGAATAGATGTTATTTTTTGCACAAAAGGACATGGCACTGCGATGATTCTCTACACCGTAATTTAATTATATACATATTTATATCGAAAATTGATGCCATTCATAAGCATTCAATTCTCCTGCCGTATCTATTGTGTCTGTGTGGAGAGTTTCATCTCGAATGTGAATTTCGATCGGCGTTGATCGTGCAGAGTGTTTGGAATCGTGTATCATCCAACTGTATAGTTTTGGCGTTTGCTTTCCGTTTGCCATGAAACGGCATCCAATTTTTTTTTCCGTCCAATAATCAGATATTGCACTCTATTCAACAGCCTCGAAGCGATAGCGTGACATTGTTCTATATGTTAATATCAAATAAAGTTTTTTTTTTGTCGAGGTAGTCAGTGTTTCGAGTCCAAACAAACGAAAATCCATCGACGAAATTAAGAAAGAGAGAAAAGCAACGGCTCAATATGTGTGAGCGAGCGAGTGAGTGCGATCAGTGTGGTGCGATCGCACGAATGCTACACAAATCATTTTTTGTGGCATAAGCGAAAAATGCTCCGTAAAATATTATGGTTATTTGGTAGTGCCGGTGGCTCCATCGACTAGAATTAATTGAAAAATCAGTCGAATCTGATGTTTGACCTGAGAAACGTTTCGACGTTTCGTTTCGTAAACACAACCGAACGGAGCGGCTCACTCTCGAATAAACGGTAATTTGTTTGAATGCGCGCGCTGCGGTAAGCATTGAGTATGCAAGTGCTGAGGCTGGCAGCTTTCGGCTTGTAATTAAATTGTATTTCCTTGTTTTGCAAATGCCATTCCCCCCTCGTAACTCATGGCTCTTTTTTTGCTGTTCGTTCAGGTTTCTGATTTACGAATTCGATTAAATCAAACTTTCTCGAGAGATCTCGCCTAAAATATCGTTCACATGCACACACACACACACATAGGGCGCACCACACAGTTTGCTAAGTTATGTGTACAAATCTTACTATTGCCAGACCAGATCACACATCTCACATGGTGCGTTTCCCATTCTTTGGCTCGTTAGCGCTCTCAGTGCGTGTAAATTTTTCATAAATAAACAAACAAATGAAATGAAAACGCACATAATTTACATTCATAATGAGTGGCAATCCGATCGTATACAACACATACACGCGCGTACGCACGGCACGGCACGGCAACATCACTTTGGCCAAAAACCAAATTCATAATCATTTTCCCGTCGTGCCAAACACACGCTACAACCAACAGGTACAATTTACGTTGTTTAATGCCTTTTTGATCATTCGGTTTGATGAACCTCTCACGGACCCGACCGAGCCGGGCCTCTCTCACGCATTGACGGAATGTTAATCAAACAAAAGACTCGCAGCCAAAAACTGACTAGGTAATTGGATAGAAAGTTCATTACATCAATGCTGTACTTGCAGCTTCTCTTTTTCTTCGTCCGTTGGCCGCTTTCAACCAAGATATAGATCAGCTAATCAACTTAATTAGAATATCAATATATCACAAACAATGGCGCTTTTTGAATGTACTTCCCATTCGAGCCACTTTCGACACACAAAAGTAAAAGGAAGCTACACGTACGCTTCGCTTGTAGGCAACGCTAATTGAGTACAAAGAAAATCAATCATAATTTGCATCGATTTCTGCGCAACGCATTCATTCTCACTCGCGACTTTTACAACTTACTCTTGCGAGCCGAGTCGCCCGGTAAGTGTCAGATTCTCTTAATTCAGGACAATTGTGCGCGCGACATAAATATGATTTATTTGGTAAATTTGTGGAGCACACACTGAGACCATTTACATTCACTGGCCATGTTTTTTGTGTGCTAGTGTGCGCGTGGTGCGGAAGGAACATGCACGCAAACCAAACGACTAAACCGATTTATTTTGTTTAAAAAAAAAGGTGAAGAGAAAAATAAAAAGAGACGACCGACCATCGCCCCATTGCACTTGAAGCAAGATTAAAGCGTGAACGTTGAAAACCCACCGGTAATTATTAACACAAAATAATAATGATGATTGAATCGTGTGCCCACATATTTAACTCAGCTCCGGTAAAGAGCACTGCCGTGCAATTTGTCGATGCTATTTTATTGCCTTTCCGGCGAAGGAGAAAAAAATACACTCACAATGCAACCAAATAAAGCATCTAGTTTGCGTAGATAATAATTCATAATTATTATGAGTTCGACGCGGATTCTTGCTGTGCATACTGACACAAAATCAAGTCGTAGCCGGCTGAAAATGACGATTTAAATCATGTTTCGAACGATTATTCCGTTTGCGTTTTGCATACTGTCGCGCTGACCAACTTATTTTTTGATGAATTCATTAAGTATTTTATCGGTTTTTCGGAAAATTGTACCAGGAAATGATTTGAGCTGAGACAGAAATATCGAAATTGTTCAAGCCGGCTAAGGCATATAAGAAACGCATGAAAATTGGTAAATTTTTCCGTATTGTGGGATGAAATTTTTAAAAATATCCTGAATGATATATTTCTTGGGTATATTCCTTCTAAAATATTACGTAAGAATTTGAACTTAGCTTTTTTGAATTGAAAACAAACCAAAAATTGACTATGTTGCCAGAAAAATTCTTTTGAAAGTTAAAATGTAATTGGTCGATTTGAAAATGTGCTTTGAAAATTGCTCACAGTCAAAGTGGCAAAGTTCAAATGGTTCGTTGTATAATATACAGAAGGAACCATAAACATCGATTGCTGATATTTCGGCTACTCCTCTGAAATACCGTTTTTTTTTAATGATCTATGAAAAACAGCGACACAGCGACTGTGTTCACCGATCGCCGATCACCCCGGTTGAATAATAGGTAATAATAAATAATGACAAACAAATGATAATCTGCGTGCATTGGTATTTTTCTAAGTGACTTCCAATGTGAACGGAGGTGCACATACATTGTGCTGCACAGGGCGTTCTCATTCACTACGATGAGCAATTAAGTCAAATGCAATAAATGTGATTTCATTTGCTGTTGTACTTCGAATCGAAAAAAAAAAACAATGCAAATCGAATCGATGAAACTTGGTAATTTGCTTCGACGTCGCTTTCAAAATCGGTACCAATGCGCATATGATCATGTGCAATTCGAGCGAAGTGAGCAAAAGTTCTAACCTTTACTACAGTTTTGCCAATTTATTTTATTGACTGCAGTCGCTGCGATTTTTTTCTCCGCTTCTCATTCTCGTTTGGCTTCCACTTGGCAAACGGCAATATAAATAATAATGTGTTATGTGCGCGAGAGCAAGTAGGCCCTAAAGGTAAAAGACGTGCTAAATCGAATGGCAATTAGCACCTTGGATCATTTTCCTTTTTCTGTTGGCCTCTCTTCCTTTGCATAGCCTTTTGTAGATTACACATTTTTTTTCCACAGTAGCTACTCTTCTAAATACATACGTATGTGCTTTTTCATATTTCTTTCCTGTATTCTGCTTTGTCATTCCATTTTTGTGCATCGAAGTCGTTCGTTATTCCATACGTGACATCGTCGGATGTGGCTGTTGCATCGGTGGTGGTGATGGTGGCGGCAGCTACTGATGTTGTCAAATTAAAATAAATTTAATTTGAAAATGAAACGCACTCTCTGTTGATTACATCCATTTATTTATTTCAATACATCATCGTCAGCCAGTACAGAAAGGCTACAAAACGATCATTTCGTTTGTTTGATTGTTGGGCGACCCGAAAAACTTAACGATCGTACGGCATGAGATGTGCCGAAAGGGGCCAAATTTAAGACGATAAACTGTTCGTTCGGTTTTAATGTGAAAGAAAAAAAAACAGTCAAAATTGTGCTTGTGTCTCTTTTGATGTTTGTTTCACAACACTTCGAAGAGTGGAACTCATTTCAATCGCGGCAAGTGCAATTGGATTTTGATTCGTTCCACACCATTTTGCGTGGCTGGAAATCATTTTCAGATCTTTTCATGTCTTTCTCATACAGTCATTTTTTCGAAACATAAAATTAAGATATCCAAAGATTAATAAAACATTTTTAAATGTTTTTTTTTCTCTTCATCTGTTCAGTTGGTAATGATTTTTTTTTGTTTCGTGGTATTTAAAACTAATTTGCGTGAAAAATAAAAATCGCAATAAAAACCACTCTTGTCTGGATGGATATTGGAATATATTCATGTATTCAGTGCATTGGAGTATTGCGTTCGGTTCAGTTTCGAATGAAGTAATCACACAGTCAAAATGGAGAGGTTCCTTTTGATCATTAACTTGAAAATCTGATTGAAATGACTTGATGGCTTTCTGAAATGAAGTCGTGGTTCGCGCGCTCATGCGAAATGTTCATGCATGACTTGATGAAATTGGTTTGGTCGGGGGTGTGTACAATGCCGACACACACCATGCGTAAAGCGGCAAAGAAAATCGCTCTTTTGTGTTGCCGACACTTTGTGGGTCAGATGAAATTGATAAGAGAGTTTAACATCAGCTATCAACGCGCTGAATCGGTTCTGTTTCGCTTTTGAAATGCCTTCAATTTGGTGTGGATCCGTGCGATTTTCCATGAGAAAAATCGAAATCTCGGCCCATTGTACTAAATACTTAATCTCTGCACTATTTCATAGTACATCGTGATATTTTAACCGAAGTCTGTGTGTGATATTTAGCACACTAGACGCCTGCAAGTGCAAGTGAATTGTCTCGGCGATCACCCAAAAATAGGTAGGCTTTTTCTTGGAAAAGAAGCTGTGAAATGAGCCGAAGAGAAAAAAAAACATTTCGCAAATGCAATCCGTATATTCCAGCCACGTAAAGGTGATAATGCTATAACACCTTGTTATCTATTATTAAGAAATTAAAATGTTTCAAAGTGCTCATTACCGTTATTGTGCCACATAGTATGTCTTGCACAATAGGTTACACAGCAGAACGACGCTCACTTGCATATGGGAGGTTCGCGGAGAGAGAGAGAGAGAGAGAGAGAGAGAGAGAGAGAGCAAGCAGGCAAGCAAACGAGAATCAAAATGTGTTCGCCCCGCGAGAGCAGCAGTTGATTCCAATTTAAATTCATGAAACGGTTTCCACTGCGTCTACTTTCGAAGCTACTTGTTGCTGCCTGAACAAAACGGAATTTCGTGCCACAAGTCGTTAAAAAAAACGCCTAACCATAATGTTCGTTAGACATTCGCCGCGCTCGAAAATCATACACTGTGTGGCTGACTCACAGCCAGGCTAAAACGAAAGAAGAGAGAAAAACACACACAATTTTGGTGTACGACGCTATGAAGGTAGAGAAAAAAAAGCATTCTTTTGCACGTTGCTGAAAGATTACCTCATAACATTGTGTGCACTTTATGTGTTCACAAAAATGCACGTATTCACACCAAATAACGCGATCGCGCGGTGTCAGAAATTGTGTGTAGAATGGTCAATATAGCTCATAATGCACTTGATCGGTTACAAGCGCATTTTTTGGATTCTGTTTCGAAACCGCCCGAGTGTTGGCCGAGTGAAGGATGGAAAGAGAAAGAACGACACACCTCTTCTGACCGAGAACAAATTGGCAAAACTGGCCTAATGCGAATTGGTTTTTTTTCCTCGTTTTGTTTCTATCGCACGGCCAGTAGAGTCTTTCTCGCTGTGTGTGTTTGCGCAGTGCGCACTGGAGCCACTCATTTTGACTACAGAATTTTACACAATTTGATGTGATTAAGTGTCTTGTGAACATAACATGAGAACGTAATGTATCTTTTTAACAAGGCGCACGAAAACGAAATACAAAACCGAAAAAAAGAAGAAAAAAACAACAACACCTTTACAAATAGTTGCAATATGTATATCGATAGCGTACGGTAGACAAACGGAGTGCGCGCGCACTTGCGCACGATATGGCACACACAGCGCGAGCCCAAATTTACGACCATGCCAATTTGTTTAGCACTTTCGCATTTTAAAATTAATAAAATCAAATAATTCTGTGGTTTGTTCCCTTTTACCACACGGCATCGTGTGTCGTTGTGTCGAATGTGCTTGGAATGTTGGCTGGCGCGACGCTTAATTCTGTTCCGTTTCGACCGAAAAAAAAGACCGAACATTTCATGGAAATTAACAAGTTATTTAGGAGAAATATTGTTTGTTCATGTCGTTTCATGTCGAAACGAAAAAATGGGAATAGATCACAGACGGCCGATTGAAATATGTGCATTTTCATGCAATGTACAATCGATCACAATTAAGATGTGAATAGCGGGACCAACCGAAACGTTTCGAAGCGTCAAACAACATACAGTGTATACTGTCTATTCGGCGAGTCTAGTCGAGTCACAATAAGCCTTTCAAGCCTTTTTTGAAGGTGCATTATGAGGGGCATTTGCAAAATACGCCTTACCAAATCGATTGAAATCGTACAACGAACGAATATGCGATATTGAAAACAACTCAAAGCTTGAGGCAGGTGCCACTAACGACCATCGAATCGGCTCGTCGAAAATTATATAAATTACATTTTGGCATTAAAAACACACCACACACACAAATCAATAACAATTAATCGAATTGATCTAATGCGTTCTTTAAAAGCCTATCTTTTTCGCCCAAATGAGGTCAGCCCATTAAAAAAAATAATATCCAAACCAGAATTAACAGCTCTTTTTCCACTTCGAAGTGTATGGCTTAGCATAATAATGATTGTAAGAAATAAAACGGCGAAAATGTTAATTGCCAACTATGAAATCTATTAATAAACCGATTTAGCTTTAGCACTTTTCGACTGATTAAACCATTTTTAGTGCACGGCACCAATTTGTCCAATCACTTGTAGCCGTTGATAGACTACACTTTGGTAAATCGCAACTACACTTTGGCAAAATGTGAACACCGTTTGAAAAATCCAAATTCATTGTCCACATTCACTCACTCACTTACTCACAATGGCATGGTGTTTGCGCACGTTCATATTTGGATTGGTTTTGTTCATTTTTAAAAATTGAAACCCATTTAAAGTGCTCGCAAAATAAAGAGATTCAATGCAATTGATTAAAACGCCGGTGTACTGTGCAATTACACCATTTTCAACTGGATAATAGTAATTCTCGATTGCATTCGCCAGACGTTTCAGGTCGATTTCATAACGCAGAAAGAAAAAAAAAAGCTTTTTCGCAACACAAATCCAATTGTAATTTGATCTAATAAATTGGCAAAGAACGAAATAAAGGTTAGTCCGTCAGTGGAAATGATGGTGAAACCCAACAACAACGGGAGAAATATGTGCGAAATATGTCTGCATTAATCATAATTACTATCAATAACACTGGCTGGTAGGTTGTTGACGAGTGCCAACTGATGCACATACACACTCATACACACTGCAAATTCCTGACCGGCCACAAGTTGAATTGAGGTGTTCGAAAGCCGATCGCCATGAATGATTGCATCGTCAATGCGTCTTGCTCTTTGCCAAGAATTAAAAATTCTTTCAATCGAAGACACTTCGACTCCAGCTCTCGAAGAATGGAAATGTATCAACATATTTTGCCAAAGAGACATCGAATCCGTAAGCCGATATTGATTTTCTTCTCTTTTTTTTCATTCTCCGCTTCTTTTTTTTTTGAAAAGAGCAAACATTATGAATGGATTCGATGCAACACTCGAGAAGAAAAAAAACTATGTATATGTTGTTCTTTCACTTTTGTTTCCTTTTGTTGCTTTCATTTCTCCGAAATGACACAGGTAGGTGCAGGGCATTAAGGCACAATCGGTCAAGTATTGTCTCATCTCAAGTGATATGCACGAACAATGGGGCCTCAATTTTGAATGAACCAAGCTCTACTTGCGCATTGAGTTGGTGCTGAATTAACGATTCAATACACACAATGAAAATGAGCCATTCGACACACATAATCGAATGGTTATTTTTTTGATATATTTTTTGTGTGTGTCTTGTTTCTTAAATCACCACTTCAAACACAGCTACTATCGTATCAGAAATGAGATCTTTCTTCGTTAAAAGCTAAATTCCATTGCGCTATTTAGCACAGAAAATTGTACAACAAAGAAATCACTGATAGTCACTTTGATTCGTTCATTCATGTTTCGTTTCGTTTTTTTTTCATCATTGTTTCGTTGCATTATAACAACACACTCAACAACAACAAAAAACACGAAGCAACAAAAGTTGTGTCAAGCATGTGTGCGATAAAACGTTGAAATGTAAATAAAGTCCATGAAAATGGTGAAAAGAAAAACTATAGTCCAGTGTGTTTGTTAGTTTTTTTTTCTTCTTCGTCGTCAGAGTTTTCTTTTTCTTCTATTTCATTCAGAACATGTCTTTTAGAATGGTGAATAGAAACTATAAATAAACCACAACAATGACGATATTCAAAGCGAGTACACAACATTGATCTCGATCGGGCGTTCTTGGAAGTACATCAATACAAGTCATGGCACATTCGATTTAATTGCATATTTTTGCGAACATACTTCATCACACCAAACAATGGGCACTGACAACCCAGCATTGATGTAAATGACATAATTTTCGATAAAGTGCAAAGCCGGCATCGAATACATCATCAATGAAACGATGTTCCGATGAATGGACGAACCAAAATGAAACTATACACATTGTTTGAACCAGCTCTGTCTCTTTCTATCGATTATTATCACTTGTCCCGAAATTGATTCAGGTCTTCAATATTTGCACCCAGTTTCACTGCCCACATTTTTTTTTAATCTACCTTACTTCTTCTTTCTTTATCGAATGGCAAACAAAACCTTCGTATTACCTCATTATTAAATGCAACTTTGAACTAACGTTTGATAATAAAAAAAAGGACTTTGAGAAAGTATTTGGATAAAAATCAATAATCAACGGAGGAAAAAATCAATGTTATCACCTATTTACCAACAGACTTTGGTCGATTGAGATAAGCAACATTCAACGTTTATTATCTTTTGTTTGATAATGTTCAGGTTTGTTTCACTCTTTTTTATTGTCAGATTTCTGGTCACTTTTACCCATTCACACTTGCCCATTTGCACACTCTCACACTCGCACATTCACATATAATCGTAGTCTCACACATAGATCCATCATTTCTTACCTAACGCTCTCAGTTACGCCTGAATAGAAGACATCCATTGATTAAACTGCAAGCTATGCTTTATGCTGAAACGTTCAAAGGACACCATGAAATTTTTTTTTGTTTTGTTTGCTTTGCATAAATGTTTTCATCCAAGACTTCCAGGAACAAACAAAAATGATGATCGATTGCATTTGGGTCGTCGCATTGTTACAAAAATGTTAGTTTTCAGAAGAAAATAAATACATCTCATAAAAAAATTTGCGAAATAAAGCCATTTCATAACTTCGATTTGTTGACTAACGTCATCATTACGATTGCATTTGAATTAGCACCTTTTTTTATGATCGCGCCGCAGGAAACGTGAAAGTGTGAAAAAAAAATGATGATGCAGTGGTTAAAGCAAACTCATAGAATTGAAAGAAAAAAGACTTCAAGAGAAAAAAAAATTTGTCTTAAGAGAAGAATTACAAAATTATAACTTATCGATTCGTTATTTTATCAGCTCAGATTCTTTACTCTTTATTTCCAAATGGGTTTAGCTTGATTCAGCTTGTATTACGTTAGCTTATCCATTTTAGTTTGCTTCGCTTCAACTTGTCTCGCTTCAGCCTGTTCGTTGCTCGCCCGTGTATCCTAAATACATATTCGACCGACAATTGATTATTTATCAAATATGGATTTTATCACCTGCGAATAACTCGAGTGCATGCAAACACTGATTTCCTTCTGTTTATTTTACACGTTTCGAAATTGATAGATTAAGTGAAACGAAAAACCCTTTTGTCATCCATATTTGTAGGACGAACCAAATAAACGCAGTTTATTATTGTGGAATTGACTGAATAACCTACATAAACACAAATGCACCACAATTTTTAAACCTTTTTTATTACTATTGGGCAAAGGGAACATGTTGATTTTTTTATGAGTTTTGAATTGATATTGGAATCGGAGGTTATGGCTTGTATAAAAAATTCTATTGAAAAAATTTTTTATTGCGCGTCAAAAGAATTTTGATTTCCACATAATTGATTTAAATTAAACAAAAATACTGATTCAAAGCCGAGAATTAATCCATATTTTTTTATGTTTTATTGATTTTTCATTTCAGTGGAGGCGAAAAGAAAGAAAACTGATTGGAATCGTTTTTTTTTTAATGAGGCAATATTCGAGAGACGAATGATTTGAAAATAATCCGCGCAATTATCTTAATTGATGCTTTCAAAAGGAAACGATTAAATCAGCAGATGATTCATGCCCATATTAAATGAGACATTTAAAATGTTGGTTGTTCAACTGTTTCTTTTTCTTCCGTTCAAACCGTCGTCTAATCATTCGGTAGAAGGGGAAAAATGAGTCGAAAATTAAAATATGATAACTCTTAATAAGCGACGCTATTTTGTGGCACATGTGAGGAAACGAAGTGGATTTTCGCGCTGTTCTTATTTCAGTGGATGTTGCGTGACGTTAACTTGCGTCAATGATGTTTAAACCAGTTCCATGAAATGAGTGTCGCTCAATCGTTTCGAACGCGACAATGTAACATTCTTACATTCTTATGCAGATGGTTATCTCTGGCATCTGAATTTGTCTGAAATAATGAAAAACTGTTCAGCAGCAGTTTGAAAATGGTTTACTTCCTAATGGGGTTGAGATTCGGTGTGTCCACACTTACAACACTTCCTTATTTACACTGTTCTTCGAATGTAGAGCGCACATTGCGATATGAAATGAACCAACTGGCAATATATCAATCACTTCATTCGAACGCCTAATTTGGTGCGGTTTGTGTGTGTGTGTTTGTTGTTGGATGGTTACACTGAACCTTTTACTAGGTTTTCTTTATTTCTATTTAAAATTCGTCTAGTTCATTGACAACGTAAGAACGGATGCACGCGCTAGATGAAGTTTTCAGCATGCCAATGGGTTGGTCTGTTTGCGCTAGCCCGAACAGCTGGTGTGATACGTTCTTCAAACGGGCAACACAACGTTGAAAAACACAATTTAACAGCATTTATCTGCGCTATGGAATGGATGGTGCTGTTCGCACACCTTTCGCAGAACATGTATTAATTTACACTCCCGACCGACCGAGCCATGAGCGCAAGAAATGTTCCGAACGTTTGAAAGATCACAATCGGATATAATGAGAGCGAGGGTTAGAACCATCACAGTTTTGCTGTTGGTGAAAGAAAAACCGTGCGATATGAGTTGGCAGCTGATCGTGCAACGGCGCTCCAGTTTCTATTTTCACTTTTCTCTCGTTTCGTTTTGTTTACGCCTTGGAAAAATTGTGACTGTGTCACGGTTTGAAAACGGAGAGTCACGAATCCACAAATCGAGAGCAAGATTGCTGCTATTTGAGTGATAACATTTTAAAGAACTATAAAATCGAAGCAAGAAAAACATGTCTCGATGGTTTTTTAAAAAAAATAAATTGAACCAATAATGCTGGAATTCACTTTGCCCTTTTCGTACTGTGCCCGTCTTTTTCTCTTTTCATCGCTCAACGTACGCGTGGTCCAATGTTTCAAATGAAACGAAGCCAAATCAAAAACTGGTGAACAAAATATAAATTTCCAGATAATTATAAATATTTTCACACTTTGATCTGTGACTTTGGTGCGCATAAATCGTCCAAGCAACCTCCAACGAGATAACTTTTTGTTTAACGAGGTCATTTTATAAGAATGGACGATCGCATCGTGCATTGTCTCTCACTCGCATCCGTCCGTTACAAACGATGAAAAATACGCGAGGAATCGATCAACAAACAATTCAATAAGAAATCCAATCATAAATAATCATTTCAACGTTTTTTTTTTGCTCGTTTTCCCTCTCTTCGCTCGCGTTCGTTTTGGCAAATTTGCTTGGGCGCACTTCTGTCGCCACTTGGTGCGATATGAAACACCTTCTGATTACGGGCCGTTTCATTGTTCTACAATTTGCATGCGGATTTTTGTTTTGTTCATGCTACGTGCTCGTATAAAACACTCGTTGATTATGTAAAAATCGAATTTAATCGGCGTGAAGAAAAAATGGAAAGAACCAAAATAATCATGAGTCATAAAATGAGCAAAAAAAAATATATTGCTGATTTGAAAGTTTCTTATGGGCTGCCGAGTTAGCAATAAACACAAGCGATCGCTCTTTTTTTATTCGCTCGCTGGAATTTTGTTTTTCATTTTCTTCGCCTGTTCATTTCAATAAAATGAATAAATTTTCAAGCAATGATACTGAGAGTTAAGCAAGAATGATAGAGGAGTGCAGCAACAAAAGGGAGAAAAATGTCAGCATCTTGGCAATATTTTTTTATTCAATTTATTCAACTCGATTTATTTATGGCTTCGACGGTGACTTCCTTAACTCGGCTCACATTTATTAAAAAATGTTTCAATTTCACGATCATTTTCAATACAAATTGTACTTAATCTGAAGTATGCAAGAAAAACATGTAATAATCGAGCGTGTAAAATAAATGTGCCCGTGTGTCGGATCATTGATTATGTGGCTCTGAAAATGTGACTTTAAATGGCTTTTAGGTCGGAATCGTGTATGCATTTTCACCACTTTCATTTGGAATGGCACCATTTTATGATGTAATCGACGGCAGAGTCACTTAGAATGATGAAATTCGATTAAGTAATAGAGCGAAATAGATAGAGAGATAGATAGATAGAGAAAGGGAGTGGAAAAAATGACAAAATGGCAAATCGTTCAGATTTACTGGAAAAAAAGACTCGTTTTTAGAACGGTTCGATATTTAAATCCGATACATTGAATTTGGATCAATTTTTATAACAGCATCGTCTGTTGACCTCAATCTTTGGCCAAAAGGGCACATTGCGAAGAAGAAAATCGCCTCGAACCAAAGCAATGAAGCGACCAGTAGTTGAATGGTAGACAAACGGATGAGCATATCAAATTACTCCAACACACTTTCTGATAGCAAGAAGATGAACTGGCAAAAAGAGAAATTTGGTGAAGACAAAAAAACCGCACCAAAACAAGAGCTGCAACACATTTTATTTGGTTTTGTCGCGTGATAAATTCAAGAAAGCGACAAGTGGATTGAATTCATAATTTCTCCTTGAGTCTTGTGTTGTTTTTTTGTTGAGCGTACGCTTGCCTTCCTTTTGCTTGGTCTCTTAATTTTTTCGTTCCGTCTATATCAAGTATCATCAATGTCAAGTGAGCATTCACATGTTGTTCGAGCAACGCAAAACGAAGAATTGGCCCCAGAATGAGCGTGGTGCGTTTCTTATTTGATGTCATTTCGGTGTTTTTCGTCTTCTTCGTCTGCGTAACGCACAATGAAATTCAAACCATTTACGCTCTGTTTCTCTGTTTTTGGTCATTCTTGTAGCCAAGAGTGAAAAACACTCATCTCACCCAATAATTTGTATATTCAGCCGAAAATGAGTGCGGTTTTTTTGGCTCTCAGTTCCTCTTGAGCCAACGAAAAAAAAAACACTGAACATATTTTCAGGCGAGAAAAATACCAACGCACGTTCAAGTGCGAACGAGGAGGAAAAAACAACGAGAAAGAGAATTTGCAGAAGACGAAACAAAAGTGTTCGCAAACATCATTTTATTGCGCTTTACAATGTAGTGCATTTTAGTGTGGATTTTTGGCTGGGCAATGCGCACATACGTCACACTTAATGAGCGTATCCCATGGAAATGACATCGTATCACATTTCACACCCGATCCATGCAGCTCAACAGCACACTGCAACCTGAAAATGCAAGAAAACAACGAAAGAACGAACGAACGAACGGAATCGAATACAAACCAAAGACCGACGAAAAAAACTACATTATAGCAATTTTGTTCATTTGTTGATCTGATGGCCAAACCATAACACCGAGCGCACACAAAGCTGCACAAAAGAAGAAAAAATCCACGCGTAAAATAATGGAATGGCCGAAAAAATGAGCTTGCACTCGCGCCGACCCAATACGATAAATTGTTTACAGTTCACAATTTTCAGAATTCACAACATAAATTTGCAAAATCACTTTCTTCATCATTTCGGTTTGGAATGCGCAGTGCATACCATTTTCAAATAGCTTCCACACCACACTGTCATGCTCATGTTCATAATTCATGCGTTCCGAGTTTATCTTGTTCGTGCCAGTTGCTGTAGTTCATTTCGAATGATAAATAAAAACGAATATGAGGTGAAGAACGTAACCGACCGAACAAAATAAAAGTATAAATTATAATGAGATGCAGAATTACTTTATTTTATTCTTCCACGGTAAAAAAAAAATAAATTTTGCGCGCACAAATAATGAAACAACGAAATCGGTGCGTTGTCGTTGTCGATGCATTTTCAATGACCTCGACGATCGTAAAAAAAAATCGCATTCCGTTCGATGAATCTCTTTCTGTTCCACCAAATCGATTGCGATCAAAAGACAACGAAATTATTCGTTTCTTTCTTCGAGAGTCAAAATGAAACCGTGTTCTGGAAATCACACAAAGTGATCACAATGAATCGTAAACTGCAGCTGCCACGCAATCGTTCATAGTGCACTCGTGTGCAGTTTTTCTTCGTTTTTCGATTCGGTTGTTGTACTTTATCGATGTTTCGTTGGGGTGACGAATACCGTTCTCGTTCACTCTAAGAAATAATCTCTCCAGTCAAAGAAAAGAACAAAGAGACCACAGGAAGATCGGATTATATTGACTAACTCAAGCAGCATTCATTTCATACAAAAATCAAATAAATTTTCCTGTCAAACTTCAATACCAAAAACGAAAATTTATTTACACAATTCTGCTCTTTTGTTGCCTGTTGTTGCACAATTCCATTTTATGACCGTCGAAATGCAAATCAAACAATTGCCAAAGGAAGTATTTATTGCCGAATACTTTGACATTCACAATACATTTTCGATCACATGATATTTTTACGATAACTTAATCCTTTTTTGATGGTGGCGACCATTGGGTTGGAATAGCAGCGAAATTCGGCGGTAAATGGCCCGGTGAAAATGGCATCGCAAGAATTTGAAACGAACCCAAGTATAGCGTTGGCTTCTCACCCGGCGATCCGTACGGCAATCCTTCAGTTGGATAAGCAGACGAAACGGTTGGTAAGCCACGACTGATGTCACTTTGAGCTGAACCATCATTTAGCTGGATGTCATTCAATTCGTCACCAAAAACTAGAAAAAAAAAACGGGAAAAGGTAGAAAAAAGTATATTTTATTTCAAAAGATCACCATCAAATGATTTGCAAAACGATCTTTTCAGCAATTCATTGAAATTTTCGTTTTCTTAGGAAAATTTACGAAAAATTGAATTTCATTTTCTTTTGAAATGTACCAAAAATGCTGTCTGTTCCGAGAAGAATCAGGGCACATAAGAGCCCATGATAGAAACTAATGTTCATGTTGTTTACTGCTTCGAACAATTTAAACTCAGGAGAAAATGTAACTGAGAAACCAAGCGTTGTACCGACTCTTTCAAATCACAAACTCAAAGTACTTCGATTCCGATGGAATATATATACCCAGTCATGATGATATGGAAATCGACTGAACTTGACATTTCAAATGCAAATCACATTGCCTTAAAGAGTTGAACAAGTGATTTTAATTGATTTTGACAACCAAACTACGTTAAATTACAGGTGCAAATATGCGAACGATAAAATCCATTGCATGTAATCATTGTGACCTATTTGATGTTGACTGTAAGTAAATGCGTGTACTTGATGTATGTGTGTGTGTGTGTGTGTGAGCCGCGTTCCAAGCTCAACATCGATCACAATTAATTAAAGTAAAAGTTAAAAAGTTGTGACTCACACTCGAAACAGTTTCTCACGAATTCGAAAAGTGTTTTCTTTCAAATGGATTTTCATTGCCAAAATTGTTGGATCGCGATCGTCGTAGTCGTCGTCATGAGAATCATTATATCACAAAATAAATGTTCGACTTTGTGTTTCGGAATTCCATTTTGTGCATTTGTTTATCGTGTTAAAGTAAATAGAAACCTAAAAAGATTTATACGTAGAGGGCAAGGCAACGAGAGGGGGAGATCCGAACGGAACATACGTATTCATTTTGATTTTCTTCAATTTATTTATAGCCAAAGCGCCGTCACAGTGATTCAATGCGACAATTACCAACGGCTTGGGCATAATAGTAAATCGGAAACTTGCAGATGTTAGTACTAATAATATAATGAAGACTGTTGTTCACCGTTACACCCGATGTGAACGATATCTTTTGTTTGTTGTTCCCTTGACGCAATATAAAAATTTATTCAAGTTGATGGTTGTTGCTTGTTTTTTTTTCGGGAAATTTTTTGAATATTTTCGGCAACGCACCGTGGGAATGCAGAAAATGCACATTGGTATATTTAGTTGGTTTCCCCTACAAAAATGCCAATTTATCATTTGTTTTCTCTATCGATTTTGATGAAATCTATGTATATGTGTTTTAATCGATGCACACACACACTCAGCATGTTAGTCAAGGTAAATGCCGAAACTGAAACGATCATAAAAGTGTATTCACATCGACTTCACTTTCTTTCATTTCAATTTTCACATTGTAAGCGAAAACCGACCAAAAATGCAATCCAATTTCCTTTGAGCTGTTGAGATATCGCATTTATGGTCGTTGCCGTTGTCATCGGTATCTATTCCGGCAATTATTTCTCGCTGAAAATGCCACAAAATGAGAAAGTGACACGAAAATGAAATTGGAAATAGTTACTTTGTTGTTTGTACAGAATGAAAAAAAAATGTCGATAACGAATTAAATCGAACTCCGTGAGAAAGTAGTTCGATTGGTTCGCACCGAGCGCACCGCACCGAGAGAAAAGGCGAAAAAAAAACTTGAAAAAAGGTTTAAAACCAAAAAAATCATCGAAAACAACAAAATGAGAAATCAATCACACAAAAGAACTAGAACTGATTTCTACAGAAGGAACACAACCAGTGCACATATTCTTTTCCTCTGTGTCATTTTTCGCAAAATCGAGATACTTTATTGTTATCATGGAAACAAGTGCATGGGAATAGAATCAAATTCTGAGTATTTGTTTTCAGTAAAAAAAATAAATACAACAGCAAACGAACGAACGATAGAGTGAGAGAGGAGGAAAAAACAGTGCGAAAACAAAGAAAATTCCATTGGATTTAGTTTCGATGCATCAGAAACGATGAGAAAAATTTAATTTTTGTACCCAACTTTGTAGATATCTCAAATTGATTTGGTTTTTTCTCTCTCTCTCTCTCTATCTCCGTCTCTTTCGTTTTTTTGTTGTTTCACATTGATTCAAATGTGATGTTCTGGTTTTTGCCATTCGCTTTTGCATTGGCTGAATGCTTATTCAGTTATAATGTTTGTGGATTGTCCTGTAGAGCAGGTAAATAAAGCATCAAATAATAATAAGTTTCTTTTAAATCCTTTTATGCGTTGTTCGCATCTTCTTCTCTCTCTCTCTCTCTCTCTCTCTCTCTCTTTCTCTGTCTCGCTCTTCGGTTTCGTTGTTCCTGCTCTCGAATTTCAAGTTGGCAAACATGACGACAAAACGAAATGACCGAAAAAAATTCACAAAACTGAACTATTTCTTCTTCTTTTTCAGATTTTTCTTCTTCTTTGAATATATTCAGGAAAAAAAACCGAATTCACATGAGCACAGACATAGATCAAACCTGAAACATATAAATAACAGAAGAAAAAAAATTTCGTTCGACAAAATGAATATGAAAACAATGGACATTTTTTTTAGAGAGCACACAACAAGTGTATGGATTTCGTTTTTGTGAATTCCGTCATTTCAACATGTTTTCTACATAAACTCCATCTCCGCATTCACCTTCATGCTCGGGCAAAATCTTGTGTGTGTGTGAAACAATCAAATCCAGAAGATCAAGTTGAAAAAAGAATCGATTGTTGTGCGTGTGTGTGGCTACAAATACGATCTCATGAATTATATCAATCCTTATCCTTGCCTCGGATATTTGATATATTGACACGGAAAAATTTTCTTTCATTCACAATATTGCGTTACACGATATTGCTTTTTTATTCATAAATTTCCCTTTTTCTCGTTTGTTTGTTTGAAAAATTCACATTTGTGAAACGAAATTGATTCAATTTTGAGACGATCGTTTCTTCTATCGATCGAATCGATGTGTGATTTTGTTACATCAGATCAATGGATTCACGTGAATTGACCGTATTCAAGTTCGTGTATCGATAAGCATTTATCGGATTAGTTTGTTGAAAACTCAGAAAAATTCTTTCATAAAATGTTGAATCCACATCGGATCCTTCGGCTCGGCGGCACAAGTGGTCAACAATGGCAATCGACAATCGTTTTAAATCACATAAATCTTAATTCTTTATAAATCATTTCGAGATTGCATTCAGAATCAAATTCCATTTTGAAACGCTTCTGGTGAACAAAAGTCGAGTTTGTTCTTCTAAAATTGGGTGTTTTCAATTTATTCTTTGCTTTTTTCAAGACTAGTCAAAAAAATACGATTTTTTTTGTTAATCGGAGTTTTTTGTTTCTCTCGAGACTTTCAGCTCATTTCAGTTAAAATCAAGTCAGGCTTGGATTGACTAAGAAACCTGAAGAGTTTTTTCCTCAACCAGTTACCAATCGTTTAGTCAGCAGTCAAATTGATGTGTTTGTTTTCGCATGCAATTTACTTGCAGAGTACTTTGAACTTGGCAAAATATCTCACTTTGAATCGACTTTGAACCAAGTCTGAAGGTTCCAAGTGCAGCACACCTGCATTGAACCCGCCGTTCGAGTAATTCACATGAGAGTCAAGCCGAAAATAAAGGAAATTCACTTCCATTTCCAGCACAAATTATTGTTATGAGCACTGAATTCCGTGGCGATGTGTACGACACAGGCATGTACATGTCGCAGTTAGCAAGTTTTCCACCTAGTTGTGGCATACGTGATCAACTAAAATGCTTAAATGGTTTCAGGTTTTAATTTTCTTCGTTCCTCTTCTTCGGTATTTTTAGAATCGTAGTTGATTTGTGTTATTATTTCCATTTAAATGAGCGTCAAAATGTATTTGGGGTTCGGTGTGACGACGACAACGATGGCAATTGCTTCGATGTTTCACGTGTAATTCAAACGGATCCATTCAATAGCAGCACACATCTTGCATCTTGGTCGCTCCCGTTCAAGAGAAGTGAAATCGTGATAGCTGCACAATAATTGCACATCACACACCGGTGTTTGTGTATGTTGCGCGGCAGATGAAATAACGAAATCACACAATGTTCACATGGAATTCACAGGCATTCTAAAAATATAATTATTACAAAAGCCCTCGACAACGATAGTCAGCGCGTAGATGCCGTATTTCCCATGCATTTCTATGGGATGAAGTCGAGAAATCTCTATTTTCCTCTCTCCTCCCTAATGAACGACATGCCACGGTGAGGCATGTGAGTACCAGCAAATACTGGTTCCGAATTTTGTCGATGTAACACACAGCCGCCGTAGAAAATGCATCGGAACCAAATTTAATCTTTGTTCTCATGGTTTCGATGATGCTGCGCGAATCAACAGGGAGAGCAAGAGAGAGAGAGAGAGAGAGAGAGAGAGAGAGAAATGAAGACCGCTGTTCAAGGTGCACCAAATTCAATTTACCCTAAATACAATGAGCCCTTCATATTTCACAACTTCCGAAGCGCCGAATTGCCGGGCCCGAATATCTGTCCAACGGAAAATACAGTGTCATTCATTGTAGCTAAAGTGCTCACGTATGCGCAATGCGCATGTTGAACTAGCTTCAAACACCGCACATGAAACACACACTACAGCCAAATATTTTCGCTTTTATTCACGTCAAGTCAACCATTAGCAACGGAGAGGACTTGCTAGAAGAAAAAAAAAGAAGGGTCTGTGCGTTGCTGTTTTTTATTTATATCATATTTATCCCGCGATTTTGCTGCGAACAGGATTTCACACGCACATTTCGTTTAGAGAATGAAAAAAAACACAGATTACATTGGGTAAAAACACAGGCTGTGTGTGTTGGACGCACCGGTTCAATCTGGTGAGTCGAAAATGTATTTGCCAGTCGAACATCTATTCGTTGCTACTTTATGATGTGATTCATATTAAATGTGAGAGAATGAGATTTTCAAAACAGAACAAATCCAACGTTCATTTTTAATTCGATAGGCATATAACGGCTGGCAAATCATTTCATTTGCGCACTGATCCGCATGGCCATGAACTCACTTTGCAAAACTTCATCCACATTAAATAGTATAAACAGAAGGGTGAATTCCATTATAAGAAATACAAATGAAATCCACATTGCAGCTCTGATTTTATTTCATGGTGATTTTTATTACTCGATGCTAATTTGATGGTTGTGCTCCTCCTAAATGCATGTGTGCCAATGCTAAAATTTCCGTTAAAATTCATCATCCATGGAAACAATGCGACGGTTAGAAAACCGGATTTCGGCAATTTGTTCATTCGGTTTGAAAGTCAACAGGTTTAAGGTTCGGCAACTTGATGCAACCCTTTTCAATTTTCAGCGTTTCTTTTCTGATTTCTACCGCCGCAGCAGCAGCAGCGGCATTACAAAGTGGTGTTTTTTAAGTGCTGTACACTCACAAATCATCAACGGATTTTCTGTTCGGTGTGAGGTGACGCTAACAAAGTGCGCCTTTTTTTCAAAGAGTCGACACGGGAAAAAGTGTAGCAATTCCTTTAAGTATAGTTCCTTTTTGTGTTTATTAAAGGAAAGAAAATATTGCTTTTTTCACTTAAACTGATGCTCAACATGGAAAAATCCTGTTTTCTCTTATCGCCGCTAAATTTGTTTACCACATGTTTCGACGCCATTACTTGACACATTACTTTCACATGTACTGTGCATTACTTTACATCAACAGCGAGATAATGTCATCAAATGTGTTACTTCGGATGCATCGATATTTTACATTTATCGTATCCTTGGGTTCGATAAATAAGAACCGAGACTCCGGGGTGGCTTCCAAAGCGCCGTAATAAATATTGACTGTAGTTTTTTTTGTAGAATTTCCGATTCTTTGAAGATTTGGCGCGATTTGAGAGCTGAATGATTTGTATTCAGCTTAATTGAAAAGTCGGTAATTGATGGAAACACAGATGAACATCTTCTTTGAGTTAAGATGATTTTTCAGCTTTCTTTTTTGTTTGTAGAGACAGTATATGTCTTGGATGTATGGATTGTATGGCTAATGGCTTCAAAATGACTATAGTCATTCGGTTTGACACACACCATTCTGAACGATTCTTCGTTGCAATGAAAATGGACCGACTTCTGAAGTTCAGAATCTGAACCACTTCATGAAGAAAAAAAATGATTATTATAGATGTTGATGCAACGAAACAATTGAGTTTGGCTTGTGCGCAAAAGTCAAGGTGTGCAAAACAAGCGGTTTAACAAAAGATTTGGTTGAAGTAAAAAAGAAGAAGACCAAACACAACAGAAAGCCGAAGAAAAAACAAACCCAAAATGTTCTTTGATTAATTTTGGCATGTGCCAACGAAATAACGCTCACATCTTCTCCTACAATTGTGTCGTCACAATTGAACAATGCAGCTCGGCTCGTTGCAGCCGCATCTAGTTCCAATTCCGTCTTCTTTCTTCTCTCTCTCTCTCTCTCTCTCTCTCTCTCTCGGCTACAAACTTAAAGGCATTTAAAGATGCAACCAACAAGGAAAACAATGCATTTACCAAACATTTTCGATTTTTTTTTCTTCTCGTGTTCGTTTTTGTCAACCAAAGAACAGTGACAAGGTGTGGTACATCTGCATGGCAACCGAGAAGTGCAGTGAGTGAGTGTAAAAGAAGAGCGAAAATTGTTGCGTTTTTAAAAGTCGTCATATTTCAGCTTCAGTGCAGTGCGGAACAAAGCAGTCAACAATGGATAGACATGTGCTTCGTAACGCGTATTTGGCATAACACACACAACATCCAAATAAATATCAAAACTCCAACTACTTCTTTTTATTGGATATGGTTCGAGCCGTGAATAGCAGCATTCAATGCTCAAAGAAAATAGAAAATTACTAGCTAGCAAACGAAGGAGGACCGCGTGCGTTGTATTCTTTACACAAGTGTGTGTTGTATTGTGCGTGGCATTCAATGGTTGATTGAATTCTTAAGTCGTAATAAAACCGTATCAAAATTAATAATTTTCAAGGAAAAAATTGAAAATTCGATACAAGCATTTGGAACGAGTCGTTGCATCAGCACCATACTCTTATACGGCACAAAGTACATTCGCCTATTGCCTTCTACAAAGTTCAACTCCCTTTCACCTAAAACACAAAACGGTTACATAAGCGACAGAACACGACAGGATGATAATAATAATAATATATAAACGTAAGGAATATCAAGCGCACGAAACAACAACGAACCGAAATAATGGGTACCCGAGGAACAAACACAAGAAACATGCAGTAAAAATGAAATGAAAAATAGAAGAAGAAAAAAAACTTTGACATCTGTCCGTATGCACTTCAAAAATGCATAGAGTACAACACATACACCAAGTCGAAAGGAAGAATGCGTTGTGTGTAAGGTAAAGGAGATTCTATTAAATGCACTCACATCTCCGTTTTTATGTAGCTAAAGTTGTGATTTTCCTTGCATTTGATGCTATCCCTATACACGATACTTCTTCTTTTTTTCTCCATTATTATGGGCATAAAATATGCGCTTTATTTCGACTGCTCGTTGATCGTGTGCGATCACTTCGACACATCTGTCCAATCGTACGGTTTTTGTGTTTTTATGCTGCTGGTGTGTCGTTTGTGCATTTCGCTCAAACGTTGTGTTTGGTGTTTTACCGAATTCACGCATCGTCTTCCAATTCAAATGCCAAGACACATACACAGCAAGACTACACAGCTAAAATCGATTTAGAGGACCTTTTTCCGATTTCATTTGACGCACTTTGATAAATGATCGCCCGATCAAAATACAAAATCATTGACACATAATAACGTGTACCGGGCCCGTTTATGGGCATTGTTCCATTTTCAATAAAATCATCGTTATTTTTTGAATGCAGCTACATCGTTTTTGTTTTTCATTCACATCCATATTTTATATTTTTCTTTCGATTTTGCTACTCAACAACATTCAATTGGCTCAATGCACGATTATTTTTTTTTTCAAACTTTGAATTTACATTCACGTTTTTGTTCCGAAACAACTTAAATCTACAAATTTTTATGAAAATCCATCCATTGAAGACATCCTTTTTTTCGATGGCACAGGTAAAATACGTCGACACAATTCACTTTTTATTTGAACAGCACATAAAAAAGCCAATGAATGGCCCATTTAGGGAATCCAGCTAAGAATCAATTGAATTAGTCCTTTGATATCAAAATGGATTAAAATCCAAACGACAACAGTTGAATTCCGGCTGATTTATGCGCTCTCGATCCAGAAATTGTTTATATCAATATTTGTTCGAGGGCTTTTATTGCTTGTTACTATTCACTCGCTTACAATCATCATCAATGGACAGGCATTTATTAATTTTATTTCAGTTTTTTTTTCTCTTTTTTGTCAAGTTTTTCTATTTCATTCTTTCTCTGTATGTTAATAAGGCTTTTTTTTCCTATCAACGATTTTTTTTCAGTCAAAAATCATTGTGTTTGGTACTAGTAAGAAGGTTACAAAGGTTTAGCACGAGAGCTAATATTATGAGGTGAACATATGTTTGGCTGTGCCGATAACAGCGTAGCAAATTTGTTTAAGTTGCAAGCACACTCCTGTCGTGTTTTTCTACCCGAACCACCGTCATTACTATGGGAATCGAAGGTTTTACAATCCACACTTGGCGCTTATCGTAAAACCGAAGGTTTTTCCAGCATGTTGAGCTCAGAAGATGCATTTGGACAATGGAAAAACACGTGCGAAACACTTTTGCCAGTGAAACAGAACATATACCAGCGGCAATAGCATCGGCACAAGCTCAGAACATGTTCTATGAAGAAAAAACAAACAAAACAAATTAGTTTTCGGAATGAGTCTAAAGTGTATTCTATATGATTCTTCGAAATTTCCGCCTTCGATCATGAATATGAAGAGGCAGCACACTGCTTCGTTGTCATTTTGACGAAAAAAATTTGATTGAGATTTTATTGAAAACGGTCATAGGCACACGCAATACACGCAACACTCGAATTGCGTTCACATTTATTCAAGCGTGTTGTGGTTCCTCGTGAAATGCTCGATGATCATGAAACACAGTGTACTAAAGACTATTAAAACCACCGCATAAATTACCAGCCAAAAAAGAGTTTGTGAACGAAAATCGTGTTGATTGAGAAAATAGGAAGTAAGGCGTGAATTTATCGAATCGCACGTTACGACAATTTATTAATATTGAAATTATCATGCATGATATGGCTGTTTTTTTTTTTCATTCTTCTGGCTCCTTCACATATTCATAATTTTCGGGTGTGAGATGACGTTTCTCACTTGTCGACACATACACAGACAACGTACAGTCGTCTGCAGCCACTTAATATATTCGGCTGGCGGTGACAATGGTAAAAACGAGATCTCGAGAAGCGGAAAAAATTGAAAATAACGGTTAATCACAGTGTAAATATTGCTGGTTGCATATATATATACCGCGCATTGAATGTGTGCTTGAAATGAATAAGCGTTGCCGTTTATTTTGTCAACCGAAATGTTTCCCTCCATAAATACAAATGGTAGTGACATAAAACGCGGATCAAAATGCTGTGTGCGGTTATTTCAACATTGTATGCTCATTTATTCACATTTATGCAGTTTGTACTTGAGCAATTTTTCGAAGTGTCGTGTGCGCGAGCGCCCAAGTGCACTCTCTCTCTCTCTCTCTCTCTCTCTCTCTCTCTCTCTCTCTCTCTCTTCTTTTGTTTAGTTATTGTGAAATTATGTATATTTTCTTTTTATTGCTTCGATTGCATTTTTATTTATTTATATTTTTCTCCTTCGTTCGTTGTCTATGAGAGAGTGAGTCGCGAACACGGGCAAACAATATTGTGATAAAAGAGAGCTGGGAAAATGCGATATATTTTCACAGATCGAAAATTAATAAATTTTACTAATGTGACAAGTTAAAGTGCTTGTGATTGCTCATTACATAACGCTGAACGACGGTCGACTCCATTAATTTTCGGCAAATGTGACAACTCGAATGAATTGCTTGTGACAGAGAGTAAGCGAAAAGAAAGGCTCTTCCACCAGATCCGCAATCGAATGCGCACTTACCACTCACACATCATGTGCCGTTTTTTTTATTGTTTCAAGAATCTATGTTCCGTTTCACAATCTCAGTGCACTGCGGCTATTATTTATGTTACCTTTGTGCAGTGACAGGATTTGAAAATGTCAACAGCAACGTTTCAAGCGCAGAACACAACCGAGCGAGAAAAGAACTTTCTAAAAACAAAAGGCATAAATAAAAGAAAAATTCCCATTGAATTGCAGACCGGATCGAAGAGCCTTTCGTTCGATTACTTTGTTTCGAAGTGAGAACGATTTTTTCCTTACCGATGATCCCATGTAAATTTCAGTTGTTGCATGTGTTGTTTCATGTTTCGGTTTTTTCTATCTCAACGAACGTCCCTTCACACGTTTGCCAGTTCTAGTAATCGTCAAATAGGTATACACACACATCGATCGTTGACGATAATAAAGCGGAGAATTCATTTGAAATCACCGTAATTCTTGTGCGGGGAAAATCCATCGGTACCATTTCCAGAATGTAATACAATGCGTGTTGCTCAGCATCGTCACAGAATAACACAGCAAACATTGTTACGCACCATTTTTCAGCCGATGCTCAACTTCGTTGCCGGAATATCAAAACGGAATGCCAAGGGAAAGTTCTCATCATCATATGTTTTCGATTTAAAGAATTGTTGGGGGAATTTTTTGACGAGCTCAGCTCAAAACGTTGAGAGAAAAAATTCTCTTGCTAAAAAAAAAGCAGCAAAACTGTAAAATTCAAATGAGTTTATATGGCGCTGAGAATGAATGTTTTCGACTTAATAGGCTGAGTCTTCGTCACACATATTATTTTTGGCTTGTGTCCGATATATCCTTCGAGTGAATTTCCGACAAGCAACCGAAAGAAATTCACACGCTCCACGTAATTGCAACCAGATGAAATGTTTTCTCGCACCTACGAACGCACGTACCAACCAACCAACAACAGAAGTAAGAAAAAACAATAACAAAAGGCGAGAAGATAAAACAAAGACAGCAACTATCAGCCCAGACGAATTGGCATACGTGTGAGAATGCGTCTTCTTCATCTTTGTCTGCGCAGCTAAAATGTAGGCGCCACCACAAAAACACAGTCATATATTTTCTCAATGCCATAAACCAATTCTCGTGCTAAATGTCTTTGCATACATTTTCTCACATCAGTTAATTTTTCTGTCTTTGTTCGTTTAATTGTATTTGTCTAACGCCATAATTTTGCCATGCATTTTCTTTCGACTGTGCCAAACACATATGGTACGAGCCGAAATTGATTCATTTTTTCTCCAGTTTGTACAATACACTGAAAAAGAGATTTCTTATGCTCTGTTGTTTTACTAGCAATTATTTGCTTACACACAAATTACCTTAAATTGTGATTGTTCCGTGGGTTTTTTTCTTCTCCATGCTTGCATACCGACGACGAATCGGTGTAAAGAGGAAGAAAGAAAGAAAATTTCCGGATGCTGTACACATTCATCGAATATGCATGAAATGAAGAGAATGACTATGGAAAGTCCCCCGGCGATGAAGGAAAAAAACCCGAGTACGAAAATTGCGGGACTTTTTTATGCAAAGCGGGGAAAAAATATGCCGATTCTAATGACCAAATCGTCAGATATTAATTGCTTTTGAGTAAAAAAATGCTTCGCCATGGATTCTCAGGTAAAATCGATGCGTTTTATGATCAAAACTTGCTTCTTCGAAAGCAAGTTATTTCTCAGCCAGTTGAATATAAATTAGCAGCCTGTTTTTCATTCAATTTCAAATGAATCTCGTTAAATTCAGTAGAAAAGCCTACACAACCGACTTGTTGATTTTGTTCGGTTCATACTTATCCATGTAAATATCCTGTGTGTTCGGGATCATGTGCGATGGACAGTGACAGTTAAAAAAAATAACGACCATTCGAACAAAATGTGTTATGTCTTTATGTGTAAATGTGTTGGATTTCCCATTTTTGATCCATTGGTTTTTGGTTCCGAATGAATTTTGTTTGTTTGCTTCCTCATTTGCCGTCCAAATGGACAGAAGGTCCGTTACATTTGGTAATTTAATCTATTTTTACTTGTCGTCTCGCGTTCGGTATCGATTTCGGTCACCTGGTTCACCCAGTCCGAAACATCTTGCATTTTTTTTCATCGTATGGTCCCGCATAAAATTATTAGTTACCATTCACTGCTGTGATTTTCCTTCATCAAACTTGATCCCAATCATAGCTGAAATTTAACAGTTACCTCAAATCAGGATTTCATACCAGCAACGTACATACGATGTGTACGTGCACATTCAACACGAACAATTTCTACACATTTAACGTCGAAATATTTCGGAACATATAAAATTACTGTTCATACTGTGTGGTGTGGTGCAGCTCGGATCGAAACAAATGTGCATTACTGTTAAACAAGTATTAAAAGTGGCAAATGTCCAAATCGATGCATTTGTTTTCTATGTATGAACCCTCCTGTTAGATTCCATCGGATGAAAATCATCTGCCCTTGATGTTGATGCTTGATTCAACACCTTTTCCAAAGGGATGATGCATAAGACGGAGAAGAAAAAACACCGAAACCATTACCGTTTTTGATGGTTTTGCTGCTACGCTCAATGAAAATACACAACGCACTCAAATCTCAGACCAGCTTTTACATGACGATGTACGTGTCTATTTCACAACTGTTTCGACTTACACACCGATGCATCGATGCTCAAGAAATATTTTAACGGTTATTTTTGGATGTGCGCGCGCAACAACAGCAGCATCAGCAGTGGCAACGGGGCAGAAGCAACGGAAGAAAATAGGAAAACATGATCCAGTGTAAATACGGATATATATTTGGAAATCATCGTTTCGTCTCTCGAATCGAAACGTGAAAAAATGCAAGCATGTGCATGCGCCGCCGAACTGGATTCAATGCAAACAAAAACACAAAGTACCGTATTCCATAACACACCGCGCTGTGCATGTAGAAAAATCTGACCCTCAGCAATTGAGCACACCGAAATCATTTGTGCTGTTCCGATTTAACCCCTCGAGCAGATGCATCAAATGCAAAGCTGCGCGATCTCTCTCGCTGCCGCTTGGCAGCAGCAAAAAAAAATATCACAAACAAATCTAAACAAATAACTTTGACAGATTTTCCAACATTGCTCTGGCTTCGGCAGCCACCATGGCCCAGACAACCGAACACAAGCTCAGGTACAGTCGCATCATTGTTGAGTAACTGATTCATTGACGTTTTGAATAAAACTTGTACCAATTCTTGGAATTACTTGCAATTTCAGGTCGATGTGCTGCGGCTACTACCAAAAGAATCTTTTTCTCGTATCAAACAAATGAAACGTATTCATTACACTCACAAATGAAAGACAAATTGAAGAAGAGTTTAGATTTATTACACAGTTTTTTCTTTCATTTCATTTTCGGTTGGGCCGGTGTTCTTCTTCCGATTTGCTATTTTTTCGGATACAGACAAACACACACTCACAAAAAAACGAAATTCCGTTATTATTGTCCATTTCATTTATTTGCATTGTTGGCATCGGTCGAAACAGTTGTGTCTGCGCTGTCTGAATCGTTGGGCCATCAATAACTTCCGAAAAGGTAAATAGGAAATAAATGAATTTGAAATCATCGTCGCACAGACACAATAGAAGCAAGCAGCCGTTTACTCAAACACACATTACGCACACGCACACACACACACATCCGAACAGATCGACTTGATTTTTTAAATTCGATCGATGTCATCTTTCCTTCATTCCACACTTTGACTCGCTCTCTGTCTGCATCTTACAAATGATTTTCGGTATGTTCACTTTATTCCTTTGAATTTCAGCTTCAGTTGGTTTTTGGCCGTGATTTTTGTCTCGCACAACAACAGAGGCAAAGATGAAGACGAAGCTGAAAAAAGAGATGGTATCAAGTATGCAGTAGAAAGAATTCAATTGAATAAAAAAATAAAAATAAAGAGAGACTCATTGCAAGAGAGGGAGAGCAGCAAAAAGAAAAAGCAGGTCATAATTGCACCGGGCTTTTTCATCATTCCAAACCAAATTGTACTATCGAAAATTCGAAAATTATGCCTTTTATGATGAAGCCAAATGCAAGCGTGCTGCATTACATTGTTCGCATTTTTTTTCCTTCGGAACTCTCTGTGTCTCTCTCTCTCTATTCCCCCCGCTCTCTCTCTCTCTCTCTCTCTCTCTCGCTCGCTTGCTTTGTTGCTCTTTCTCTATCCCCATGCACAACTACTAAAGTAGACCGAACAATTTCAATAATAGAATTTCATTTTATGTGCATTATTGTTACGTATATAAATTATTACTCGGTCCAAAAACAAACTAACGCGTTTCGGCATTTTCCTCTCTGTCTCTGTGTGTGTGTGTCACGGGTTCGGTGTATACGTATGTATGTGTACATCGATGTGTTAATCTTTTACATTTAACAAAATGCAGAATACACCTATGTTTATACAGATTCGTTGAGGTCTCCCTTGCTCGAGCCGGGTAATTGTTGATGTTTGTTATGCTTTTTTTTCTCGCTTCGATCGCTCGATGAATAGAGGAATATTATGCGGCTATGTGCAGAAATATACAAAGCTGACGCATTTTCGGAACAGATGTGAGGCAATATCGTACCATAGGCTTCAAATTGGTTTATTTGCCCGGGTAGTTCAATATTAAAATTAACTAATGGCATTTTCAACTTCATATAAAATCAACTGGAAATCTGCGGTTCAACCAAAATTATATTCGTTTACAAATGCCTGATCCCTAATGCATGATTCTACCAACCCAAAACACATGCAGTCTTCAACTTTTTCCACTTACACACTCGGCAAGCATTGCGTAGCGTAAGCAATGGAAAAAATACCATTACAATAAAGGCGAACGAAAAAAAAAATTCAAGATCAAATTCAGCGTCGACAAAAAATCACCACCTTGAATTCGGTTTTCCATTTCATTTGGCGGCCAATTTTTTTTAAAGAGCAAGCAAAGAAATCGAACACATGAACGTAAATTATGAGGCATAAGAAACATGCGCGCATTTGCCTCGACGACGACGCGTTCGGTTTTTTAACGGAAATATTAATGTCGGTTTCCGATACGGATGGAGGAAAAAAATCAGGATCTTAACCAAATTCATGTCCCTCGACTACGATTTTAGCAAGTTTTTCTTCCACGGAAAACATGTTCTTCATTCGTTACGAAATGTGGAATTCTTGATGAATTCGAAATTAGTTTTTTATCGTTTCAAATTGAATTTCTAACGAAGTTTTTTTTTTCAATCATCGAAGTTTGAGTTGAACGAGTACCTCGACTCGAATTTGGCCGAGTTCTTCGGGTATATCTATACAAAACCTTCTCTGAGTTGAACTTTGAAAACGATAATTTCGTTTGATGATAGGATTCTCGCTCCGTAATTGTCCATCGTTGAACTTTGAGATAAGGAGCTCAACATGCGGTAATTTACGAGTTTCAACTGACACTCATTTCTGCACGTATCTTTCGGTCTCACCCGTTCAATGTCCATAAACCGTAATGTGATTTTTATGTTTTCGTTTGCAACAATTCTCACGTCACAATGCGATAAGAATCGATTTTGTTGTTGAATAATAAATTAAAATCCGACCGAATATGCAGCATAAGCAAAAAAAACTGTCCAAATTCCATAAAAAGAGTGCAAAACATCGGCGAATGTCTTGAATACAAAGTGAGATAAGTTTGGTTTTTTTGGAGGACCAAAAAAAAATAAAATTGCCGTTTATTTTTAGCCGAAAAAGAATTGTTATTCGATCAAAAAAAACTTCGGTATTTTGATCAGCGACACCATCAAACAAAACGGTTTTGAATAAATGATTTTGCGTGATACAGCACATATGATTGAATATGAAAAAGTTGAACGATATGAATCGGAGGTATGTCGAAATGACACACGTGTAATTAAGACGTTGATACTAGCCAAGATCGACCTACAATCGATTGAATGCGTTTGTTCTAAAGTGCACTCGAAGATATTCGTCAATAAAATATTCCAAAATGTGTCATGCAAATGAAAACGATTCATTGTTGCCCTAAATTACGACTAATTACGAAATAGACTTTCGACTTTGTGCTCCAATTCCAAAAAAGAATGTTTATCGTTTTCGATAACGCGTGCATTTGAAATCGAAATGGAAAAATTTCAATTATTACACCCGAAAAAAAAACAGTGGCCGAAATTCGAACGCTTTTACCTGCCTTATTTTGCGCTAAAGCATGTGTGGATATATCGATATTCGGAGCAAGCAGTTCTAATGCACGTAGGTTCGAACGAAGTAGAAAAGTCCATAGGTAGCATAGATGCACTCACACATACCGCAGTGCTGCACATAACGATCGTTCAGCGTACACCAGCAACACATACACATACACGGTACCTGATATATCAAACTCCTGAGCAACTTAGTAAGTGATAGAGACACAGAGTGATGCATGTATGCGTTGACTGAGGGAATGAATAATGACGAAAGCAGCAGCAGCAGCAACATCAATAACAATGAATCGCAAATGCAGTACAGCACCAAGAACAAGACAATAACGGCAGCTAGAACGACATCGGTAACTTACCATCAACAGCAGCAGCTGTTGCTCGCTAGTTCGATACTCTACGCACTCATGCACCCATTCAAAATGTATAATCCGTAAAGGATGAAGTGGGAAAGCAACACAGCACATCAACCAAAGAGAGAATACCGATTTTCGTTGAGGGGAAAACAAAAACACTTTGTTGTTGTTGTTGCTCTGCTCTATGCATTGGCATATTGTTTCGTATACACATATATATCTGAAGCGGCACGTGTTCAATTGCACACACAGAGGTTCTTTTCTACGACGAGATCACTGCGTCAAAATACATGCGAGTTTTTGTGTGTCGGTTGTTCGCTTATTCTTTCATTCTTTTTTCGTTTTCATCGCATTGAGCCCGGTGTGTGCATGTCTGTCGGTTGAATGGTAGGGGACGCGTATATAAGGCCTTCTGGTTTTGGTGTAAGATCATTCAAGGCCCGTTCGCCATCGAGTAAACACGTCGCTTCTCTTAGAGTCTTTCGCTCTGAAAAAAACAAATAATCAAGTAAAATAAACTGCGTTTTACGTTTGTACACATCGATCGATTCGAAATCGTTAAACTAGTGTTCAATCACAAAGTAAAAGTGTGACGATCAAGTTAAAGTGAATTGATTTTTCAACAAAATCAATTTGAGTGATTTTTTTTTTCGATTAAAAAAAAGAACAAAAACAATCTCATCAAAATGGCACACATTAAAAGTGAAACGAAAAATTATAACAGTTGCCCATTGAAAAAGCGTCCAATTATGTTTGTGGATCCAGTCGTCAAAGACGAACCCGAACAAGATGAGCCAGTTAATTTGTGCGTTCGCAAAGTGAACAAAGACGAGCAAACTGCTTACGTGAACAAAGTTCGTGCGATGCCATTGAAGGATATCACCGCACACAACCAACAATCGACCATCCGATATGCTCCATACAAAATTGAAGAAAACCGTGTTCCATATGTGAAACAAGAATTGTACAATTTGTTGCCAGGATATGCCGCAAACACAACAAACACATTGAACTACACACAAACATCACCACCACCACCGACATCGGCATCATCGATCAAATCCGAACCCGAATACTGGCAATCGTTCTCCCGCGAACCATCCATGTCTCCACCAACCACACATATGTTTGTTCCATCACCGCCACCAATGAAAATTGCCGCCGTACACAGTGGCACACATCGATATGCTCCATATGTGAGCCGACAACATCACATCGTTGGCGAATACCATAGCAGCATGTCGCCAACACACAGCCATCATTCAGTGAATTCATTGGGTGGATCATCGCGTAGTTCAATGTCACCAGCATCGACCAGTTCATCAATTGAAGATCCATACACAATAATGCAAGCATCAACCGGTGTCACACTCACCAAACCAATCACATACGAAACCAGCACCGAACATTCCGTCATCATGAAAGCCGATTTGCCACGCTACCAATGCTCCGACTGCAACAAATCCTATTCAACATACTCGGGCTTGACAAAACACAAGCAATTCCATTGCTCCGCTTCACCAACCAGCCAAGCCAAGAAATCCTTTGACTGCCAATTTTGTCCGAAAAATTACACATCTTTGGGTGCATTGAAAATGCACATTCGTACACACACCAAACCATGCAAATGCCATTTGTGCGGCAAAGCATTCTCACGACCATGGCTGCTACAAGGACACATTCGTACACACACCGGTGACAAACCATTCTCATGCCAATTCTGCCATCGAGCCTTTGCCGACAAATCAAATCTTCGTGCCCATTTGCAAACCCATTCCGATGTGAAAAAGTACAGTTGCACCTCGTGTTCAAAAACCTTCTCAAGAATGTCATTGCTCACCAAACACGCAGAAAGTGGCTGCCCCGGTTTGCACGAACAACATCATCATTAAGCGTAAAAAACACCTTAATTAAGTGTAAATTTAAGTTAATGATAGTTTTCGTTTTTTTTCCCCCTTTCATTTATATAAGCTAATTTATGCTCCTTTGCCATTTCATTATTAATAAGCTAAAAAACATTCAATTAAAAATTAAGTTGCACTCGAATTGCATCATCAATCATCATAAGTTAGAGAAAACCAAAAATAGTTAAGGCACACACACACACACACATTTAGTATTAAGTAATCTGTTGTTCCTAGTCATATTTATGTTGCTGAATTTTATTTGTAAGATCGTAGCATTTTAGTATTTATGGTTAACTTATTTATTGTGCCTTGCATATTTTTCACTTTGTACTTTCATCGATCGAAAAAATGACAAGTTTTTTTTATTAAAAAAAAAAATAAACAAAAATGAAAATATCTTTTTTATGAAAAAAAAAACCTCTCAATCTTTTTCTTTTCCTTCACTTCTTCATCATCATTTGTTTGGCTTCTTTTTTGCAGGAACTTTCTTTCAGCGGAACAAAATCACATTATCAACTCAACACCAACCGTACAAATTGATGTAATGATAAAACCGACAAAAAAAGCAGGCCAAATGAAATCATCAAGCAATGGAAGCAGAGCGAAAACGGTAAGGAAAAAAAACGACCAAAGCAAACTTGATATTGACCGTCATAGAGATGACGATGTGCAAAACGATATTTGGACAACGATGAAATTAAATAAAGCGACTCTGAAACGCATCAAAAATACAATGCTGCTGCTGCTGCTGTTGCTTCTTCTTGTTTTGCTTTCAACCTTTGAAATGAGAAAAAAAAAAGAGAAACGAACGAACAAAAAAACAAGCACACTGCAAACACAACCACAGACAGCTAAACAGTTCTTCTCATCGAGTTTAACATTAATCTTCTCAAATAATTGCTATCATTAATTTTTACAACTTGATCAACCGCTACTGGTATTTTCTCTCTTTTCGTGTATAATAATCTTGCTTTGCGCGCCGAATATGTGCACTCCACTCTCTCTCTCTCAGATAATACAAACAATTTTCGATCTGAACGGCTTTCGATTCGAAAGCGACACTCGCACACACATTTTTCGCATATGACGCAGGCGCTCTTTTTGGCGTTGACGCTTTGAATTGTTACGGTTACAATTGGTGGTTTTCATTTTGAGTGGAAATTTTCGACGAATGCTGTTTTTCGAAGTTCATGACCAATTAGTTGATATTTCTTAGAATCATAGAATTTATTTCAACGAGTCTGAAAGATGGTTCACAATTCCGAGCTGTCAATTTAGCTAATTTTCGTTGCAAGAAGAAAATTCCAATAGGAGAAATGCACAAGCATGGTTCACATTGTATGTTGGTAAAATTCTGACTGGAAAAGAATTCCCACAAACTCTTTCTTTTGTGGGTAAGGATAATGTATCTGTCGAAAAACCGTCGAATTTTATTTGTGCGTTATAACACACAGATTCAGTGTCCCTTGTGCGTTATATTCTCCAGCGGAAAGAGATATGAATGTGTAATTTATGGCCGTGATGTGTATCATAAAGGAAAGAGATAAAGCTTACAGATCCGCTTTGTATGGCCCACTTTTCTTGCACTGCTGTGTGTGCGCGCTTCGCGCATCGCTCCAATTGAAATTAATAATTTAATTATAAATTTCAGCGATCGTAATGATTAATGTATCGAACGAAATGTACGAAAGACCGGTAATCATGGATTCAATTTCATCTCGGCAATTTTCTGTACAGAATCGCTCATAACACTGACACTGTGCTGCACACAACCAGAAGCATGCAAACAGCAAGATGAATCGAAATCAATGTATCGGTTCCGTTTCCTTTGCGCATTTCGGTTTTTCTTCTTCTGCAAACACAGCGTGGTGATCATGTGTGTGAGTTCGAAGTGAATTTACGAAAAAAAATATACGATTTAATAATACGTTGACGGTAAAAACGTAATAAATTGAATATTTCGTATAACTATAAGTCATGTGTCAAGGTGGCTTCCACATTCGGTGTTGTTTTTCTCTTTTTTTGTTAAATGCTCTCACAAAAAAAACCGTGGCCATTGATTGTCAACAAATCGAAAATGTTATCATTTATTCTGCGAAAGTCAGTTGAAAACGGTTGAAAACAAAGAAACATCACAACAGGCGAGAGAACAAAACATATAGAGCCCAATGGCAACACATACGAAAACTGTGATCAAATAAGAAAAATCAAATAAGAATTGTGCATTCTCATTCATTGTCAGCATCGCATACGGAAAATCAGTAGCCATTTGTAAAATGTAATTTTTGCATATTTGAAATGTGATAGAATCGGTTTTCGAAATGGTGCCATTTCATTCCGGGAATTTGGATTCTTTGAATCAAACCAAATACTGCGATCACGCTTTTGACCAAACGAACAGTAGACATACACACACACGAAACGAATCATTTTCGATGCAAGCGCACATACATAGGCATTTTGATCCAGCGAATAATATGTAAAAAGCATTGGAAAATTCCCGAAAATACCTGCTAATCCTTAAAGTGAATTTCGAAGGAATCGAAAACGAGCGAGAGCGAGCGAGCAAGAGAACGAACCGAGAATGATGGAGAACATTTTGTGAAATAAAATGAATACAGCAAGAGATCAACGAAACCACAAAGCCGCGCGCACTTGTTGAACCGTTTCGTTCATTGGTTTTTGTTTTCCGAGAATTGGACAGAGATTTGCCGGGCCGCACACTGGTTCATCGAATTCAGCGAACTCTGTAATTTTTGCCGTTGTTTCGGATGTTGCTGCTGCCGGTGATTCTTCTGGCTTACTTGTTAGGTTCATCACATACGTCGAAAAGTGCATTCAAGTGTGTAGCCGAACAACGCTTCTCCGCTGCCTTTTTTTTTCAATTTTCAACAACCTTTCAATAGCGGCGTGATGATTATTTTCACTGATTGTGTATATTGATATTCAATGGACACTGTGGAGAGAAGAAAAGGCCCAACACAAACGACTGAAATGGATTTTGGATTGCACTGCAATCGCTTAAAGTGCAAAAATTCGATGCAGACCCAACGTCGAATCGAACGAGAGAGAGAGAGAAAAAACCTATACTCTGGAAATGCTCGAATCAAACGCAAATATTTCCTGTTGCGTTGTGCATTTCACCAGCCGACGCTCACAAATCGAAATATGCGTAACTAAATGTTCAATTGTTGATGATGTTGTGTGTGCTTTTGTTTTACACTGCATCGTTTGCGCGAGAATGCACGATGCCAAGTGTATCATTGGGTGATATTTTATTTAAATTCCTTTTATTTCGTTAACTTTTTCTCTCTCGCTCTCCTATGGCCCTTGCCTCTCTTCTCTTCCTCATAAATTGATGGGTCGATTGTGATTGTTCCGCGTTCGGTTCATGTGCTTGCTCACCGAAAAGAAAAAGAGAGATGAACATGATTTCTGTTTCTTCCTTATATTTTCTGTGGCATTTTTTTTTATCTCATTTCACGAATTCTCTGATTGTGTTCGCCACTCGTATTATTTTTTTTACGTTCGTGTTGCCTCGTACCTTTGGCTCGTAATCAGAGTGTGTCGAAGCAAATAAACGCTTTAACTGCGAAAGTCTCTTCTTCGCAAGATAATTTCAATATTTTAGTCAGTCACATATTTTATTTCGTAAAACTGTATTTGCTCTTTTATCCGCTGTGCCACAGTCGAATGGGAAGAGAAAAGCGACAACAACAACAATATGCTGATTTGCCTGTTACCGTCCATCGCACCATACGCAAATCATTACAAAAGTGTAACGCACAAATCCGATAAAAAGCACACACACACACACACACACACACACACACACGAACCGTCCGATACCATTTCGAACAATGTAATCGATCGAATAAAATAAATTTTTTTCCCTCTTCGATGCATTTGCTTTTTCTTCTCTGCTGTTCAGATGTTCGCTTTGTCTTTGTTTGTTGGCTCTCGGACAGAAATATACTGATGCAGTCAACAGTTTATTTGTCAGAAATGTCAACAAATCGTAGCCGGCATTGTTGCTGATGCTACATGAAAATACTAAATGCATTTGTGTGTTGTATTTTAATTCGTGCGTATTTTATCGCATGCACCGTGTTGTGTGCTTGTTCCTTTGTTTTATCGACTGGAGAGCGATATTCGATGAGCATGACACTGAACAACGGTAAACATAGTATGTTTGTCAGTTTGCAAACTGACATTTTATTATGTAACGACCCAAGTATAGAACTGATCTGTTACGCATTCGCCCGAGGTGAGTTTTTGGATTTCTTGAAAATGTCAAAAGTGAAAGACAGGAACAGAGAACGTGAGAAAGAGATAGATAGAGAGAGAGAGAGAAAAATGTGGCATTTCATCGATTCCGACTGAGAATTTGCGGAGAAAAAAGTTCTTATCGTTTGAGAAGTTCGAATTTTCGGAATATCATCGCAACAAAGAAAGGGAATTTAACTCACACACGACTTCAAATAGATGATTCACCGTAGAAAATTCGGGTAAGTAGGTAATGGAAACGGATGTTGGTATTAAAATTCAAGGCGATTTCTTAGTTTCTCTTTTTGTGGCCGAACAAAGGATTTCGCTGGCAAAAGAAATGGCAATAAAGGAGGAAATTTTTGGTTGTAGTTGGATTTTGTTGGTTTTTTTTCTCGCGTTTCTCTCACTCGAAGAGAAAATCCCTCAAAATGTGGTCATTCACTTGAAATGACCTTATTTAAAGTGAAGTCACTATGCAAGCGCGCCGCACATCGCAATACATCAAATCGCCAAAAAAAAAATCAATGGCCATGTTTTACACGGTGCACGCATAAACGAAACAAAATCCACCAAATAAAAAGACACTTCGTCGTTCGTAATTGCTTTCTGTGTATTATGTTATTCGGTTGCCTTTTTCTCCTTCATCATCATATTATAAACGTCCAACCTTAAACATGAGTGCGGATTTTTCAGCGGTGGCGGCGGCGATGTTGCTGTCGAGAACATTGAGCCACTCGACAAAAGACGACGACGAGACGACGAAACCAAGTTTATATCAAGGTATATGTGCATAACCTTAGCGAAGTTGTGTTTTGTATAGAGTTTCGTTTATTTTTATTGTTTTCGACGGATTAAAGAGCATTTTGGTTTTTTTTTTCGTTGCTCGTCTCTTTGGCAGGAAAGCGAGAAGGAAGAAAGCGCACAGCGTTGAAAAAGGAGAAAGAATATCAACGTTGGCGACGACGCATCACGTACAAACGGACCACGCGGCCACATAAAAATATTCCAGAATTAAGCATCGCTTAAAATGATGTTATATGTTTTAAGCTAAATGTGTATTAAGAAAAAATTTTAGCGGCAAAAAAGGAAGGTGCTAAAAACCTCACACACAAAAAAGCGCCGGTTTTTTTTCTGCACACTGCGGTTGAACATAATCTGTGTTGAAGAAAATGTGAAACAATTCAATGATGCCAGCCAGCGAGTTCGCGCAACTGAAATGGAATTTTTTCTCTGTGGCTAATTTGATTTTTACGGTGAAATTCAAATTTTTAATGCTTGCAGTGCGTTCGTTGTACAAGTTTTCCGCTTTTTTTTCTTCTTCTTCTCTTGGGTTTGAAGAAATTGCACTTTTCTTCATCTTATGTTGCTCATAAATCAATCATAAAAGCAACAAAAATCAATACACATCCGAATGTAGAAACATTATCGAATAAAAAAAAACAATCTCATCAACCACAACGAAAGCGACCATGGGCAACACCCATGGACCTGGATTTCATTTGCACTTTATGCCGTTGCACATGTCGAAAATGTCACGATACCGTTATTTTTTCGGCAATAAGTACGTTACTTGCTGCGATCATCACCGTTTATGCATTTGCAGGGTACAACCGAGTACCGCACAATCGTTCGGGTCACATAAAAAAAATTTCCCATTTTTTCTGGTGTATATTTTGCGTGGAAAGGACACTAAAAAAAGCTGACATTAAATTCGTCTGGCATATTTCGAAAATAACGATCGAAAAAAAGGAATAAGGTTAGTGCATTTCGGCGAATCGGTTCGACGTGGGTAAGGTACACCAAGCAAGAAAAAAACTAAAAAAAAAAATAATTAATTTTCAGCATGCGAGAGTAATTTTAATTCAGAATCGCATATGGAACGCATGTTTTAAAACTGGTGCTCTATTCATTCCGTTTCGGCGTAGCATTTGCTTGTTTAACGGTTCATATCTTGTTGATTCATTACCAGCATATCTCTATCGGACTAGAAAAGCGTCATATTGTCCAATTTTGATAAGTTCCACAGCGGAATGTTCAACCCCGTTGTTACACATGCATGCACTCTGTCGGCGGCAGTGTTGGTAGTGATGATGATTATCGTGAACATCTTGTGCCATCTAATGAAAATGCCATTTGCCTTGAGTTGATCCTGTGCCATACACTCAAATACACAATTCGATACTGTGCATACGTTCGGTACAATCAATTATGCTACTTCACCAACACAAACAGCTCATGCGTAGAGCGATTAAAGTAATAAACGTAATCATTTATACAGGCATCGCCACACGGCAAACACGTCACACATTCCTAAGCACAAGCGAATAGAAAGGAGAAGACGGAAAAAAGGCACTGAAACTCCAACACACACACACACACACACACACACACACACCATCGTCCAGCCCGTAATTATGGTACAATGTTGAAAATCATTCACCTAGAATAAACAGCGCAACATATGCTGCGTATAGCTCATCACCGACTTGGAACTAGTAAGAATGTTACAAGAAGTGAATACGGTGCGCGTGGTGAGCGCGTGTCCACTGACTGTAAATTCATTCGAACGTATCGAAAAGGAATAAAACGAAGAGGAATAACTGTTGGCCCCGATGCGTTATCGCCTTAGTCAAGTCATATTTGAACAAAGCCAAACGTTTAATTCCATTCAATATAGTAAAAAAGGATATCGTTCGGTGTTTATGTAATAGGTGTGCATTTTGAGCATTTTTTTTTTTCAACGTTTCGTCTCGATAAAATATTGATAATTGTAAGCGTCGCTTGATGTTTGACTTTGGTGCGGGTGAATTGTTTGCGACCACATTTTGTGCGTCAACTTGTTAGAATGTTTGACTTATGACGATTGCATGGAGCGTAACACCGACAGACACACACCACGCACTCGCGCGACAGATACTGCACGATTCATATCATTTGGAATGTTTGCATACATATGGCCAGGTGCTGCACCTTCTATAAGGTTTACTGAACAAGTACATAAATTAATAACAGAAAAACTATTTCGGAAAAACGATTGAATTGAAATGCAAACTAATGCCTTGACTAGGCATAATATTTCGTTGTTGATATATGCGGTGGCCAATGTCTTATATGTGGCGTACCTTAAAATTGTGCATGAAGTGTTTCAATGCAAATTAGTTTTTATTACCCATTTGTTCTTTGGGTAATTCTTCCTGTGCGCGACGAATTTTCATTTAAGAAATTCAATGTTTCTTGTGTTTTTCTTATGGATGCATCTATTTCCGGTTTCAATGTAATTTATTGGCTCGCGTTATTCTCGTTTTTTTCCAGTGATATTGTTTTGATCCAGTTTAATGTATTCAAAGTGCATTTCCACTCAACTGAATCACTTGATCGCGACACTCTTTTTTCTCGTTCCGATCTTGTGATCGCGATGATATCTCGCTTGTTGTTGCTGCTGCTATTATTGTTGTTGTTTTCTTCTCCATAAAGTTGGTCGTTTGGCTGTTTGAATTGAAAACGAAGAAGAAAAAAACACCGCCGATCGTATTGTGTATTTATTAATTTATTGGAATTTCAAAAGAGATGAAAAATGCGTTGACAGGCGTTTTATGTGTATTTTATGGCCCGATCCGAATCAATAATGCGCGTTACAAAATCAAAAAGAATGTTTTTGTTGTTTAATTTCTAATCGACAACAAAATATCATAATTATCGATTTTCGAGATAGAAAATAAACCAACACACATCTACATACATACACAAGATCTTGTGGAGAACGTTTGAATGTTTGATTTAAAAAAAAAGAAATCGAAGACGACGACGACAAAATCAGAGACGACATTTTCGCCGTTGGATATTGAATCGAATGGGCGCATCGCACAGCATCAGAATGATTTAACGGTAAAAAGTAAAACCATAAGTCAAAGAAATCAAAAATATTGCTTGATCAGGTCGATAATGAGTTTACTGATGATGATACTGCTGCTGAGCAGCACAGACATATTCGGCCATTAACATAGATAAAAAAAGCAAGGTGTATTATGAATTTCAGTGCAAATCCGAATAATCCAACACCCAATAAGTTTTAATCCGTCTGTATGGACCGATCTCGCATAGCTTACGCACGCAATCAACGCGATCAATTTTTGATATCTCCATTCTCATTCACATGTGTGTGTGTGTGTGTGATGCGCGTGCGCGACAGATGAATTAATTAAGCAATCCAATGATTTGAATGAAAGAATTAGAAGAAAAATGAGTCGCACCAAAAAATCCACCAAAACTATCACACGGAAATCTAATTTTGTGGAGCCCCGCGCGCGTTTGCGCGCATAGAGAGAGAAGCAGCGAGGTAGAGAATCGAGCGTCATTTTAACTTCTTTATATGGTTATTTGATGGATCACACTATCTTAGAATATTGCCATTAGCATATTGAGATTATGCATCGATAGCGGATCCGACACTAATGACCATTATATCGCTTCAATCGGGCCACAAAATGAAAAGTCAAATTAGCATTTTTCAATATTTCATTTATGCCGGTTGTTGTTTGTAAATCATGTGCTAAATATAGAAATTGTGGAAGAAGACGATAAGAGGTGGACGAAAAAAACGGCTTCAAATAGAAACAAAAATGAAAAAGAGCTCATAAAATGGAAATGAAATCAGCCATTTGCTTACAAATTGACTGAAATGCCCATTTTCGTGTAAGGTGTCAATGATACTTTTTGGCCGCTCCGCATGTTATTATTTATTCCGATTTTCTTCTTCTCTCAGCTCATCATCAGCATCACACATACATGAATCAGTAAAACAGGTAGATCGTTTAAAGCCGACCGTATTTGCTAGCACTAAGCCTATTTTCGAGACGCGCCAATTTCTTTACCGCTTCAACACTTGTTTCTTGCTTCATTTCTCTTAATTAGAATATTTTCGGTTAAGTGGAATATTTCGCGTGTTTGTGTGCGCGTGCGATATTTCGGAGGCAATCTCGTCATGCAACATACACACTATATCCTCTCGATTGATGAGACAGCAGACAATGTATTTGTGAAAAATGATATCACACAACATTTTTTTTTGCCGTCTACAATGTACACTTTATGAGCACACGATATGCACGCCACACCTTCTCTCATCTAGGTAATTTCAATCAATAACATGCACTGCGCGCGCGCCATCGCGCAACAGAGATGTGTATGTGTGTGATGCATAGACTTGATCGAAACACTTTGCGTGCAATAAAATGTGGACAAGAGCGTGTGCGTGCGCACGACGACAACGACAAAAATCAACTTTTTCTTGTTCTCAATTTCAAGTGCGCGCGATCGATCGCTCAAACGGATCTGTGACTGTGCTCATTATGTGTGTGATCATCAAAATGTGTATAATACATGACAAAACAGCAGAAATACTCACAAATAAGGCACTGTCAATAAATTGATGCTAAAATACTTATACATTTTATTATTATTCTTCTTGTTGTTGTGGAGTTGGGTTTTTGTTCCTTTTTTTCGTCATCGTCGTCGTTGGATTTCGTTACAATAAATATAGTCATGCTGCTCTTGCTCTGGCCAAATCAAACAAAATGAATGAAAGAAGAATGAAAAAAAAGCCGAGCAGAGTGCGGCGCATAACGAAGAATATTTAGCGCGTAGTGCAGCAAAGAGTATGCAAAAAGCCACACTCACAACTACATTGATACGTATGTTTGGTCGGCAAAGAAAATTTAAGAGCCGATTAAATGTTGCATATATGGCGAAATCGGAATTGAACTCTCCCGAATAACCGAGAGCAGAGCGAAGAGAAAGCCATAATTTGTTTTATTGTTGTTCGTCTCGCATTGCGTTTTCGGTGCGGTCCGCTAGTACTGGAGTGCATTGCTAAGAACTCACGTATATGAATCGACGAAGACGACGACGACGGCAACAGCAAACAGCAACTGCAATGCCTCAACTGATCTCAACAATACCAATGAAATAATAACAATGATCCCGAAATGAAAACAAAGCCAAAGCCAGAGAGCCACAGCAAAAACTGAATCCCCCTCGACTACTCTCGTCGTAGAACATTGCAAATTTACTGGCGTTGTACATTTTATTGTAAATATGCACTTGACATGGAATAAATTTATAAATTTCATGTCAACCCACACGCACACCGAACGTGTGCGCGCTCCAAACCCAAACAAGAACGAACGAGCGAGCGACACACACAGAGAGAAACCCGAGAGACGGGAGACGGCACACACAAATTGACAATTTATAATAATGTTAACCTAAATTTATTTATTCGCGCACAAACGAAAAATGAAACGTCCACAGCCATGGCTGAAATAAAATACAACAATCAATAACAATAACAATCCGAAAATAGTCAATTCGCACAGAGAAAAAAACGAGCAAGAGAGTGAGTGAGGGAGAGGGAGACGGAAGAGGCAGAGACAATCAATGCAATAGAGGAGAAACAAGGAGATTAGAGTTGCAAACATTGAAGAACAAATTGAAACGGAATGGGATTATCGGTGCTTTTTTTCTGTTTCACCGCCGCCGCCGCCGCCGCCGACGATGACAACGACGACGACTGCTGCATCGCAATGGCATTAAAATGAAACAGGCCTTTCAATTTAATTTAATATACATTCTAATCGATAGTGCATTCGATGTGCCAAGTGGCATCATAAACTAGGTGCATACTCGATCTAGAAAATGCTATATACGAAAGAAAAAGGAAAAAAAAGCACGTCATCAATGGCCGGAGTCATAAACTTTGTTGCACTTATCACTTGGCCATATTCACGTTAAGTACACGAAACATCGTTTTAATGGCGATGCAATGACACAAGTAAATTTTTAGTTGTGTTTTCTCATTTTCCAATAAAGAACGCAAAACCCTTTACAAATTTCTTATGCTATGCGGTGCAATCATTACTAGAGTGGAGATCGCTAACGATTCGTTCCGAGCGATGATCGTTTTTTATTGAGATACACACAAAAGATTTCATTCCATAATTTTGCCGTACGTTTTTTTCCACCGCCGCCGTCGCCTCGCAATCGACTTATCAATAACAGATTTATGCGAGTTTTTCGCAATAATTTCACAGTCTTCTATGATATTTTATCAAGTTAAGTGCATTATAAAGATGTCATCGGGCAAATGAAATGAATCGAACGGTTTTTCAACTGTGTCGAAACGATTGGCGTTGTGTTCTTTATTATTCCCCGAACATTTTGTGCCACATAAAAATTAGAAACAATTCAATTGGGGCTCCTTTATTTATAGCGATATGCGCGCGTACGGAGGAATTTTGAGCTGAGCTACTCTCGGTAGCATTCTCTCTCTCTATAAATAACAAAGGAAGCCGAAAATAGTGTCGGTTGAATTGAAATGTTCCAAGATGTGTCCATTGAATATATCGTCTTAAGCACGTAAATCAAAGGAAAAAGTTACAAGAGATCTACTTTCAAAGCACCAAAAATGGTCAGATTTTTACGTCGTCGTCATCGTTGTTGTTGTTGTTATTTTCGCTTTTTTGCCAATGCGATCTATCGTTTCTATTTTACCATATTGTTTTGTTTTGTTCGATCCGGTCGAGCTCTCGAAAAGTTAAGTCGTCGAGAGAGAGAGAGAGCGAGAAAGATTGAGAGCGCTGGCAAAACATCGAAAAAAACAAAAGACATTTTCAGACAGGAAACCCAGTTTGATAGATTTATACAAAGCCATTGCATCGTTTGCCATTTAAATGGCTTTTATTGTGATATGGCAATGGAATGGGATGAAAACGCGTACGAGCTCGTTCGGCTTGCTTGCTACAAATGCAATAAATCAAATCGAATCGAAATAAAGAAACTTGTGACAAATTATCCGAAACAAAAAATTTACGGAGGTTTTCTGAAGTTGACGTTTATTGTTTCGATTTATTTGGAAAATGTGTACGATAAATTTCATTAAATCAGATGCGATTAAGCCAAAAAATAACACTAAAAGTGTGTGTTTTTTTCTCTTCTTTACTTAAAACTATAAGTCGATTAGGTGTCGTGTTTTTTCCTTCAAAATTTCATTTGGATTTGTTCTTCTCTCACTCTCTCTCTCTCTCTCTCCCGCACTCTCGTTCGAAGGTGTCTATCGGTGCATTGGGAGTGCGGACACGAGCGTGCGCGCACGCGCAGACAGTGCATATTTGAGCAAAGTTATTTTCAATCGGATTTGTGTTGAGATAGTAGTGTGTTTCAGTTAACTGTGAGCGACATGCGCTGCCACTTGAGCGATTTCAAAAGCAAAGTGACGCTAAGCATTTCACATGCTTGAAGCTATGCTTACGCGTGCATTCGCTTCGAGCCACAAATGACTCATTCGATGGCATTTTTATATATATACATATATAGATTCGGTTATTGGGATTTATTTCTCTTTTTTTTCAAACGCAGCAAAGCAACTTGTTAGGTGATATTTTGTTGTTTTTTCTCTCTCTCCAAAGATTTGTTTTCATTTATACGCCATTTAATGTCTTTAATCTTTTTGCTACGAGGTGTTTCGCTCTTATTTGCTCATTAGGCAGCCACCAAGCGCTTTCCAGCTAATGTTAGCGCACACACTCATTCTACAGAGAGCCAAACGATTAAGGCACACCTTAATGAATTTATTATTTTTTTTCTACTTTGCTGCCGCGTTCTCTACCAAACGAGTTGAAATGAACTTTTCTCTTTGCCATGTACACACACACAGCCATCTTTCAACAATCGAGTAAAACTCATTCGGTTTTTCTCTCTCTCAATTTTTCTTCTCCAATCGATTGCACCTACAATGACGGTGACGACGCTATAAACCTGTAGCATTTTCGAAATAGAATCATTAAATTGAATGGTGCTTCCTATGTAATCAGAGGAAATTGTCGATTGTGTTTTTGAATCGGTGCGGTAAATTTCACCGTACTTGTTCTCTCTCTCCCTCTCTCTCTCTCTGTGTGTGTGTCAACAAAGATCAACATTTGACTTTGCATTCGTTTCGGAATTAGAAAAAAACACACATAATGGCAACGGTAATCCAATTCAATTTTGTCGTTAAATTTATACTTTTTATCTACCATTTTAGTTTTTATTGTGTTTATTGTTCGATTTGATGACAAACACACATGTATGTATGAGCCCTTAAGCCGCCAAAATGCCCAATAAACATTTCATCAAATAATTCGCGTATCGCGCACAAACGATCGTTCGTCGGGTTTTTTCTCTCATTGTGCTCGGTGCCTTTATTCCACCATAATCTATAATAATAGTATAATCATAATTTTCTATTGTTTCGAATGTTTATGAGGTTTGGTGTGTGCGCGTCTGTGCGCTGGCTTGAGTTTGCTTATTTTTCATCACCGTTATAAACGCTCAGGTGAATGGTGTTGACGATACGATAAAGATACTGTTAGTCATACAATGTGGTTGGGGCCATAGGAATGAACGCCATCAGCAATGTAGGTGTTATGGAAACGTTCTTATGATATTGTTCGAAGTTAAACGACCGCATTAAACGGCTCTCTATGTCTGTTTGGCTTTTTTTTTCTTGATTTAATAGAGTTTGTGTCTCTATGCATTTCGGCTGCTTTTATATTTATGGTGCAATATTCTAATGGAGCCGCTTAACGAGTCGCCAAATCGATTTTTATTTTCATTCTTTTTTCAATGAACGTAATTAATTTTTACGATTTAACCGCGAACAATACCGCAAAAAATTTTCCTCTACATTCATTGTGGATGAATTTAATGATTTTGCAGCCGGTTTGGCGTTCTTTTTTTTTCAATCGTTTCATTCAGCATGAGCCACATGAAAGAGACCTAATTATGATCATTATTTAAACACTCGGTACAATCGTAACCAAAACACTCGTCGTGTTTAAATCATAGAGTAGTATATAATAAGACTCATGGCTTGATTTGGCGCGCGATTTTAAAATTCGGTGCACTTTATCCATCAAGCGGGATTTTAGGTACGGACTATAAGAATTAAGGCAAAAATCGTGCTTCGGTCATTTTATTCTCGAAATGAATAAGAGAAACGAAGAAGAAAAAAACCAACAATATGAACCGAAGAAGAGAAAATGTTCTTAATTCCTTATTCATTATTATTTCGTCGTCGTCATTGCAATGAATACCTGTTTATGCATCTCGTTCATTCGTTCTTTCGGCCAACCAGAAGAACACCGACAAATTTTCTATATAAATATTTATATGTTTTTACCGAATGGCAAATGATGTTCACTTATTCGAATGCATTTTACATGCGGAGGTCAAAGCATGAGTGTATAATTATTGCGAGCTGAGCGGCTTTGATAAGCGGACCCCAATATTTCCGAATGCATTCGAATACATTTTTCACCTTCTTTGTTTTGGTTGTTTTTTTTTTGCCGTTGCCATTATTATTTATTATTCGTGAACGAATTTTACGATTCGACGACACTCAACCACACGAACACAAAATATGAATCGCAATAAATGAATTATTTTCGACCGAGAGAGAACACACGGTACAAAAACAAATAGACGCCCGGAATAAAATTGCACGTGTATGCACAATACAATCATCGATTGAGCATGATATTTTGATTTTTTTTTCTCCTTCGACCGAATATCACGAATGTAATTCCACATTTAAACAAAACAAAAAAAAATGTAATATCAACGGAAATCAAGCCAATATAATAACATTTTAAGCCATAGAATTATTTCAAGATGAAGAAAATGAAATGAATGCGGAGCGAAATAAGAGCGGGTAGAATGAGTCCCTCAAATCGACTCAACAATAATTGTAATAACTACATACCAATTGTGGGTACGAAACTTTTGCAAAACGGTAACAATGGGCTGGGATTAATGAAAACAGATTAAGATAATTGCAAGTTTATGAATCGAATGCGAAGAAGAAGAAAAAAAAACGTTGGTAAGTGTGTGCAAATAAAAGTGGCGAATGTGCATCATAATGCCGTGACATTGCTGCAGAAAGTACACGGTCATTGTTTCGTACACAATCGATATAAATCTGCGGTTTGCGCGCACCTTCGCAATGAAAAAGAAATAAACCATGATCACCAAAGCTAAACGAATACAATGTGTGTATAGTGCGGAGAAGGAGTGAAAGAATCTCCAATGAAAAATCACCGATTAATGTTCATTCGCGCCAGTTTCGTCCCCATCCATTTGTTTGTTCGTTCATTTTTTTTTGACAATGAAATTAACAGATAAATAAGTAAATATGTCAAACAAAGCGGTAAACCGAATTAATACATTGTTTTCGTTAAACGAAGAATGGAGGTGGGAAATGCTCAAATGCAAAACATGTAATCAGAAATCAACACAAAAATTACTCATGATCCGCCGCGTTCATTGCGATTTCAGCGATTTTTTTTATCATATTTCTTTCGCCGTATTCTTCACAGTTTATCACATATTTATAAATATAAAACAAAAATTTATTTGTTTGGTGCTTTTTTTCGATGAATTTTGGTTTTCACAGATTTATTCGGAGAAAAAAAAAATTCGTTAAAAAAATTCACAAAAAGAATTCCAAAGTCGTATGAAATTAACATTAATGTCATCTCGATGAAAGTAACAGCCACGTTGTGTTCAAATGTTCCATTTACTGGCCTAACAAGAACACGACTCGGGCAATATTCGACGGCACTGTATCTCGATCAGTTTGCGATTTGGCAGTAATTACGATGTGCATGTGCATGCATATGCAGTTGCGGGTTGACATTCAGCCAAAATCAGCGCATAAACATAAATTTCAGCAGCAAAAAAGAAAAAAAAATATGTTTCAGAAACGTATATTTGCTGCGTCTATGGCTGGGGCAGGCAGAAAAATTTGAATTATGCGCGTCCAGTTATTTTTGACTGTGTTAACAACGATGCGATTATCGATTTTCCATTCTCGTTTGGGTCGTGATCCAGTGTCATACATATACTGAAATTGGTCGCGATTCTGTGGATTTTTTTTTATTCAGCTCGTTGTGTCTCTCTTTCACTCTCTCTCTGTCTCTCTCGCTGTATGTGACTTATGTTTGTGCAAGTGAAGTGAACTGCGAGCACAGTGAATGCATCTCTCATCCAGTTGCAGTGAATTAGTGGTGATATTCTTAATGCCAAATGCATCGCGCATTTCTCTCTCTCTCTCTCTCTCTCTCTCTCTCTCAAACAAGGCAACTTACGCACATTCGTTGTATTTATCGATGGTTCGCATCGAGCGCAGCTCATTCGTGAAAGATTGTCACGAAAAAAATATTTTCCATTGGCGATATACATTTTCGTGCGAAATCGAAAAATAAAATATTTTCCCCATAATATTCAACCGCCGTTGCCGCCACCACCACTGCTGATTCTCACCGTGTGTCTTATGTGAATATTTTTTTTTCGTTTCGTTTGGTTTTGGCTTTCGATCGAATTGTGTAGATCGTAAGCATGTTTACGGCTCGAATATGCGTTCACAAGTCCACAAATCTCCTTTAGCTCCTCTGTAAGCTGTCACCGATGGACAAATATTTTTACATTCCAGCCAAATACTACAAATAAAATCAATGTACATGAAAAAGCAAATAAATAAAACGGTACACGTAGTTTGCGTTCAATCTCTCCCTCTCTCACTGGGTCAATTGTTGTTTTGCATTTTGCAAACAAACGCGATCGAAAGAAATGCCACAGTGAACGAACAACGGCGCGAATGGTTTTTGTTGTTCGCTCTCTGCGTCCAAGCGCACCGCAGACAATAGGCTCATGCATTCGAAATCGATGCATTACGTGCGAGAGCAAATAAATTGTAATCGTCTGTGACCAATGACCTATGCATTTCACACGCCAAACCAAAGCCGTACCACATGCGCCACACTATCGCACGATTACACACTTCACTTTGTTAGAGGTGTGTAGTCGTGTGAGAGCCCAAGAGTTGTTGTGTGCACAATGCACATTCGGGCCAATTCGATTGATTTCTTGAGTAACACACACACACATACATACAAAGCCATACACGTTAATTGTATCGAAATTGTACTTGATCCGATGTACACGCTCTCTCTCTCTCTCTCTCTCTCTCTCTCTCTCTCTCTCTCTCTCGCTCACTTGGATCATCGCTCTACGTGCAAAGTAACTTGACAACGAGAAATCCACCCAATGTGATAAATGCCTGTGTTATCGAGCTTGACCCAGAAAACAAAAACGACGAAGAATATATCGTGAACAAGACGAACCTGAAAATGATACAAATAGACAATTTGTGATAATTGTGCGAGTAATTTGATGTAATGAATCAATGGCTAATTGCATTCGACCACAAAATACTCGCAATGAACTTCTTTGAACAATGCGCGACCAGTTTGTTTTCGATTTTGTTCTGTTTTCCTCTTTCATTCTTTCATTCGATTAGAACAAACAGTTCAATCGCTCTACATATATTTAACGGGCGATTTGCGCGCGTTTGCAGCGATTGGCCATGTGGTTTGCCATCGAAACCGTTAGAATATTATATATGTGTAAACACAATGTAGGTTTATGAAATCGAATGCAAAGGGCATGAAATAAAATTAGGAAGCGATTTATAAGAGTTCATAATTGATAATAATACGCGAATAAATATTGGGTTTGAATGGTGAATCTCTATTATTTACGCAAATTAAGTACATCGATGTTCGTGAGAACAAACGGTACGGGTTTTTTGGGCTCTGACCGTTTGTTTTGATTTCGGGCATAAGAATTCTTGGCCTTATCTCGATGCTAGGTGCAAAATGTCTTTTCAACCGTTCGCAACATATAGACACACACACACACACACATACGAAAAGGTAAATATGTCTATCACGACATCAGTAAAATTTATGTGCGCCACAAAAAACATAGTGCCCAAGCACGAAAAACACCATACTTTTTTTCTCTCTTGCAGCAAACGGTCAAATGGCTGGCGAATCGTTTCAATATCGTTTTTATTTTTCTGTATTTATTTTCGAATTCAGTCGATCAGATTGTTTATGGTGCTATTGATCCGCACAATTACCTGCAATAAATAGCATTTTTTTGTTCGTCGATGTGAGAAGAATGCAAACACAAACTTTGACTTATTCAACGACGTTTGCGCGAGCATCGAGACCAAACATCACACTCAGCAGAAGAAAAAAAAACGTCGAACAACTGAAGAACTCTATGGAAATGTTCTTGAGCGAGCAAGTGAACATCGCAGAACAATGTGGTCGATAGGCAAAGTACGTGAACTGAATCAGGCGTTGCGGCGATAAAATCACGTTCGAGATGCTTAAAATGCGAGCAATGTTGACCCTGTTTAGAACCGTGTGCATATAGACGGTTTTTTTCTTCGCTGCTTTATTGGCTTCATTCTCACATCTCACTCGCTCACCACCACAAAGTGTTGAGATTGATCTCGGCACTCAAGTGCTAGTTAACTTAGATTTGTGGCTGATTCCGGGCGAGATGGACGAGAAGAGCAGAAAAATAATCACATCTCGACTTCGACCGAGGTTGATGTAACGGATACGGAAAATTAATTCGACGCTCGGCAACAAATAAAGTTCGCGATCAGGTTGAAATAACGATATTGTATGAAGAGCTGCGTGTTTGAGCGCCCGCGATTAGATAAGCAGTTTGGCGGTTACTCTGCCGATCCTAATGAGAATATCGTTGATTCTTTTGCTTTGATTTAACTTTTTTCTTTACTCGCTGCTCAGAATATCGATCTTTATTGGTTTCCGTGTGCCGGAGAATAATATGTGCCGGCGGTCACCTGAGATGAAAATTTACCTATCGATGTTGTGCACAATTTTCAGGTTAATTTTTTTTCGCTCTGCGCAAGCGTCACCGGCGGCAGTCAGGACGGCTGGTGTCACGATGATTTTCAGGCAACAACGAACAGTCTCAAAATTGCCAAAGCTGATGCAACGAACATTTTTTTTCCTTCTTTCTAACTCTCCAGACCCATTATTGCACACAGGCATTTTTGTACAAGAAGAGAATTGATTCACACCAGAATTTCAAAGAATTTCTATGCAATGAACTTACTATAATCAAATCTGAACCACACAGCGAAAACAAAAGAAAAAAAAATGAAAAAGCGTTGCGCTTAAAGATTTAGAGCGAATGAAAGCCACTTGCGACAATTCGATGATTTGTGTTTGTTGGTTCATTTTTTGGAATGGTACTACATCGTGTTTTGATTATTAAAATTGTTTCGATGGAATTAGAAGCAGAATATGCCGGAATCAGAATGATATACAAAAAACAAATTCCCCCGTAATGGTTTCAAACCCATTGAACTGGACATAATCGACTCGAAAATCATGATGTAAGGCAATTAAAAATGGATTTAATGAAAGCCCCATGATTAACTGTAAACAGGTTCGTTCGGTGTGTACACCGTGCTCGTTCAATTGCCGGGTATTACCAAATCGCAACAAAGTCTGGGAAAACGGAAAATTAATTCACATACAAGCACATCGATCGATTGACACGATAAAAAAAACACAGAGACGGCAAGAGGAAGAGAGCGAGAAAAGTACTCACAAATAAACAAATCCAGAGTCACAAGTTTCAATCGCGCTTTGTGTGTGGCGTGATCAAAAATGTGAATTTCGTGCAAATGTGAGCAATTGCTTTTTAAACACAGTCGATCGTTTTGCTTTTGTGTTTTTTTTTCGTCGTCATCGCTGTGGTTTCTCCATCATGAACTTCTTTTGATCGTTTGCACAACGAAAACGCCGATAACGAAATCTCTTCGCGGTTCAATGAAGCCGACAATTAATCTTCCGTAATCAATTATCTTCCAATTTTTCATAAATCTCAATGTGTCTAGCATTTCACTTTATGGGTTTTTCTCTCGTTTTTTCCCCTCTATTTTAAATATGCCGCTTGAAAAATATATATCGGTATCTTAGTGAGTCTGTGCACAATAAACAAATATGATTCTCAGCGATAAACTGTTTTTTTTTTCTCTGTCTATTTTGAAAAAAACACACTGTGGTTTTCAGCCACAGAGCATTTCCTCTGCCAGATAGATTTTTCTCTCTCTCTCTTTCGCTCTGCTCACTGAATAACCGACGATCGACTCGAGAATGGTGAGAAAAAATTGCATAATCTCGGCAAAGCGTTATCCAAAGGAAATTCTCTCGATTTTTTTTTGTCAAAGCGATCATAATAATAACAACCAGAGAAGAGGAAAAAAACAACAACTCTCCCAGACCAAAAGAGAGGCTCAAATAGGCGAATAGACATGCAGAAGAAATTGTAATTGAAATACGATCTTTTTCACCGACTGAATATTCCTTTGTATATATTTATTTAAAGAAATTTTTTTTCTTCTTTTTCTCCACCTCTCTCTCTCTCTCTCGGTCGCTCGCTCGATCGCTCGCTCTTTCTCTCTTTCTTGAAGATCGTCGAGAATCGAAGCAAAAGATAATCATGTACACACCGACGAATGAAAAAAAACAACAACACTGTGAACCTTATCGGTATTCCACTTGAAGCAACTTGTTCGCTTCTATTGGTAACAATTTTTTCGTGTTATTTGTTTGTTATGTGAACAAATATGGTACACGATACACGAAACAAAAACACATTGTTAACACAGATTGAAAGCAAAGAAAAAAAAACGATCGAAAAATGAAGAGTCGAGCCGAAGAAAATAATAGTTTGCAATGGCACAGAGAGAGAGAGAGAGAGAGCGGGCAACCGAATCAAAAGAAATTTAAATGTTGTGCTGTGTGTATATGAGTCGGTGGCGAATAGATGAAAACTGATTGTCGGGTTTCAAAAGTGTTCTGATTCAATTGAATATAGCTCTTTTCTCTGTTACTTGCCTGGGTTTCTACGTTATGTGTGTCTCTTTGATTTGTTGGTGTGATTTTATATGATGAGCCGCATCGCATCGCATCGCATCGTTTTTATTATTGTTCTTTCTCTTCGGCTGCCTCTCTCTCTCTCTCTCTCTCTCTCTCTCTCTCCGTCGACGTGCATATCGAGAATTGGCCAAATGTACTGTTCAAATACATCGAATTGAGTGGGTACCGTGATCAGGACACAATGAGAACGTTGTCAACTGTGGGAAAGTTCATCTTGGCAACGATTTTCAAAACATTTCGTGCATTTCATTGATAGTTTTATCTCTTTATGATTTTTTTCGTTGTTGTTATTGCTTCGACTTCATTAAAATCACATCGACTGCCTTTCATAACACTCTCGCATTGTGTCTGTCAATCGAGTTGAAAAAGGCGCTACCCTTCCACCATATTCTTTTAATCAAAACCAAACAATAAATCGGTTATCCACCGTCAAATCAGCACTTTTGGTGACTGATATTACGTGAGATACAAATCGCCCGAAGCATGGGAAAATGAAACACCATCAATGTATTAGTTTGATTTTAATTACATTACAACTCCCTCAGTCAAGCGAAGGATAATTATGGAATTTTCTGACCAACACAACTGAAAAATACCGACAAAATGCTTGAAATGTCGGAAGTCGTTGCAGCAAAAATCGAAACAAGAAATCACATATCCGTACAGATGTATATCAATTTATCATACAACCACATTGACACAGCCATCGATTATGCTCCGAGTGTTTTTTTTCTTCTTTCGTTCACCATTTGAATATGTTATCTGTCTGGTTCCGTTTGGTTTGGGTCGGTGTTTGTGTCTGCAACGTGTTGACATGAACAAATAGACTATTAAAAAAAGGACATAAATGAACGATAAACGAAAAGCAGAGACCTGGAAAATGACATATCCATAAGCATTCGATAAGCCATTTTGGAAACGGATCGATCTAATTTTGATGCATGGATTTTGCTACTTGCATTCTATTTTCGTTTCAGGTCTCTATTTTTCTCTCTTACTTCGTACTTATTTCCCATTTTGCTCTAATTTTTTTCGGTTTGGATTCAAATTTCCACCCAAATAGCAAAGTGTTTTCGACATAAATTCCATTGAGGGTGTTTTTTCGAGTGAGCTATTGACAAAATAACAACGAGACGGAAGTATAAAGCGAAAAAAAAATTCCTGTATTTCTCTCTCTCTCCCTCTCTTTCTCTCTCTCTCTCTCTCTCTCTCTTTTCAACACATACTCCCACACACATGGTGATATTACTATGGGCATATATCTCTTTTGCTAATACGTGTTGAGCTATAGTATATTTTTTTCGGGAACAGGTGAAGTTTTTTCTCATAATCGCATAGTGCACCAGCTCCTTCTTCGCCTGTGTCGCCTTTTTTTCCACTGTTGCCTCTATAATAGGACTATGCATGTATCATGCACAATTTCAGTGCACACACTAAATACAGGAAATGCGGAAAAAAGCGATATAGGGAACAAAAAGGAATAGTTTTTTCCAAATAAAATTTAATGGTATATTTATATTATGTTAGTCACGATTGCCAGGCACACATATATTGGAATCAACCAAATTTATATTGCACCTTCGCCGAGCTAAACGAAACAAAAACCTATGAATGCGTTTGAATTTTCAATAGATTTGGTTCGGATCTTGTCAAATTACTTTACATTTGAGGCATCAACAGCTTCTTTTCTTTCGAGGAGCGATGAAATGGTTTTTACTGAAAGAACATCTCAACAAGATTCGATTGCGATGAAAGCGTGAAGATGATCGCAGAAAAAAAAAAACAACAACAGAGACTTGGGGTAAGAAGGAAGCATTTATCCTAATGAATGGCACAGACCCATTTTTTTCGTTGTCATATCACAATATTCAACTTAGACGCGCTCTGATGTCGTCACCCAAATCCTCTGAACATGCGGAACAAGCGTTTGTCGATCATTTTTTTATCATTTCCACTTTTTTTTGCTTTGAAGAAAAAAACTACTTTATGATCATTGACAAACAATCTGAGGAAAAAAAATATTGAAAGCCGAAATGTATGCGTCCAACAATAATATTTATCATTTGCCTTTTGTACGACCCCAAACTCTATGGAAAATAAATAATGGTTTATTTTTTGCCGAGTTTTCGAAAGGAAAATGTGATTAAATGAAACGCAAAAAAGCGAATGCCATTGAAAAACCGATAGTTGAACAAATGTGGAGGAAATTGAAAAAAAAACACCGAAAAGAGATTTAATTAATCTCTTCAAGATGTTCAATCGCGCTATTCATCATAAGATGCAGCTGCGCAGCAACCAAGTGTGCCGCTGTGTGTCTCACTTCTGCGCTGTGTGGCGGCCGCAATTTATTCGAGTGTACTTACCATTTTTCCAACTAATAGTAAGCCGTTATTTATGATTTTGTGTACGCTTTTTTCGTGCGTTGTGCGCAATTAATTGGATTAATTTTTTGAGATGAAGGAACACTCTGTGCATCGTGCTCACGATTGCGCGCATGACACAAAGACCACGATATCAATAAAATTGTTTGGTTTGACGGTTTACCGGTTGACGTGAAATTGGCTTTTAGCTACTTATATGGATTGTTTTTCTTCATTTTCGTTATGTTTCATATCGTTAATTTGTTGTGGAGAGAGTGAGAGTACGAGCGAGAGAACATTTGTTGTTTGCTTGAGTACTGAATACGAAACGCACATGCTGTTTTCTGATATATGATTTCCAAATGATTAAAACACTCGATCGTTTGTTTTTCTCCATCATTTCACCGAAGCTTGGCTAACTTTGAATCAGGTTTGTTGCTTAGTTTTCATCGCCTTTTGAAAAATGAACACTCCATCTCTCTTTCGGCTGCTGCTGCTGCTGTTACAACGGAAAATTTCGTTTTCTTTGTGTACTTTGGCCATTCATGTTTTCATTTAGCATTTCGATATATGATATTAGTTACAGTTGGCATCGGCAGAAATGTGGCTCACACTTCATAAGGCGCACAAGTTGCGTGCTCAAAACGCTTTTTTTTCGTCTCTTTCTCTCTGTCGAACGCGCCCACGCATTGCCATATGCCAAACAGCACACGATTGTTCGTCTTTACATTCATGATCCTATTATAAATCCGGGGCCCGAAAGAACGTTCGTTGAGCGCGCATGATAAGCATGAAATTTGTACGATATTCCGGTGCACCGAGACACACATGCGATACATGTGTATACAGCGCTTCGAATCGCTTAAGCTACTGATTATTGTTCTGTGTGTGTGTTTTGTTTGTTTTTTTGGTAGCAAATGCGCTGTGACATGCCAACGATAAATGCAACATTGCCGTGTGCTAATGCCAGTTTCGAATTGAAAATCAGCAAAAGATAAATAATGCCGTTACCTGTTTACTTAAATGTTGAAAAGAAATTATTTTGTACCATTTGTCGATGCATAGCGAGAGAGAGAAGAGAGACTAGGGATAATCGAAAAAGGCTTACGCCTTTCTTTTCGTTGCGTTGCACAATCAATTTATTTTCACAACTTGCAAACCCAAACTTCCTCCTTAACATACGGAAGTAAACAACATTCGTCTATTGTGCGCAATTGTCCAAGTCGAAAATCGATTTTATTTGGAGATTTGTGATTTCTTTCTTTCTGGCTTCAAGGGATACTCTTTTTGTCTAGTAATCTCTTTAACTCGAACCAATTGGTATGAAAAACGAAGGAAAAAACGACAAAAAGTCTGTTTGCGGAAGCTGAAAGTGCATCTGTCATAAGTGCAAAAGGCTTAAATTGCAACATTTCTTTAGCCGAATTCAAAAAGGGAACTATGGGTCATAAACACACGGCTTCGAATTAATTCTTTATTTAAATTAAGAGCGATAAGAACTCGCATTGGAAATGCCAATAAAACGATTCACATTCGTAATCTTAAGACGTTAATGCATTTCGAAGGAATGCAAATGGATATGCGAATGTGCAATAAACCTGATCAGTCAGCCAATCAACAGCAACAACAACAACAGTCGAATGATACGCGAATGCTATTTCCAATAAGTTACGCAGGCCAAAAGACAAAAAACCAATCAGTAACCGTGTGTGTGTGTGTGTGTGCACAAATCAGCCAAGTTCAAAGCCAAACGAGCACCCAAAAGGTCAATCCGAACGCTAATCAGCAAAAACACTACACATTCAACATTTCCGTGTGCTTCGAGGGAGAGAGAGAGAGCTCTATTTTTATCTGGCTGTTGTATATTTACTTAAAATGATAACGAACTTCTCGCTCGTTCACTTGTGCTCCACAGCCGCACGGCAAATAGGAGAGAAAATGGACAACTTACAAATTATGTCTCGTTCTCTATCTCGAATCTTATGGCAAAAGAACGAAGAAGAAAAAAAACAACAGAAAACACATCGTCGTCGTCGATTTCTTCTTCGTCGATCATCATGTGCCGTGCACGAAATGATGAAATGTATTCGCTCAATTTGTACCTTGGGTTGCATGCTTTCTGACATTCGCAAGTGAAAATTTGTTGGTGCTGATTTGAACGGAGATTTATTCATGAGTACTGCAGCAGCACATTCACCTCAACAACAAACATCAACAGAAAGCAGAAATAAACCGAAGAAAAAACGAAACAGAAACAGACAGAATATGTACATTCCGAGGCCAATTCTAACATTCCAATCAAACGAATTCTTAGTAATTCAACGAAAATATATCGAAAATCGATAAGAAACTGTTTATTTTATTAACATACCTTGTACACCATTGTAATTGGATTGGCCAACTTGATATATCGCATTCGAAATGTGATGTGCCACACACTCATGGCCGTGCGGACATTTCCAAGACTCTTCGATGTCGATGGACTTTGAACGAGAAATATGGGAAATTGCTTGAAAAACCATCATCGAAATTATTGCCAATTTTTCCAAGCCAAAGTGTATGACTCATTCAGAATGAAACAGAGAACAGAGAATTTAAATGGATAGGCTTGTTCTTTGATTAGACAAAAAGACTTGAAAAACATTGAAAATTATTACCCCAATTGATTGTTCACCAATTTAATTAGAAAATTCCTTGAAAATCCTTTTTCTGCAAAAAATCCATTGAAAAATTACATCAATTGGCCTTTCTGTTTGTTCTTTGAAACGTATTTATTTCTTTTAAAATTTCTCTTTACTTCGGTTCAGTTCATCAATTTTCTTCTTCCCTTTGTGATGGAATCACAAAGCGTTGAATCCCAAGAAATGGGAAAGAAAACTGTATTCAGTGTCGAATTCGGTGCAGATACGATTCAGAAGTTGAAATGTGTGATAAAAATCGGGTAAAAACGCAATATCTGAAAAAGTGACTGCACTTTCGTGGCCGCGTATTAACGAATCGCGCATTTGTATTACGTAGAGCGTCGATAGAGAGAGCATTTGGTTGGGTTATTTGCTGGTTTTCCGGATCGCTTGTTATGTTATGTCCGTATGTAGCCGTGAAACATAGTTACACGTTCAATTGGATAACAACACACTCGTTACAAATAATAGGAGTCTACTATTCTACGTACGACATTACACGGCATTATTCACAACGATGAAGGAAGGAATCGAGCGAGAGAGAGAAAGAGATAAAAAACACGCGATCGAACGAATCCAAAAACACAGAATGTAACGCCAACAAATGAACAAACAAATAAAGATACCGAACCACAAGAACAAACAATAAAAACCAAAAAATGACCAAAGCAAGCAAGAGGAAAAGAGTTGGTGTAGTGTGTGTGCTTTTCTACTCATGTGCATTTGGCATAGATCGAAATTGTATGGTGTTTATCGTGCACTGCACGGAAATCGCATTTTACACATCTAGACAATGAAGGAGAGAGAGAACGAGTGAGCCAGCTAGTGTATCACAGTGCATGTGGTCGGTCACCTGTATGCACGATTACTTTCCGATCGTTGTTTTTGCTGTTTCTTTTTTTTTCTTTCGTTTCTGTGCATTTCATTTTCAAGTGTTCCTCTTGGTTATTTTTTTTTGTCGCACAGTTGCGGCTTTGGTAATCGTCGTCGTTCATTTTTATGTCATTTATTCGGTATTGTTTTCCATGTTTATTTGTATATTTCTCATAATAATTTTTCGAGTTGGTGTGTTGTGCTTAGCTTTTGTTTTGGACGCGAGTGTAGCTATGCACTTGGATTTGGTTACTGTGCAATGTGCACCATTTGACTATTGTTAAGCTTAAACATTCGTTATTGTTATTATTAGTCATTTCATTTAATGGCATCTGCAGCGGTAGAATATTATTTATACCGTTTGGTTTTTTTTTTCCTTCGTTCGTTTGTTGTTCCTGTTGAAATGTGTATGACTTCTAGTTCTTGTACAATTTGTGTGATTTTTGGAATTTGATATCTAGAAACGAGGCAATATATTGCATTTTATGCTCGATCATACACACAGTAGCCGGAGAATTTAATGGCATCGTGATTGTTTGACCACAAAAGATGATGATTTTCACGATGGTCGAAACGATTTCAGGCCCAAATGCACATTTGCACATTCACAACTGGACTGTCTCTTTCTTCCTTCCTCTCACTCGTTCGCTCACTTTCTGCGAAACAATCAGCAGTAGCAACAACCATATTTATGAATTTAAAACGGATTTTTGTCGTTCTGCTGCGCTTTGATAACAACAATAATCAAGAGAATGCTGCACGAGTAAGGTAGCATCCATTTCGGTGCTCATTATTCATGTTAACAACAAACAATCGAGAATATAATTGGCAACATTATTAGAACGATGAGCTACAACTTGTATGCAACTGCAAATATGGTTAGTGTTACTTCACTCGGTCGCTCGTTGTTATTGCAAATCATCATCATCATCATTATCATTCTCGTTTTGTAGTGTTCGTCGCATTCGGGAAAATTGAACTGTATAAATTTCTGCGGAATAATATGTACGGTGTACACTGATCCTTGTCTTGTGTGATCACCGCGTGTAATATGGAATTAAGTCGGAGTGCACTCACTCGAAAAAAGAAGCAACGTAAGGAATTCATAGAAATATGAGATTTAAACGAAAATTGTCAACGTAAAAAAAAGCATGGAAAGTTGTTTCCTTATTCGCCTCGGCGCATTGTGATTTAGGTAAAACGGTCGGGAGCATTTTCGACTTATCAGCACGTATCTCGTCGTTGGAACTGTGCATTTTCCTAAAGTGCGACCGGGAGTGCGTGTACTCAAATGGTACTTGTTTATTATTTATTAGCATTTCCCAGCGCGATGATTTTACCAAGATATTACGTGTGTCTGTTTGAGTCGCCTAGTGCGATTTGGTTTCGGTTCATATGGAGGATTTTCATTGCAACGCAATCGGATCCACCAAAACCGATGTAATATTAAAGGTGAATCTCGCTTAAACATCTTCGGCGACAGCTTCAATTGAGCGTAAATCGCAACCATTATCATGTTGGCATCATCTTCTTTCTTTCTCAATTCGCCAATTCCAGCATTTGATATTCCCGGTGTTTTTATTGTTGCGCGTGATTTTCTAGGCGAGCCAAAGGTAAAACAAAAACAGGCACAAGAAGAAGAGGAAGAATTCAGTAGCTCACTAAATCTCACCACCTACTGATTTTCCGTGTGTACACATTTAACATTACAATCTCTTTTTTTTCTCAACCAGTTTGCTTAGATGACTTAGAAATGAACGCATCCAATCATTACAAGCAGCATGTACGACCGAAAATGTGCATTTGGTGTGAAAATACACCATCGCAACAGCCAACACACTCTTGCATCAGCGACGACAGTCGAACCGATCGAGGCGATAAAATCGAAAATTGCCACAACAGCAATGAGAAAGTGCATGTGAATATTTTAAATTAAAATTTCCATATTTGTCTGGTTGTTTATTGTTTTTGCCATTTTGGATGCGACCGCAGTGAAACCAACCGAAAAAGAGTAACAACAACCGAATGATTATTATTAATCCGTTAGCTTTTTATGTAACTTATGAAAAGATTTTATTGATGAGATATTACTATATGGCTCGAGAAATGCCTCTCATTCGGACAATGCTGCTGCTTTTCTCCCCTCTGAATACGTAAAAGTGAAAAGTATCTTACCAAATCTCATTGCCAACAATTGTTCAAAAAAATTATTGATTTGCATCCCAATCCACTTAAATTGCTCACTTTAAATCCTTTCATCAGCCGATTTTTATGGGCCCGTTATCATGTTTCACGAGCAAGCGCCCAATCACATTGCCATATACACACTGGAAATGCCATCACACAATCGCAATGTTTATCCTTCCAAAATGTCGATAAATGAAATAATGAGAGCGTTCGCAATTATGACGTTTAACTCGGGCAGGTAATTATTCAACAATTTACAAGAAATTTGATTGCCAATAAAATAAATATGTACAAATGTATAAGCGGCCAAAACGGGTCGACACGTTGGAGTAATATCAGTGCTGAGCCAGCCAGAAGGAGAGAGAGGAAAAGAGCGAGAGCGAATGGAAAAAAAAGAATGTTAATAAATTAATACGTGATCGACAAATGACATGCGCATTTAATGGTCACATTGGACGGTGTGTCCATTCATGTGTCTTGCAATGCTCGCGCGCACTCACTCAACATTCACGCAAGTCAAACGCGTCTGTCAATCGAAAACGTTATATTCCAATCATATTGATATGTGCATATTTTTCTTTTATGGTTTCGAACACACGGCCACGGTTGTTTTCTGGTGTGTCTTGTTCCATTCCGTTTACTTTGTTGCCAATGATCAAAAGGTGATCACTTGCTTTTTCGGGCCCCAGCCATAATGATCTTCGTCGTGTAATTTTTTTTTCTCTTCGATTAAATAGCCGTTTCAAAAGAGATGCCGTTTTTTTGTTTCGTCCACTTCGATCTTAATTATATAATCATCTGAGTAAAGAGTAAAAATCAATGTTTTTGCTTTGCTTTATTACCCATTTCCCCCCCAATGATAATTATGCATATGAATTACTTGTTTGAAGTTCAATTCATGAGTGTGTTTTCTTATGTGTGCCTCTGCTCTCGTCTCTCGATACATCATATATCGATTGAAACGAAACGTGCTCGGTCGCACTCCATTTCAATGGCATTTTATTTGTGCTCATTATTCAATTTTACCGTTACCATCGCTTTGCTAACCAATAATTTTTTGACAGATTATGTGATAACTTGATTTAGTGAGCCCGTTATTCGGCGCAGGTCATTTAAAATCCGACTTCTAATCGATCTAATTGAATGTGATTTGGCCGTTTGGCACTTCTTTTTTTCCACTCTTACAACTAGATCAATGAAATTAATCAATAATGATTGACATTTTTATTGGAGAAAAAAAAAACTAAAGATCGATTTGGGCAATATTTGGAATCCTTGATTTATCGATGTGCTTACGTCATTTGATCCATTTTGAAGCCGGGTCTCCGAAGTGAAGACTCGTCACCCGGTTGAACCAACGAAAGATTCACACAATTTGTGAGCTATAGCATAATGGCATGTTCAAATGTTTTCATTTTACTACCGAAGAAGACTTCCTGAATGTCGAGCAATCTACAGATAATGGCCATTGTCTTCTGCTTCGGGTTCGGTTCAACCGAATTCGTTTTGAATTTTTTTTCTCCATTTTTGGAGAAAACACAAAATCGAAACAAACTGTTGACAAAAGCCATATAAAAGATTTCAAGACGATGAACCCGTTCGCGCATCCGCAAACAATTGAAAAATCACAGCTGCGATCGATTTTAACTGAACCGATCGATGCGACGCGCTTAGCGATGAACGAAAAAAAAAATTCGATTCCAAAAATTTCGGTATTGTTACTAGAGTTGTGCTTGAAATGAAACGCATTTAAAGATACACATGTCATCAAAACAAAACGATCGCGGCACACATATACCCACAATTTTGAGAAAGTAAACAATGATCACGACTTAACCGATCAACTAAACAGAAGAATACACACAAACATAGCCGAACGAAAACCACATGAAACGACATCAAAACTAACGTGGGAGAATTATAATTTATTCGATTAAAAGAGTGCTCTCACGCACATGTGACAGAGAGCCAGAGCAAGAGAGAAAGAGATTCATTGACAGATTGTCGGTGTTGTCGACGAGACATAGAAGATGTAGGTACCCGATTGTACGATTAACAAACCGCGACCGATCTTCAATCATATTTTATGTTTGGAAATTGAAAATCGAGAGAAATTTGTTCCGATGTCGAAAAGAGTAGAAGATGAGGCGGAGGCCGTCATCGTCGAAATATTCGTTACATAGTCATTTGTTTTCCATAATAACTCAATCTCGATGAGTTGTTTGCACCGCACCAAAATAGATTCCAAAATTTGCTTCATGTCGAAAAAAACCCTTTGCTCTTCCTCTCTCTTTCTCTCTTTCTCGACTAATGACTTGTGACTTGTGACCATAAAAACCTGTACGATTTTTTGGTGTTGAGAATTGACGTTGCGCTGTCTTTCTTTCCATTGATCGCTTTTGAATGCCATCATAATGAAAAAAGGCCATTTTTACCGAATAATTGATGCATCAAACAACCGTACGACATTCCCGATGAGAAGGAAGAAAGAGCGACACACAACGATACGGTTGTGTACATGGGACTAAATTGAGTGAGAGAGAGAGCGTTCACTCGCACATGATGGGAAGTGATAAAAAATTCTTTGTGTTTGAGAAAATGAGCGACTATACCACAAATTTAATACGTACTAATAGCCGATAGATCGATCCAATGTATTCTCGTTATTACTAAATAAGTAGCAGAGGGAAAAGGAACTCACCAATGAACCGATCACAAACCAAACAATATTTATTCAAAGAATTGGATGACGAACCATAACAATAACAACATTCGAACGAACGAACGAACGAACAAAGCAATAGCAACAGCAGCAGCACACAGGGAATGCGGTTTTCTTCTCTATTGCCTTTCTTTGGTCGATCTCTTGCATACTTCATGTCGTTTTTGATGATTATTTTCAATTTAATATTCAATAAATTTCGATTGAATGGCATATCAGACCGCATCAAAAAGTTTTGAACTAGAGATGCAGAGCGAGAGAGAAGAGAAACAAGAAAGAATCGACCTCGGCTAGAGGAGGAGACATACGTAGACAAACCAGTGCTATACGTTGTTGACATTTGTGATATTTCAATATAATTATTATACATATTAAAAACAAACATGGTGTTATTGGTCGTTTTGTACGCACATTATTATATACAACACAGTTATCGATTGCCATTCGGCCGCTCTTTTGTCTCTCAATACACCGATGAATTGGCTGCATTTTTTTCTGCTACAAATAAGGAAAATAATCATATCGTTTTTTCTTCGCTGTTTGCACAGTTAGTTGATCACTGGTGGATGAAAGAGAGAGAGAGAGAGAGAGAGAGAGAGAGAGAGAGAGAGAGAGAGAAGGTGAGAGAGAGAGATACATGGAAAAAATGATCAAACGAGTGAGATGGGGAAAAAGACACACAGTCATTGTGCGACACACATGCAGAAATCACTCTATCTCGCGCTACAAAGTCGCGGTGATTCTTTTTTGTTCGTTTGTCTTTTCATCCTCATTCAATTTCTACTATCAAGTGGAACACATATTGTAGCACCAAAAATGGAAAACAAACTATTTCGATCGAGTTGAGGTGCGCGCGCGAACTCGAAAAAAAGTTGTAAAAAGCTATGTTATTCCATTGAAACAGGTACATGAGCTGTCAATGCTGGTGCTTTGAGTCGATTGTTGTTGCTACGGTTTTTTTTGCTTGCCTTCCACTCTTCTTTGATTTTTTGCGTTTTTGTTTTTCTGCGGTGCTGCCACTACAACTGCTGTGGCTGCTGCTGTTCAATACGCGTAATTATTCTTACCGTTGTGTTGCTGTTTGCGTTTGCAACAAAACCGATTTAAATTTATTGATTTGACAAACCTGCCTCGATTTTTCCCACGTTGGCTCTTGGCACTCAAACACACGCATTGCACTCCAGACACACTGCGCGATCGACATTTGGAATTCGATGCACGTCACCACTGGTACGGTGTTCGATTCGTAGCAATACGTTCGTTAATTTCATTTCATACGATTTTTTTTCTCTCCTTCGCCTTCTTCGGTGTTTTTTTTACTCTTTTTTTCACTCTTTTGCTTTTGTTTTGTTTTAAATGCATTTATTGATATTATGATCCGCTCTCTTTATTCACTTGGCCTGTGGTTGCGTTTGAGTGTGTGAGTGTGTTTAACATTTTTCGTTCATGTCGTTTATGTTTGCGTTGATATGTTTGGATTGCACCTGTTTTGTTCTTGAATGACTTAAAAATAATAAATAACGGCAACAACAACAATAACCATAATAACAATGTCAATCACGCATGCATGAAACGTACACTCACACATAGACACATGCTGGCCAATGCACAACAATGATCGTGTATGACCAAAAGGAAACAGGTTGCCTGACAATTCATTATCTCATGCGTTCGTTTCGTTTGGTCGTCGCGTTGTTTTTCGCCGCGCGCGCACACATTTGTTTCACATATCATGGGTGTATTTCTTTCTCTTTCTCTCTCTCTCTCTCTCTCTCTTTCTCTCTCTCTCTCTGCGCAGCTTTCAACTCATTCACCAAAAATTGTTGATTTTTAATTCATCGGACAGGGTTTTTTCCTTCGACATTTCGAACATTTTTCATGATTATGAGAGTTCTGTACTTCGTTTGATTATCATTTTATCATTTGTTTCGTTTCTTCGTACTTTTTCGTTAGTACGACGATGACGATGACGACGATGCGAAAGATTTCGAGCGCGTTCAAAAACGTGTTTCGGTGTGTGAGAGAATTTTGTGCTGTTGCTGCGTTTGCTTTCGAAAAATTGATTCGTATTGACACCGATGCTGGAAAATTTGTTAATTTTTCAAGTGACGAGTGAAATCATGACTGACATTCGACTTTTTCCGAATTGACGGCCACTCCGAGTCCGCGACACGGCCATCAAGTGCGAAAGAGACACGTATGGCAACAAAAACAACAACAACAATGAACATAAAAAACGGAAAGAATAAATAAATGTTGGCGTAATCACATTCGTCCGTAATGATCTCTCTTTCTCTCTCTCACTCTCTCAGAAGATGAACGAACCGGAGGAAAAAGCGCTTTATAAAGTTTATTCTCTCTTTTTTTTTCGATGCAGCCAAAAGGAAGATGAATTGAGAGAAAATAGTCGTGTAACGAACATAACATGATAAAAACAGGTCACACAGCGCGTTATGCAGAGAAATTCCAACGAAGTCAATGAGAGGAAGAAGAAAAAAGAGAAATAATGAAGCAAAAAATCAACTGTATAACAACAGAAATGAGACGAATGCACGAGAAAGAACAGAAGAGATCTTAAGTGTTCATTTATTAGGCATATTAATCATAATCAATGTTGTTTGTTGAGATGCGTTGTTCCCGTAATTTCGAGCGCATTTCATTTTCGGGGCGTTCATATTGTATGTGTGTCTGCTGTTTTTTTTCCTCCGCTGCATTTCCGTTGCAATGTGCGTGCCGTGCCGATGGGTACTTTTTTTTCTCCTTCATTTCGTACTGATTTTAATTTCGGACCATAAAACACGTTCGCGCCAGAGAGAGAGATTCGAATAGAATTTTTATCTTGCTAATCCGAAAAATGTAATTAATTATCAATTAGCGTGCGCTTTTTTTTATCCATCGTCGGGACGAGGGAGAGACACAGAAAGAGAAATGGAGATATAAAGTGATAAATGCCGGTAATGAGTTCACCACATCAATCGATCATAAAACCTGCTACAACCAATTAACGATCTACGTTTAAAAAAAAACTACACATGCGCTTTCAGTGAATATTTAAATAGATAAATCAATGCGGTGCGCTTGAGCGATTGCGCGCGCGCCCGCATTGACACTGTGGCGATGGTCTGAACGTGCGAAGTGGCCACTCTTCGATTTAGAGAACAATTTAGTCACACTCGTGTTCCTCTTCACATCATTTGCATAATTGAATATTAAATCGTTGTTTACGAAGAAGTTGTTTGAATTGTGTGTATGTGTATGTGTGTGTGTGTGTGATGTGGGGCGCGAGCGCGCTTGATCACGTTAATAATATGCTATTGAATTGCCACTTAGAGATTAAACTTGGCGGCCGACTCATGTCCAATCCGATCCACTCTTCTTCTTCTTCTTCTTTTTTGCTTATTTAATATTGCATCGATTCGTTCTTCTTTTTTGTTTTTATGCGTGCTTCTGTTGAATGGCCGCAGCAAATGATTGTATTTGTCTTGAAGGCGTATGCTGGTTGAGCTTTAATGCCTGCGCGACGCGTATCGAAGCTGCACAAGACATTCGTAAGTGGTTAAATGTCTTTACAATAAGTTTTGTCTAAATCATCTAGAAAAGGGGCAAACGACATCATGTGCGACCACGACAACAACACAGCGGCAGCAGCAGCACCAGCAGCAGCAATGTGCGATTTACATTTTAGCTGCGAGCCATTTTAATAATATCGATGACATAAATTAATTAAAGTGGGTGCTAAAGCATGTCGCGTTTAAATACACCGCCAATTGGTTCGTTCCTTCTATTCTACACACACACGGCGTGCTCTTTGCATTGTAATTGTTAATAAATTCATTGACAACATCAACTTATTCAAGTGTGTGAGTTCAGACGCGTCTTGAACAAAACTGATCATCTGAGATTTCCCATCAATTTCGCAAGGTATTTTATTTCTCATATCACATTTCTCAATTGATTTCACTCTGTTGCTATCCTCGTTTTCCTCTTCCAATTATGGTTACGATTATATTTTGATAAATTTATTTTCGAATTGAATGAAAAAGAAATAATTAACAGACAACCGACGCGGGTAGAAGAGGAAAAAAAGCAACGGTGAACGATGCTTGATATTTCTTGCCTCTCGTCTCTCTCTCTCTCTCTCTTTTGATTGGACTGACTGCGATCACTCGTTTATGGCTATCATGAAAATATTTTGTATGAATCGTGGGCAGTAGTGGCAGTCTATTAACGATTATTATCGAATCGTATTGGAAAATAAACAGAAATATTAATGGCACAACCCGGAGTTAGAGACACACACAATCAATGCAAAGCGAATTCAAAATGCAAACGGTTCTTTTTTTCTCTTCTCTGAAATGAGCATTGGGCCAACAATGCGATATTCCAAATATGCCGAGAAAACCAATTAATGGTATCGGATTTGTGTTTGACTAAGCGTTTGAGATAGGAAGCCACAGGTGATATTATACTTCTTTTTTTCTCGTATATGACGTTAAATGTCTTGGGTGCTGTCTTCTTGCCACTTGGCCAAACGAAACAAATCTGGTTATTTTGATTAAAATTGTTATTCAATCATTTGGCGGCGCAACGATATGAACAAAAAAACAACAAACAAAAATTTAATACGAAAATGTTAAAAGCCTTGTTATAACCATAGTATATATTATTGACAACCCGCCCCAAATGCGGTAAAACGAGACGCAACATTTCTTGCCTGAATAATTGTTAGAAGTCGACATGCTTAAGCCGCAAGAATGAATTTATTGTTTCGTGTGAATTATATGCACGATGCAATGTGTCTGTTGTTGTTGTTGTTGTTGGTTTTTTCTCCTTTGTGCCGAGTGGTTTTTGGGCATGTAAAATTTGCAGTCATTGTCAAAAAATGTTGTTTCATAAATTCGTATGACTCATTTAATGAAATATGGAAATAACAGGCGCTCACTCGCTTACTCGCTACACAGTACACAATACGATCGCGTGCACTGTACTTTTGCACACAGCCCGATGAAATCTTATGTGTACGAGGCAGAAGAAAAAAAAATCCGTTGCTCTCTGGCACACTAATCAATTGTCGTGTAGATGCAGAGAAACGTTTTCACACATGCCATCGTCTTTCAGCTTACTCACTATTTGTCTCTGTCGATCCCCGTGTGCGATCATTTGATGAATATGACGAAAATCCCAGAGAAAATCCATAATATAAATTTCAAAAAAGAGCTGCTCAATTGCAACAATGCTCACAACTCTATCGCCCACACACATGACGCTGGCTTACATAAATGAGGTGCAGTTTGATTTAGTTTCGATGCTGTTGAAAACGTTACATTCACTGTTGCACAGTGATAAGACCCATTCATTGTGCTCATCAGTTTTGTCTACGTTTACGGGTTTTCTATCAATTCAATTATTTCACAACACTGTGCAGTGTGCGCGCGGCAGCAAATGGAAAACAATTTGTTCATGGCAAATTTTTCGTTGATATCATTACTGTTTACCTCTTCGTTGTCGTCGTTGTCGTCGTCCATGAATGCGACACGTTTCTCGCATGATCATCTTCTCCGAAGGATGAAAATTCAAAACAGAAACACACGCCGCACCGGCGTGTACGGTGGGAATCCATCATTTTCTTTCCTGAATTATAAATCCCATTACCACGTCGTAAACACGTCGCCATCATAATTATTTTATTTCGCTTTTTTCTCTCTCAGTCTCTCGCTATCGCTTCGCTTTACTTTCAAGAAATTATGTTTATTTTCACGTTTTCAGCTCATTAGCCATTAATGTAACAAGTTGCGTTGGGCTCGCAAGAGCGCACCATCAACTCATTTTCTCTCTCGCGCCGCTCGTTCAACAGATTGATAAATCATGCGCAAATAGGCAGCAGCGACGGCAAGGAAATTTATGTTAAATTTATCAAGAATTTGACGGTTACATCATTAAATTGTCATAGCATTATTGCTTGGGCAAACACGACCGACTCGATCACGGACGTATTGTGAGCTGACGACAAAGAAAAACGGCGACGCATTTAATGAATTATTGCACTTTGATTGAGATGATGAAAACCACTGACTCAATGTGTATGTGTGTGCGACTCTCTTACCAAGTCTCTCACACACTTTGCCATCCGTTTTCTAATGAATTCGTACATTTTACCTTCGTTGACATTTGTACGTGCCACTCGCAACGACACCACATTTTTATGGCTTTGACAAAGACGTTGGTGTTATCGCACCTAACGTAATTTACCTGTTTTTTTATTTCTCACCGATCGTTTTTCTAAGTGTAAAAAAATGTCCAGAGCGAAGTGTGAGGTAGAAAACGGTTCGATACAACGGAGATGTTATACAATTCAACTTCTGGAACAATTTTTGAGAAAACGAAAGATTTGAATCTTTGAAGTACACATTTTTTATGAGCTTTCAAATTTAAAGCATTTTTGGTTCAATTTCAAATTGAATAATTTTCGATTGTTATATTCGATCGTGTGATTCAATCGTCAAAAGATCGACCGATTTACATCAAACAAAATCTTCACATTTTTCAAATATTTTCTTTAATGAACCAATTTCGAGGGCTGAAAACAGTCGTTAATCAATTTGTTCTGTTAAAGAACACCGCAACTGAGTAGATTGACGGTACAGTTTTAATACGGAGAGTCTACAGCTTTCAGTGGCGAGTTGCGCCCTACTTTGTAAAATTTTCGTAATCTGATTAAAACACTGGTGATTTGTTGTGGTCATCTGAATATTGCATTTGCCAAGAATATTCGCAAACCATTCAGTGTACGAGAACTTCTCATCCAAAACGAGAGAGAATATTCTTATTCTGTTTTGATTAAGACGTTTGTGTGGTTAGGCATCAAGAAAATGAGATCATTTTTTTTCTATTTTTATAGTGAGTGCAGTAATTTGAGCGATGACCGGATCAGTATTTAGTAATGTGTCGCCGCTTAAAGCGTAACGTGGTGGTTTGGACTCGAATACGGATAGATGCAAGCACCTGTGGGAACATTTGACACAGATTGATTCTAGAATGGATAATTTATGTCTTGTCTTGTCTTGTCTTGTCTTGTCTTGTCTTGTCTTGAAAAAGAAATTCTGCGGGCTTCCGTTTTCCAATTATAGTTAATTTGGTGCCAATTTTCACACATGATTTATTTATTGTAAGAATTAGCATTTTGTGAAGAAATCAATGAAAAGTATGATTTTGAATTTAAATTTTTGAGTATTCTTATTCCAATTAAACAGGTTGAAATGCCTTAAAATCAATTACCTTCAAGAAAAAAAGGAATTTTCCAAAATAAATCCAATTTCGCACTTCTAATTGTGATCGATACGAAAGCAGTACAGGTTCAATTACGTTGCGAATGAATCGAGCGCAAGTGCACTGGAAAATAGTTGTCTGCAGTTTTCTCTGAGCACGTTCGATTTTTTGTCAACCAAACAAGTTCGACTGGCAAACGATTTGCTCTTGCTGCGTTCACTCGAGTGATCTTCACGTACCGAAAAAATAAACTATCTACTATGAGGTATAGCCTGAGTCTTAGCGTCATTATCCGGAACGATATATCATTTATGTTGAATAAATAAAGCATAAAACCCATTGGCGGTTTTGTTGCTCATTCTATGCGGTATGCACTTCATTTCAAACCACATAATAAACAACGACGAAAGCCTGATTTGCGTGCACAGGTTTAATAACATGACAGTTTTCCAGTTAAAATACAATTTATTAATGTGATAATTCTTGTTATTAAATTTATGGCTGAACATTGATTAGTTTATCTAATTTGCCGTTGGATCGAAGCGCTTTTTTTTCTTCGCTGCGTTGTGTAGCGCACTATTTTTTCCATCTTTCTGCTGTCTCTGCGATGCAACGGAGAGAAAAAAAAACCATGACACATAAAAGTAATATAAAATCATCTTCTTCTTGATTTGTTTGCTGAACAAATCAAAGTGTTGGCTCGCTCGGTGTGTTTTTCTCGCTTTTTGTTGGGCTGTTGGGCGTGCGCGCAAATGGCAAATGAAGAGGCGCGCACTCCGACTGATTCAATGACTGTCTTTCAAAACGTTTTGATACCTGTAAACAGCGAAAAAAAATCATTATTAAATGAACCATTTTTCCCGTTGAATGGTTACGATGTTGTACACGAAACCTATGTGTATCATAAACATAAAAATAGCCTCGATCGTCATATATACATGATTTAAAATGCTTTTCTTTTCTCTCGTTGTCGTTGTTGTTCGCGTTTTCTTCTCATTTGTTGATCGTTAAGCCAAAAGTCACGCATTCCCAAATGATTCTCACAGTTGTTTATTTTGTAGATCATAACATTTTATAGAGGATTTGAAGATTTGTAAGTCACATGGTCCGAAATGAAATCGCTTAAGCCAGCGATCGCTGTGAGCCGAGATTGAGCGACAATTTTTCGATTCTTTTTTTCTTTTCTGGTCATGCAAAAAATTTCGACAGCGAAGCGAGAAAAAAGAGCGATTTCTTCTGTGAATTTCAACGTAAAAACACAAAAGAAGTAAAAGCGTATTTTTCATTGCGCGGTGTGATGATAAGTGGCATCAAATGAGCCTCCTTCTTTTGCTCTCTGCACACTTGCCGCTGCGTCAACACACACTCACTCGCAGCGAGTGCACGATCTTTGCGCACATATAAAACCACACACTGTTTGTATATCTATATTTTGGCCGTAATATTTAATTTTTTTTTTGTCTTTCATTCAGTCGATCTTAAAAAGGCTAACAATCGCAATAATCATGAAATCGAACCAAAATAATAAACAACAATAAACCGAGAGAGAGAGAGAGAGATCGAGCGAAAAAAGTGCTGCGTGTATATCGATGAACTGTGATTTGTTGTTGGCGCGCTGACTACGAAAATGGTGAGTGAGTTGAGCGCGCTCTTGGCGCAGGCAGACGAGAGTTTATGAAAACAACACGATTTCAATTACTTTGAAATACTACGAAAATCGTTGACTGTGTTCTGTGTTCATTTGTTGTTGTTGTTGTTGTTGTTCGTCTTTCATTAATAATCCCGTTTCTCATTTCAATTCGGTTGTTATGATTCGGTTCTTTTTTTTCGTGTGTTCCTCTCTTCTGTTCATCATATCGCAATCAGAGTTTCGATGAGAAAGTTCGAAGCAGCTGAAATGAATATCCAACATGAATAACAACAGCAACGAGGTGATGACTATCTCTATGTATACATTGGTCATGTGCTACAATAGATCACGGCGAAATGAGCTGACTTTCAACACTATATGTCGTGTAGCGCATCAGCAGCAGCAGAAACAGCACCAGTTATGGTTCCATTTCCTTCGCCTTAATATCCCCCATAAATGAAACCATTAAGCCAAACAAATGGTATCTTTAGAACCGTGTGCAATTTTCGACAACTCACCGCAAAAGATCGAGAGATGCCGCAAACGAGATCTCAAACCAACAGAACAACGAAAGAAAAACAACAGAGCGCGAGAAAATTCTGCACGATTTTATTGTTTAATTTTTCGATCGTTGAATTTCTTTATTAATAAATTTACAGTGCACAATCAGTGAACTTCCAGTTGGGGCCGTTTGTTCATTATTGTTATTGTGTTTGTTGTACTTGAAAATAGATGTGAATATCGATTGTGAATTATAATTTCTCTAACCATATTTATCAACACTAAATTGATTGCCATTAGCCGTGCGCGCGCGCGCGCTTTCTGCTCACAAGTGCCACAATGAAAAGTGCAAATATCGATTGCAAAGTCAATGTAATATTCAAATAGGTTAATTGTTTCGAGAAAAACAAATATTTTCGCGCAAAGCTGTAAAGCTTTGATCGTAAGATCGCAAGCGTCCCAAACAGCGCGGGCTTATTTAGCATTCTCATAACCATAATTAGAATTTGGAAAGAGTGCCAGAGAGATTGAAGCACACGATTTTCACCGTGGTCCACAATTAACCTCATGATTTCTCATCTCTGTCATCTTAATTTCGATTTCGTGCTATTTGTTTAACAATTTCGCATTCGAAAATGAGCGAAAAAAAAGCAATCGTTGAATTGAACAATATCCCGAAACTGTCTCGCACAACAATGTAATTGATTTGCTTCGGATATAAGGGCATAGTCATCGTATCCATCTGCGTCGTGCACGCTCCACAAACGACTCGCTCTCATTTGCAGTTTGTCTCGTTATGTCACTTGAGTGGATAAACGGATTGTGTGCCCATTTGGAAATCATGAGTGATTTCACAACTTCTGACAATCGACGTGTGATTTATTCGCTTTCGTCTTTGGAAAAACGAAGAAGAAGAGGGAAAAAAAGCAATGCGCCAGTTTCGATATAGATTCGAGCTATTGCAATTTATATTGATAATTTTCTTCGTTCAACTACCTCATTTTCTTCTTCTTCTTCTTCTTCTTCTTGTGCAGCGTAAACGCGCGCAGAGAAGAAACACAAAATAAGAGAAAGATTTTATTTGGATTTCTCATTTCAATTTCGGGCTGTCTTTTGTTCTGTGTTTTGGCGGTAGCTTCAAGCAAAATCCACGACAGGAGCCGAAAATCGTTCAACATTTTTCTTTCGCCATTTGCGCATTACAAATGATTCTGATTTGTTTCTTCGTTTTCTCTCTCTCTCTCTCTCTCTTTTCTCTCATTGTGTGTGTGGCGATGAAAAGATGTGGTTTTTGTGAGGCGCGATCAGGCAGGTATATCATGGTTATTTCAACACAACACAGAGAAGAAAACCGTACACGTTCAACTCTATGTGAAGTAATTGAACATTGCTTGAGAGATTTTGTTATATTTGAAAACCGATTCCAAGTGAAGAGAACGAGAGAGGCGAAAAAAGAACATAATAAACAAACAAACAAATGATTCGGTATTAAAATCACCATGCCACACACAAATTGAAAGAAGCGAGCCTAGAGAAAAGTGAATTTGAATTGGGCTGTTGTGATTGCTGTTGATTTTGTTTCGATGCCAAAACAAAAACCAAAGAAAATAAATCAGCAGCGCATAGCGCACCATGGCGATTGGCAAACGTGCATACACATACAGCATCTAAGCTGAAAGAGAATTAGTATTTTGGAGCATGAACAAAAGCAAACGACTTTAAATCACATGCTATTTTTATGAACACACAAACACACATGCATGCGAAAGAGTAGAGCAGAGAATTCATCCCGAGGTGAAATTCATCCAAAACAACGATCGCTTGCCTTACTTATTTCGTCGTGTGGCTTTTTTTCTCTCGTCTTTTTTTCTGCCATCGTCAAAACATAAGTTACCAACGACCCAATAATAATTGCTATGTGAGGTAAATGTTAACATGTAAAATTGGGTATTTGTAGCAGTAGCGCGCGATCGGTCAGCGGTCGAAAATGACTTTTGCTTTCGTTTCTGTGCGAAACAAACCGGGGCAGATTCAAAAATTGCGAATTGAAGGCGGCTTTTGCGTTTCAGTTTCAGCTACTGTCAAAGTGATTAGTGGCAGTTCGTATCAAACAACATATGGCATCGACAGGAGTACAAATTAAGTGTAAATCGACGCGCGACCGCCTTTCAATACAACTAAACTTGCCGCTGCTGCCGCTGCTACTACATACAATCCGTGTTGATTTCTTCGGTATTTCGGGCGGATTTTCTATACGGCAAACTAATGATCATCATCACCATCGATCGTCGATGAAGTGGAATGCAATTTGTTTTTTTTTCTTCGTCTTTTTGCTCTGCGATTGCATAAGGGTGAATAACATATGCCGCCACACAAACGATGTGTACAATCGTGTGCCAAATTATTTTTGATTCGATTTTAGTTGGGCTATTTCGTGCGCGTACATGAGCGTGGTAATTGCGGTCACACTACCGAAGTGCAATATTGAAAAAAGCCGTTATATCAACTGGAGTTGTTTTTTTTTTTCATTCGTTCGTTCGATCTCTCTTTCTCTTTGTGCCTCGCGAGAGTCGAATGGAATTGATCACAATTTCTCCGAGAAAGATATTTCTCATTTTGCAAAGCATTCATTTTAATATGTAACAAATAGATCTAGTGTTTTAAAATTGCGAGCGGTTGTGTAATCGAGAGACGAGTTGTTTGTGCGGTACAAAATGCCATATGTAACATATGACTGTGATATGGTGGAATCTCCTGCAGCTATACGTATTTCTTTCTCTCTGTCTCGCGTGCGATATCACATGTTCGATTCGATGATGACCGCTTTTCGCGCTGATAAATTCATTTGAGTTTCCGTCTACACTCAGTTCGAAATCTTTTTTATTTAATGAAGCAATTAGATTTGCGGTCAATTCCGTGGTCGGTATTTGCTTTACGGACACGGTGTAGGTTACAGCAATCGAATTTCGAAAAAAAGAAACTTTGGTGACCGATCAACCGATTTTGATGCACCGTTTTTTTTTCTCTCTCGCAAGAAAACATTCCAAATGCTTTGGATGTTCGTTTCGCGTGAAAGCTGAACATAAAATAGCAAGGTTCTCTCTCCCTCTTTATCTCTATCTCATGCACATGTGATCATTTTATGCCTATGGAGATTCATTAATAATGATCCGATTGAGAGTATATTGGAATTGATTGTGTGCGATGTGTGATTGCAGACGCGCGATGAAACTCACCAGGGCATACCGAGAATTTATCTATCGATTTGGAAAAGTCACACACATGCCCATCGGCAATGGTCGCTGCATGACTGATCGCTCAGGTACAATTGCATCGAAAATATTATGTGTTGCACTTGCCATAGTCAATTGAGAGAGAGTGCGCGGTGCGCGCGCGATTGAATTGCTCTGTTGGCTCATATGGTGCATTAACCTGAATGTAATGCACGATTTAGTCTCATGGCAATATAAAAAATAATTTTCCTATTTACACCTCTTGCACCAGTGGCGTTTTAATCGAAAAATTTATAATTTATATTCCTTGATGGAAGCAAACATTTGATACACCGTTTTTTTTTCCTTCGCCTGTGTGTTATATTCACCCGGGATCCAATGTTAAATCGAATTGCGGCGCATGCAATTTCGAACACAATCGACAGAAAATAGTCACCGAGAGACAGGTAATAAACGCTACTTCACGTGCGGTATTTCTTCAATCGATTTTTGTTTTTCGCTTCAAATACACAATGCACTTGTGGCCGATATAATAAAAAGATGAAGAAAAACAGAAAAAAAAATTGGTATATAAACTACAAAATTCAATTCGATTTGGACACAAACAAAACAAAACAACAACACCACACCGTTAGGTTATACCTTATGAGGTAGAAGTGCCAAATATAAATTACATGTTGCCATTTTCATATAAACGATTCTCGTAGAGCAGAAAAAAAACCCACCGCATTTACCAATTGCCGCCGAATCGAATAGCGTTTGTGATGAATATTATTTTAAATGTCATTCCGGATTTATCTCGCACTTTGTGCCACACAGTTTCTGTGTTGTGTTGTGTTTGTTTTAATTACAAATGAGCGTTTTATCATATCAGTTTTAAGAAAATTGCATATATTTATCGCACCGTGCTTAGATTTCACTTCTGATCATGGAATTTGTCAATACAGGGCACAAATGTACAGAGAGAAAAAAACTGAATTTTGCTTGGTCAGCAAAAAATGTTTAATATTCCAATAAATTCATATTAAACGTTTTGGAAAGATTAATGGATGTGAGACTGTCACGACTTTTTCTATAAAAATTATTGCGCGTTCACAACGGAGATAAAACAGACACACACACACACACTCCATTCGGCACACTCTCAACCGAAATAACCGTAACGAAATGTTACAAGACACACGTAAACTACCATCGGATAACGGTTGGCACCACCACATATCGCTACTGAAGATCGAAATTCAAAAACTTTTGGAATTTGTGGCATAGATTTCGCAAATTACATTTCGGAATGCTGATTTCACCGTCGATTATGAACGTTATGGTTTTGGTTTTTTTCCGTTGTAGTTTTTTTTCTGGCATGTTTGCATTTTCAATAATATATTGTGCACATGTTCCAACGGCACATGACGATCTATTTAACTGACCTCCAACATTGAATTCGATTCACTTTACCTTTTTCCTATTTATTCGAGAAAGAGAAAGAACGATATTGTAGCCGGTGAATGGAATGGTGTCAAAATATGGGTCGATGCACTCATATTTGATAACTTTTTAGTTTTTGGGCGTTTTTCTCTTTTGAAAAACGGTAACTGCCTGATGAAAAATTGTGATACATTGTTAGTCGGATTTATTTTTGCATAAACCGATTATTTTTGATACGGTTCATTTTTGGTCGAAAATGCGTACAAAAGCGAAAAGTGTAGAAAAATTTATCTTTCAAAAAGGTCAAAATAGGAAGGTATTCAACGAGTAGTCCCAGAGCTATGCTTCTTTGAATATTTCAAAACAGTTCGACTGCCTCAGCAGAAGTTAAACTAAGAAAATCCACAGCAGAAGCAAATCCAATGGAATAAAAAGACTCGGTATACAATGATTAAGCGGCCAAATGAGCAAAACAATCGAATTGGAGTGTGTTGAGCCGCGGTAGAAAAATAGGCCTGTAACATCGTAACATGCTGCAATATGCGTGCGACATCTTGAACAGTAAATCGAATAGAAGTTATTTATACGTGCTTCTTTAGCATGCGGAGAGTATTTGATCGCAAAATTTATGACGTTTTCCATTCAAAGGCACATGTATGTACTTAAGGTGAAGATCGAAGTGCGCAAATATGAGGCAAACCTCGTCGAGAGCCAACGACATACTGGGGCACTTTCGTCTACAACAATTTCAGAGTTTATCGAAATGAAGTTTAATTTAAATTTATTTCCTATACAATAAAATAGGATTTGAGAGTAAGTGTTGTGTGCATGCGCGGCATGATGACGCAGGGATTTTGATGCTGGTGCACACACACTGTGCGCTCGCGCGATTCGCTTGATTAAAAGCTTATGGATTTTGTGTTTTCCTTTTGGAAATCGTCGATTTTTATTGCGGTTGATATTTTTTGCTGGTGTCGCGTTCATTCGCTCGCTCATTTGTGCATCGAATGGCTGAGGTATTTACGGCGTAAATTTATTCGCTATTTGAAATTCTTGCAAAGTGTATCGTCCACCGGCTCAGAGATACCGAGAGAGAATAACAAAAAACGAAAGAAAAAGAATAAAACCGGTGAAATTGTAGTTAAGATGCGTTCGTCGCGTTGAATGGGAGTGTGGAAATGTTCGATGTCATTTTTAATTGCACGAATTCGATGCAAATGCACTCTAATCAAGAATGTGTGAGATTGTGCGCGCGGCGGTGGCAGCGACGACGACAACAACAACGACGATGACGGTGGCATAGCCTCTCATCCGAAACCAGCTTCAGCAACAATTTATGTTCACAATTATTAAGAATCGGAATGTTGAAATATTCATAAATTTGCGCGCACCGCATGTGCATGGCCAAAAGTGAAAAACGGTAAGGGGTTGACGATGTGTCGCATTCACGTTCACTATTTTGCCTGGCGGAGACACAGTCGCGCGCATGCGCGCGCACGCTCTCACTCACAGCTCTTATCTTTATTTACGATTGTTCGCAGTGTGCAGAGTGTCTTTGGTTTGGGTTTGCATCTTGTCGCTCTTTTAGTGACTCGGCCATAAAGTACAAAGCGCGCAATATTTACAACGCAAGTAATAATGTACTAATCACTTGAAAGGTGAATATCTTTCAGCGCAATTCTTTTAGCCAGCCCAGCCAATCCAGACCATTTTAGTTGCTGTTTACGATGTATGACTCTTGCTAGAGCCTTAGATAAATGCGCAAAATTCAATTGCAAGATCTCATTTCAGGCAGCGTTTGGATTCTCACATTTACGTATTAGGAGCAGGCGGCTCTTTTGTTGCCCGTATTTTATTTCAACCGAAAAAAAAGCAGCCACACGATGTGTGTGTGTGTGCACTAAACGTATCGCTAAAAGTCCAGTTGTGTTCCGATTTCATTTCGATTCGTCATTGAGTCACGTTCGATGCATACAATAACACAGCGTAAATGCGTACGCGCAGTTGCTCTTTATAATTTTCCGCGTTGTTTATGAGCTTCGCCAACTGAAAAATATAAATAACAATACCGTTTTTAAGGTAAATCAAACAATGAAACCAAGTGGACTGAGGGGAAATGAAAAGGCGTTGTGTTGTGAAATACGATTTCACGACGGCCATTTCGGGTGCTTCCTTATTTGCGCCAAGAGAAGCAAAAAAGATAAACCATTCAAAACTGACTTTCGACCGAAGCACGGCCACCGATCGCTACCATTTGAAAAGTAAAAGTACCAACAAGACGGTACGCACAAAGGCCGCATGTCGAACCACTCCAAACTAATTAGTTTGCACATTGTTACAAATTACATAATTTACCTGTTGGATTGGGGAGAAAAAAAGAGCACCGCAGGCGAAATGCTCGACCAGGAAAAATCGAAAACGAACTACATAAATGGAAATTCAATTGATGAATGTTTTTTTGGGTTTCCATCCGAAAACAGCAGCAACAACAACAACAACAACAGTCACAAAAAGCGCTAATCTCTTGCATGGATCTATGTGGAATATACGCACTTGCCCGAAACAAATACAACAAGAAAAAAACCGTAAGTTGCACGCTTACGGTCAAAATGAAAGGAAAACAACAGAAATCGTAACTAATTTCCCAGTAGATAATCAGTTATTCCACGATTCAATTGCATTGAAATGAAACGGATTTGTATTAATTACAGCATATTATAAAATCAACATACGTTTAAATGAAAACACCAAATATTTACATTGCGGCCAGTCGCCCGTGTGTGCGGGATAAAAAAAAAACATCAAGAATTCATTCTCTCTCTCTGGCTTCAAGACGATATACTCCATTATCGATAGCAGCAAGTATAACATCCAAATACAAGAACAGCGCGATAAAATCAAACGGTGGTTTTTGTTTTTTTTCCAAGTCTTTCGAAGCTGGATTTTATTTTTTTTTTCATCTGTATAAAGAATTATTGGAGGAAAAAAACTCATAAGAAAAAAAACGTCAAACCGCGTAATCCAGATCTTGCCTAAGTGCATACATCATTCGAATCGCCTCACTTTGGCCAAATGCATTTACGCATACAAAATGGAAAAACATGTAATTTTACTTTAGATATATCATTTATTCTGAGGTTTCTCTTACTTGGGTGCACACACACACACACACACATTCGGCTCACGTTCCAAACGGTCGGCAAATAAATATGTGAGTTCGTTTTTCTAATCAAATGATAGCAATCTATTATCTCAATGGAATTGAAATAAAACCGAGCCCGTGGTTTCATTATGCCGTACAAATTACTTTGGTGTTTGTGATTTGTTACACTGTATGCATATATTTGCTATGATTCGCGCGACTCTCCGTAGTATTTATCATAAAAATATCACAATTTCGATGGACGCACGAATGCGCACGCGCACCAATCGGTGTGAGAAAGGAATAGAGTGAACTGGTGGTGGTGAGTGCAACTCACCAAATTATTGCTTTCAGTTGACTCATTTACCTGATCGAATTCGATACGCTCTTTTCGAGTGCCAGAGCATTTCAATCGATTCAAACAAATGAATGCTGTGCGAGCTGATCTCGCACGAGCGAATGCAATAACAGACACAACACTAATGTGATCATAAATTTTAAATGTTTTGACTGCTTTGTGGCGGTGGCGATAATTTGCCGGCTCTTGCATATATTTTCATTCGGTTGAGACACATTTTTTTTCCAACGTACTGCTTGGCTTATTATTACTGTTTGTCGATCAAAACACAATTTTCCAGCACCTCTATAATGTAATAATGTAAACACATTAATCTAAATGAGCGGTATCTACGTCTTAAATCTAAAATATGTTTATTAATTTAATTGTAGCACAACGCCAGCTAACTGAAATAAAAACCATCGAACAGGAATTGCGAAACATTCCGAATTACACTTTTTTTTACCATGGATTCATCGATATCGTTTTGTTGCAATTGGACCAGCTGATTCTCATTTATTTTCTTAGTTATTTTGCATTGCTTCTAAATTGTGCACATTGATAGCGTTTCTTTCCTCATTTTCTTAAGCAATCACCAACTTCCCTCCTTGTTCGATATTTCCTCCAATGACTCAACACAGAAAGAACCCTTCATGTACTATGTCAAATTTTAAACCTATAAAGCATTCCGATAGCTCATTTTCACTCCAAAATTCTCAACAAATCTTGATGAATCTTGAATCGTATCGTCCCTCAAATGTTTCAAAATTAAAATATGAAGGTGTTATTATCCATTGATTCCATGGAATGGGACACTTGCAAGTAAAGATTCAATTGCGAAAAAAGTCATATTTCATTTGCGATAACCCAATATAAAGGCGATGAAGATGAATGTTGAGTTAATGTTTCTTCTTCATTAAAAAAGCGGTTCGTTCTTTCCAATGTCATCTTGGAAAGTAAAATAAACGACTCAATCGAAATACCTTATGAAAGGGATCCATCACAAAAGCGAATAAATGAAATAATTCAAATGTTACGCTTTTCCATGAAGCGGTCGATGCCATCAACTCTCTGAGCCAGCTTTTACAGGTTTTTTTTAAATCTCGGAATGAAATGTGCATTCCAAAGAGCAAAGAGTTTGTAATTTGATTCGAAATGAAATGGATTTATTGGATTTCTTACGCCATTCCGCGTTTCATCGCAAACAGCAAACGACAAATAAATTTCTCAATTACATGTGCAATGTCGCCCGATCATCGTAAATTTATGCACACACAGAGACGCAAGTACACACACACACAAAAAGCCGTTAGTATTGTCGCATTAGATCAATGGCATTGGTCGCAGGCCGACTCACCGCACTCACACACGAAATCCACATTAATCTTCTAAAAGAGACACCGAATTCTATGAGCTTATGATCAATAATGTTTCAATATAAACGAGAGAGAGAGAAAAAAAGAGCGATGCACTTACCACGTAATGCACGTCGTGCGATCAAGGCAAAAGGCGACCGCAAATCAAACCGATAATGTTACCTCTTAATCTTCGTGATCAATGATCCACAGCGTATTGTCTTCGTGGCCGCAGTGATCAGTCGATGGGTCGGTCTTTTTTAAATCATTCCATTAAAATCATCGCTTGGCTTAGGCACAGAAATTTCTCTTTTTTTCGGTATCGGTTTCGTTCTTCAGTGTTGTGTGTTGCCTTCTTTCTTCCTTTTTTGCTGCTTGTTTATCCTATCATCTCAATTCATTTGAAATTTGCACACACAGATTAGAAATGCATTGAAATCGCTCCTCCGCACCGAGAGCCTCTCTTTTCGTTCGGAAAAATTATTCAATGATCTATTAGTTGTTTCGTTTGCAATAAAGTGAATCAGACGTGATGATTAATCTGTTTAGTTTAGTTTACCCGCGTGCACAATCTTCGATATGGCTTATGGAATGGAAGAGATGGACAAAAGAAAGAGAAAAAGATCAAATGTTAAGGTAGAAATTGCAATTGAAATATAAAGATCGTACGCAATGGGAATAATAGCACACCGAGGCTCATGGATTAGAAAAAAAAAGCAACGGTGTATCGATGGATGTATGGATGAATCATTCAACTCAAATGAAAAGTGCCGATCGATTTCCACCGATTCATCCTTTTGCTCTCGCTCTGCTACACCAAAATCAAGCACAAAATAAACACATCACAATAATTGCTCAACAGTGGAAAAGAAAAGGAAACGTAGCAGCAAAGAACAAACGGTGTGAGTACCAAAGAATGCACAAGTGTTATTCTTTCATATCACTGAACAATGGTCAAAAGGAATGCTAAACGCTTGCGCTTTGTGTACAGAATGTAATGTGTGCAGTTGTTGTGCGCAAGCATTAGATTCCTTTTGTACCTACCACACACACGGAACTCATTGCATCGTACACACTGGAACCGGCTTATCAAAAACACGAACGGACTCGCATTTAAATCCGACTTGGCCATTTTTAATCTCTTGATTGTATTTGCGTTGGAATTGCACATGCAACGGAGGCAGAAGAAGAAAAAAATGAACGACGACTCAATCAGCTTTTTGTGAAGATGATTGATTTCATATATTTATTTTGCGGCTTCTTACAAATCGGCCCGAAACGAACATGAAAGCCGAAAGACGAGTTAGACAATGATCCGATGGCAAGCGAACAAAACAACAAGACACGTTTGCCGCACAACACATACTGAAATGCGAATGCTCATGTCACGTAAATGCACATGCACCACCGATGATCGAAGGTGCATTCCGAGATGCAACGAAAGGTGAGTGAATCATCTCGCACACGTTGATTTCGCTAAACAAATCTATTCCATGAACTGAATCGCTTGACGATCAAATGTGCGTGTTCCGAAGACTGCGACGATGATGATGATTTTTCAATTATGTTGCTCTCAAGCCTTTTGCTCTCTCGATACTCCATGCAAGCGATACCGTGCACTTGGGCACTGCGCAAACACAACCGAAGAATGTTACAAAAATCCCGCTTCGAGTTTCTTTCAAGAGCTCTATTTTTCGATGCTGATTAAAAGCACACAATGACTATGAAAATGATACAAAGTGTCGATTTCAAAGTTACGTGTGTGTTTATATTCCACTTCTCAACGCCAACGGCATCAAGTCAAGTGAAACAACCGACCACATACTCTATTCCAATTCCACGTCGAATTTCTTTGTAATTTCTTCTTTTTGTATTCAGCCGCGCTGCAGAGTGTAGACAACACGCAAAAAAAGTAAGATGATGGCAAAAATTCGCGTGCACATTCACTCGAACACAACAACAACTACAAAAATCGGCCGAAACATAATAATCATTTAGTGTAAGTAGAAGACTAAATCAAATTAACAAGTATTAAATCTCCATGAAATCGTGTTAATCAGTCAAGCAGGGCATGAAAATAGCGTCGAAAATAAAAAGATATGCATTTATGCAACAGTTCGTGTGCTATAATTACTTCATCGGAATCATGCGAGTTCTCTGCTTCGATCGTTTTTTTTTCTTTCTTCATTTCATTCTCTGTTGTTTTGTGTTGCGCCGTCGCTGTTTTTTTTCATCGGTATTTTGGCTGTCGTTTTCTTGGGTTAACATTTTCATCTAATTTGCTTGATTTTGTACACCTATTTTTTGTGTTTTTTTTTTCATTTTGGTGCAGGTTCAATGATTATTTGTGAGTTGTATGAGCACTTATGGCATGCTTTGAACAATTTTCGTGTGCAATAGCCTTTGTCTTGCGCGCTCGCACCCGCTTGCTCATAGGTGTATGTCAAACAAAGTGCTCTCTCTCGCGCGCTCAAGCTGCTTCGCTGGCGCTGCCTCATTTATTATTTCTTTTTAGAGACGCAATTGAGATAGAGAGAAGAGAGACACACTCTGGCCGATTTTCGTGAAGAAAACTTTGCCAAAGCAGTTGAACATTAAAGTTACACTCCAAAGAAATCCATTTCATCTGGAGTTTTGTTAGTTGTTTGGTGGTAGAGAGCGCGCTACGACTATTTCGTAAACACAAAATCGTGATCGTCATGGTGATTTTTTCTACTCGTCGCGCGAGCGCGCGCTTTTGTCGAATTTTTTTTTCTTCTCTCTTCATTGCTTCTCTCCACTCGGCGAATCGGACTGTTGTCATGGAGTTATGTGCATTGGTATTTTAGCCGTAACATTCATATCGATAATTCACTAAAAATCCGGCAATTTGTGTTGTTGTGTTTTTTTCCTTACATTTGCTCTTTGTCTCTCGCTTTCAATGACGACAACGGCCGCGACGCGACGGCAGTGTGGTGGTGATGAAGAGGTGAGGCGCTGCTGCTGCTGCTGCTGCTGCTGCCGCTGCCGAGCAGCCGGGCCGAATGCTGAAAATCAATCGTGAAAGATCTGCCAAAAACGTTTAAATTAAGGTGTATGTATGGCTATGGAAATTGGCTTGATTTGTAGCTTACACACATGATTAATGGGAAAATATCGTAATTGAGCCACATGGATAAATTTTGTGTCCGAATGGCAGGCACCAAACAAATACCAAACGGTTGTTGTTTCGCTTGTTAGCATCCAGACTACAACATGTCTTGTTGTTGTCTCTCTCTCTCTCTCTCTCTCTCTCTCTCTCTCTCTCTCTCTCTCTCTCTCT
>NW_022595245.1:6356646-6356847 GCF_009176505.1 Sitodiplosis mosellana
TCTCTCTCTCTCTCTCTCTCTCTCTCTCTCTCTCTCTCTCTCTCTCTTGTCTGTCTACTGTGTGTGTACATCGACAAAATCTACATGCCTCACTTCGAAATTGGCGCGGCGCATTAGCGAAATTGTTGCAGGAAAAACTCGCGTCTAGCGAGAGAGAGACAGAGAGAGAGAGACAGAGAGAGAGAGACAGAGAGAGAGAGA
>NW_022595245.1:6356857-6369630 GCF_009176505.1 Sitodiplosis mosellana
AGAGACAGAGAGAGAGAGACAGAGAGAGAGAGACAGAGAGAGAGAGAGAGATGGAAAAAAGACACAAAAAATAAAACCGAAACCATGATGTAACCGAACAAGTATGCGAATGGCATACTCATTTCCATCGGATATTACCACATTTCTTCCGACACACAAACACACTCATTTCAAAAACTCGTTGCGATTTTGGTGTTCTTCTTCATATTAGCTCCAGTTGAAGTGAGCATCATTTACTTGTTGAACTTCGAGCTTGTGTTTCCCAGGTGAATCTTGTTGTCGCTCCGAAAATACACATGTCATTTTCCATTTTAACACGATGCAGAAGAGGAAAAGAAACGGTGTTCGTTATTCTTGGTCCGAGATAAAAATCCACTTGAATCGCATTTTTCACGAAATATCAGTGCCATCAATCGGCTTCGTTTTTTTTGCCGTGTAAATTCAATGAGCAACGACGATGACGACGACAACTCTGTTGAAAATTGATTCTCCAATGACCATTGAACATTTCGATCGACTTGTGAATGGCAATTTATTCATTTTGCTTTGATTTATTCGTTGTCAAATGCGAACGGAAACATATATATATGTGATACGCGTTGGTCGCGTTCGCATTGTGAATGTGCGACGTGCCATCGAATTGATTGTGGCTTGTCGGCGCTTCGAGGCACTTTGATTGAGATCCTTTTTTTGCTATGCGATCCGCTTGTTTATGATGTTTTCATTTAGCGAATCATCACAAGTGCCGCCGCCGCGTTTTTTACGCGTCTTTTGACAGCGGCTCGCTTTTAGATCCGCATTAAATACTTTGACAATTTTTGTGTTGCTTTCTTTCATTTGGCACAAACGGTCGTCGTAGTCGAAAGAGATCACGCTCAAGAGCGTTTCATTTGTGCCGCTGGGGCGCTATTGTGCGCACTATAAAAAGTGATTTGCTCACAATTCTGAATAAAAGCGTCGTTCTTTACTTTCCATTTACGTAATTACATTATTTAGATCGATGGCTTGGTCGCTTACGGCGATTATACGCTGGATACCGTTCCATTTGATAATTAAAAGAAAATAAAATATGAAATCAAGTTAGAAAAAATATTCCTTGGTTCAATTTTTTTTTCTTTCTTTCAATTTTGCTGGGTGTTTTTTTTTTCTTTTCAATTATCAAAGCCAGCGGTGAGACGTGCCATTGGCCAGTGCACGTTGTTCCGAGTGTGTAGTATGTATGGTGTGTTTTTTTTTTCTTCCTATGTTGCCTAGCCGATGCCATTGCCTTGTGTGGCTTACATCTCCGCATTATATGATTCATTATCAGTCGATGGAAACATTTTAATTTCTATCTACGTGCCGATGGATAGCCACGACACCTAGGGGCTTCACGCAAAATTTTCAACCATTGAATTTGTGTAGTGATAAATAAATAGTAATAAGTTTTAACGATTGTTATGAATTTGAAACGATACAAATAAATTTTGGTGAATTCTAGTGAATTTGTCGATAAATTAGATTTCACAGTCTTGCCAACTTAGCTGTCAAACTAAGTGTCGAACCTAGTGTTTAGCAATGAAAAGGGTCGGTAATACAAATTCTTGTAATTTTTTCTACTCACATAAATTCACCAAAATTCACCAAAATTCACCAAACTCCTCAATATTCATTCAATTCAAATGTGAGAGTTTTCGTGAATTCATGTGAGTTTCAGCGTGCAAGAATGGATTTTACCGGATTATACGTCAATAGAATAAATACTTGTTGTTTTTGAATCATTTTTTGAGTGCGTGAAGCCCCTAGCACGACACGAACATATAATAAAATACCAATATTCGCTTTTCAGAAATGTAGACACGGTGCAGTGCAGTGCAGTGCAGCCATCGCTGTCGCCGCCGCCGTACTCTTGCTAAGATCGCCTAGTCGCACGATAATAACTTTCAATTGTGATTCATTGAATTCGTGTAGTTGATTAAATAGCCAAACGCAGCAATTGCTCTCGCTGCTTGTCTCGGCGTTCATTTTGGCTTTGACTGACTGACTTGTAATGCACCTGCAATAATACATGGCGCACATTCACAGTGCATCCATTTACGGTTGCCAGTTAATTTTGCACGCGCATTTTCTTTCAGATCAAAAGCAACGACGTTCCGAGTGAATTACCAATTGTTGTGTGTGCCTCAATCGTTCTCTTTCTTCCTCAGCACAATGCAGCAGTGTGTTTCGCAAAACACCAACCATTCGTAGATTGTTGGACGAGTACAACTGAGAAAACAGGAGTTTAAAGTCGCGATAAATGTGTGTGTGTGTGTGTGTGCGCATTTTTTCACGTTCATCAAGATTTGTCTGTTGATCAAAACGGTCGTGCACTTCCAACGCAACAACAAAACAAAACGTATGAAGATTTTGCCAGGAAAACTACGCGCTGCTCTCATCGGAGAGTGGAGAGTGAGAGAGAAAAAACAACGCAGCAGCAATTATTCAGCTGTTGCAATCTTCACAAGTATGCTGAACGTGTAAATCTTGACTTGATTGATGCACTTGTTTTCATTTTCCCACGGATAAAATGCGTTCCAGGCAATGTGCGCGGTTTTTTTCTCTATCTCTCTCTCTCTCTTGCCTCTCTTTCTTTCTCTGTCTTGTGCGCGCACTTCTTTCTCTCCGGCGCAGCATCGACGCGACTACATAATAATCATTTTGCGGTTCGATCTGTTTTTTTTGTTGCCTCGCTGCCGAAGCGCAGTCGGCTAAAAAGGCATGGCACGCACATACAACAACTAGACCGAACCTCTTCACTGCACCACCACCTTAACACAACAGCACACGGGCAAATATCAAATCTCTGATTGAATTATAATTGAAAAGGCAAATGCAACCGCTAATAAAATTGAAGCTCAAAGAATGTCTGCATTTTCGAATCGAAAACTGATTAAAATTCAATCCAATCGAAACTTCATTCGTTCGTTCGCGTTGCGTTCCTTCAATCAATCGTCGTCGATCGCAGCGAATTCAGTTTGATGCATTGACTCTGAAACTAAACAAAATCCAATTAAACTTAATTTGTTTCGATTTGCTAGTTAAAGTGCAAGTTGTCTTTCCATTCAGCCCAAGACCAATTTATAAATATTTATGAATTTCAGCCTGAAGTGCTCGGCGATCGAGTGAAAACGGTGCTCGCTTCGCTACGAACCAAAATCAAAATGTCTTTGTTGGCTGTTGCAACACGTCGCGGCTGTCTCTTCACTCTCACACGGGGCGCTCTGGTGAACAGAACACCGTGATGTCAAGACTTGTGTAATGACGATTTAATAATATTGATCGATATTGACACATTTGGAGCAAACAACAATCATTTTGTCTCGATTCAGTTGGATACTTAATCAACAATATAATGAGCTGTTTATCCAGAATGCCAAGCAATTTTTATGTAAATAGTGAGAAATTCCGTTCTTAGACAGAGAAAAACAACAACAACAACAAAAACAACAGAATGATGTTATCATTATCCAATAACAGGTATCTATCCTATTTCCATCGCATTTTTTTTTCTTCTTCTTTTCGTTGCATCGAGGCAGTTTCAGCTGAAGTCTGGCTGAGTCATGCTAAAACTCACGATCTTTCAAAAAAAGGTGCTTACAGGAGAACATGGAGAGAGAGAAAAAAAACTGCACTTTTATTCTATCAGTTGCAATTACAACGTGTAATTACAAGTCTCTCCTTTTGCTATGGCATAAAAAACAACGGCAACAACAACAACAACACATTCAACAAGAATAATATGCAAGTGTTAATGTGTTTTTATGAGTTTTTCTAGTCGTAGCATAGTGTTGTCATTGTTAGCCTGTCCAGCCGAGTTTGTTAATTGTTTTTCGGTGGATTTTTTGGTTTTTTCCATTCCTGTTTTGCATATGCAGTTTCGCTTATTTTAATGCACATTATGGCATTTGCATAGTGTATATTGTGTCGCGGTCTCGGCTCCATCGCAATAAACAAGTCAAACAAAATGGAATTAATGTAATTATTCGATTAACACGCATGTTCAGCTGTTCAGGCGGTGTGTATATTAGACGATGGCATTTTTATGTTTCGAACCTTTTTTTTCTCTTCGATCAAAAACATTCATCGAATTATTTGGCTAAATCATGGAGCCAGCCAATTTGGATATACCTTTTTGGACATGATTACGTTGTTTTTCTCCACGGCAAAATTGCATGTTATCGCTCAATATTCGATCCAGTTTGAGTGTCAAACTTTGAGAGAATGTTCAAACACAAATATTTAAAATAGAAAAAATTTGCGCCTGCGGCCGCAACTGAGAGAATGACGGTTGAAATTAATTTGACACAACATTTTGATAACAATAATTGGCAACATTGCAAAACGAAAGAAATGGTCTTTATCACGCGACAATTTAAAATATTCCAATTCGTTCAACGATCTGCGCACACACTCGGTGCTCAATTCCATGGTGTTGGAATGAGGAATGAAGTGTGATTCAAACAACTTTATGACTATTTTTTTTTTGTTTTCACATTAATTCTTGCTTATTTCTTCCTCTCTCGCTGGCATGACTAATAAATAGTTCTGGAGCAATGGCGTGAACCGGCTTTTTCTAGCTACAGTTACACGACAATTTTCGAATTCACTTGCATTTGATTTCTGTCATTGGTGCCCATTTTGCGTTGCGAGACAGCAAGCGCGCGCGTTCCGCGGATTTGCAAAACGAGTCGATAAATTATGAAAAAAAATCAATTACATTTTGTTATATCCATGCTCAATTGCTCACCGCATTGGCCGATGCGGAGTAAAAAGTGCATTAGCAAAGATTAGGAAGAAGATGTGCGGTAATCCGAACTAATTTGCATTTAAATGAGCGATCAGCGATTATTTCAAACCGTTTTCGAAATGGCGAAAGACAAGTTGTCCAACGCATCGACATAAATAATATCAACAATCTTCGGTGTTCACGGCTGAAAACAGTGCAGAAGAAGAAAAAAGAGCATCACCTACTCAAATGATGCTCCAAACGTCAAGTGAACCGGTTCCGGACTTTTATCGCTGTTCAATGCGAATTCGAGCACCACAGACACATATGCAAATGACAATGCAATCCATACGGAAACGATATTTCATTTGGACGCACGAGCAAAAATGACCATCTGCATCTTCGATTCGAATAATAACGAAATTCTGAGCTTAGTTTTCGTAGTAGAAAGAAAAAAACAAATTATTTTCCAGTCCTGACCGTGAGCTATTTGTCATTTTAATTAGAAAAAAAAGGCAACCAGTGCCTCACACTTTATCAAGATAACATGTCATGTGGGGCCAGAACATTTTGGCCGCCAGTGTCTAAGTGAAAATCAGTGTGTGTACGTACGCGGCAGCGGCACGAGCCATAAATGTGTGTAAATGAGCCAATCGATGGAAATGTTCTCTCTCTCTCTCTCTCTCTCTCTCTCTCTCTCTCTCTCTCTCTGCTACAAACACACACAATCGTGCATGCAAATTATCGCATTTTTATCCTGAAGTGTTTGACATCAAGAGCGCAAAAAATCACATGCTGATTGTGTGCGACTCGTTAGCCAAACATCGATTTATTTGGCTCCACCGGAATATGAAAACGGTGTATGTCGAAGAACAACGTAATTTCTAAATTGATTTGCATCTATCAAAATGCAATCACAAAATATAGCCAAAGTGCGCAAAAGAATTATGCATTTATGTATGTGCGAAACGGAATATTATTCATTTATGCAAATTTTTGCTACACATATAGATTGGTGCGCCAGTTGACGTAGCACACACGTTCGACGAACAACGGCAGCGGCGGCGGCCGCTTGGCTGTGCGCAAAAATAATCTGCATTTCGGTTGGAGCGCAAAATTTTAATTGTATCGCAATATATCTTAACAGTTTTGACATTTTACATGTATAAATAATTTGACTACTTTGATTTATTGCTGGCTGATTTATTCATTTGATTGTGTACGCAACACTCAAAAATTACATTACCATGTCTATATCGAAACGTGCTTTCAATTACAAATTATTATTATCATTTTTACACGTTAGCTTTTTTTGTTTCGTTTGATTTCTGACTGTTTGGCGCATTTTGAAAAGGTTAAGTTAGATCGTTTGAGTCATCTCCGTCTACACATAGTCATTGGCAATGACTCTTTTGGTATGTGAACATTTTGTCGTCTATCAAATTGATTAGACGATGGACACAGCCAAAAATCTTATATTAAATCAACTCATTTTAGGCACACACCAAAAATTTGCATAAACTTCTTGCCAAAAAAGTGATAGTTCACACCAAAAATATTCCATGGAATGTCAATCGCTTTTTTTGTTTTTGAAACATCAAGTTTAAATTCGAAACATTCTTTGGGATGAATGCATTCATTACCGCGTGCAGTTTTACAATTATTTCTAGATTCGTTATGAAAATGTCGACATGTGTTCTGACATCGGTTTATGAGCTAGCGGTTTTTCTTCCTGATTTCGAACAAAAATCACCAACGTTATTCGACACATGTCTTCTGATGACGTTGTTTTTTACGATAATTTCAAAACTCTATTTAAAGTAAACGATTGTAACAAGTCCATTCTGGTACGATTTTTATGATTTTTTATTCGATCCGTTTAGGAAGAAAGAAAAAAAAAACCACCGCTGTGTTTTATGGTAATGATGGCACTTGTTTTGGTGGTGGGGGGATTGTTTTAACGTTGTATCGACAACAAGTGACATGAAAGACGTCACAACGCAATGCCATAAAATGGTCTTTCTCTGATTTCACATTAATCAGATCGTGTTGAGATCGTGCATTAAAACATTTTTTATTGACTGCCCGCGAAGAATGCGATAGGACAACGCGTGTAAATTGGAATCAAACCAAAAAAAATCGAATTAGAAAAATAAAACGACGACGACAGAATCAATTAATCCATTATGCGGGGACATAAGGCTGAAAACTGTTCACCTCGTAAAAGTGTTTGTGAAATACGATACCGAAGATCCATAAAAGTACAAGTGTATCATTGACGTTGACCGCACACACGCATTGTGCGTACGATCATTAAAAAAAAGAGCCGAACCAAAATTCCATTGCGTGTGTTTGTCAAATGTGGATTAGTGACGTACGCGCTCAAAATGGGAAGAGAAAGACAGGTTTAAGAAGTCAACTATTAAATTTAGAGAAAAGGAATGAAGAAAGAAAAGAATGAACGAGAAACAAGTTCGAATTGATATTTATGTGGTTCGTTCTTTGACCTACAGCAGAGTTGATAATAAATTTCTCTCAATGAATTTAATCTATCTGGCCATTTCGGCCACGATGTATCAGAAAAAAATGTGTTTTCGAATGTCAACATGCATCAGCATAAAGACCGTCGTGATTGCAATAAGTGCGCGGAATTCGAATAACAAACACGGCCACAACTAAATCATTGTCCGTATCAAACCAATGTAAATATTATCAATTTGATGGCTTATTTTATGGTCCAAATATGCATCATAATCCGGCCCATAAATTTCATTCATTAAATAATACCCAAATAAATGTGACAATTCCAATAAGAATTTATCAATACAATGCCGATTGGAATTTTGTCTATGTGGAACATTCTCCATAGACTCTTACTGCATACCGGCCACATGACCATATGCATTCCATCATCAATGATAAGCTCTGTTTAATGTAATTCACCAGCGCATCGTGGTCGTCGTCATCAGTCGGAATTTTCACTTTGGAAATGATTTTTATTGGCAACCATAAAATTGAAAGTTAGTGCATTAATACGCTCATTAATCTCATCGGAATGGCCACATTTTACGACTTTTCACTGGTAAAATTGATCACAATTAGTAAACGGTTAATATTTCTTTCTGATGATTTCCACCAAAAAGATCTCTGTCTTCAACACAAGGTTTTTTTTATTCGTTCACGCACCTGATTTTTAATATTTTTCCGCCTGATTTGATTACAGAAACGACAAGAGCATTTTTATAAAGAGAAGAGAGAAAAAAACCTCACCAGCGTTGAACAGGAAATCGTTAAATCATTTCATTTCATTGTTCAGCCTAAGTTAAATGCAAAATACATGAGCCCAGTTACCTAAATTGCGTATCATAAAACAGTCGAGGCTTTTTTTAAAGAGTTTATTGTTTACTCGTAAACGAAATGCGTTTAATGAGCATGAATTAGCACAGATTCAACAATACATCCGGATCACTTAAAACGACACGAATATTATAACCCTTTCGCGATATTTTGTAAGTTAAACGCGTTTTTTCTGTGCTTTGTATCGTCACGATTGACATTCGTCATTAGTCTTCGTGTCGCACAATATTTTTTTTCGGTGGGCTCATTGAATAATGCGGAGTAATTTGGCGCCAAATCTTGGATTTCTGGTTGAGCCTCATGAGCAAAATGAAAAAAAAAGAAATAAAATGAGCCTTTGGCGCATGTAATCAACGTGGCAGCTGGCTGCAATTCCCCATACACTTCTTCTCTTTCACTTCGGTAATCACCGAAAATGATTTATATTAGAGCAAAATAATCAAAACAAGTACATTTGATCTGTTTGCTTTAGATCACTAAGCCACAATACGAAATTCCCCTAGTCGCGAATGAATGCGCGCACGCGCACACACACACAGCTGACTTAATAACCGTTATATTCTCTATTTTCCTCGGCTACCTATTTTCAATTCAACTCTGTCGACTGTGTCTCGATCTCGCTGCTGGATCGAAGTCGGTTGTTTTTTTCGGTGTGTCTGTCGATGTCTGGAAGCTGCAAACAAAATCGTTGCAATTATTTTCATTAGACGGTGTTTTTTTTCGTTCGTTCGTTCGTTCGTCTAGTTTTCACTTCAATATCATATTTCATAATAATTTGAAAAGACGATTGAATCCACAATAAATAATGTCGAAGTGCAGAAAATAAATACACGTCGCAATGCATGAGCAAACGGCACGTATTTTGGGCTATACATACTTGACTTGATCGTCGACGATTTTACGATGTTGGCTCACGCTGTTCGGGCGCACTCATAGACAAACATCGAAGTAACGAAAAAAGCAACACGTCGTCGTTTCAGCAGTCGATCGCGTTCGAACAACAATACGAGCAAAAAAAAAGAGTCGTTTGAAATTACGTCGAAAAAAAGTGAAGGTGATTTGTAAAACGGTTTTTCGTCAGTACTTTCGCGTCTCTCGCGGTCAAGAGACCGAGAGTTTCGGTTAAAATTGAACAAAAGCACCCGCTTTGGCGTTAAGTTGTTTCGACATATTATTGATGTTACCAGTCATAATATCCGCATGTGTGTATTGTTATTTTCGTTGCTTTTTTTTCTCTGTTTACCAACTGTTTGTTACATTTTCGACTTATTACCCTAGGCAACCTTTCGTCGTTTTGTTGTGACTCTCGTTTTTTAATTTTCATTTTCTCTCAATTTCCTCTCGTGCCACCACATGCACGCTGTTCTCAATCAAATCAACCGAATGATTCCATTTTCATTGCTTCTGGTAAAATCATATTTCTTATTGAAATTCTCGTGATACGTGTGTACATTGCACCATTTGAATTAGATAATATATAATAAATAGTACACCATTTACGCAGTGATTTATGAACAAAACAGATTCGCTCACCATTTTTCATCCAGTATTTTTCTTCTTCCTCGTGAAGTGGAAATAATGCGCATGTTTGGCCTCAGTCGCGCTTGATTCGAGTTCATCACATAATGACGGGTGAAGTGATGATGATATCCGTTAACAGCCGTCTACTGCAACCAACAAAGAGATCGTTCGTATTTTCAATTGGGTGATGTAACTGCTGTGAGCACAAATATGAAAATCGTGTTTTTCACAAACTCATGACCACCGTAAAAAAATCGATTTTTATGCCATTTCACAATAATGCCACCAATCTTCTTGTCGAAATACATTTTTGCACACAGAAATAAAAGAACCGAAAAAAACATTTTGTTTTTCCTAAGAAAATATTCGGATTTGAAATCACAATTAGTTCGAAACAACGATCGCTAGCTTAAATTCAATTTTCTGAAGAAAATTGAACATCTAGGTCAAAAGAAGAAAAATAGAAAGACAAAAAATCATCTCTCTCTCTCTCTTTATATGTAAAGAGAATTGACCCAATGCTTTGAGGCTCATTGAGGCTCGAAGCCTGAGCAGGGAACATAGAATCGGTGAATATACGAAATAATCAAATGTGGTTCTTCGATGGTCGTTAATGTTAAGTGTTCATTTCTTGAGATCAATCAATTTTATAGGGCCATTAAACGGCTAAAGAATATCAATTAAAAGCGATGAGTTTGCGTTTGCATTGTGATTGCGCGCGCGTCGTTCTTCACGGTATAGAAAAAACCACCCAGGGAAGTAAGTCAAAAAGTACTGAATGTTCTGCTTTGCGATAGGGTAAACAATTGCAATCAATTAAATGGTTTATTATCTGCTGGCTGTCAATCGAACGAGCGAAAAGAATTGGCTCCGAGTGATGGAATAACAAACGAAAACATTGTTAAAATCACAACCGTTTCAATCAATTAAAATGAATTGAATAGTAATTGCCAGGAATTGCGACACAGCAGCTACACATGTGTGTGTCTGTGCCTGTATCTGTGTGCTCATGTGCAAGAACGGGCGCATTTAATGATTAATTGACAACGTAATTTCGATTTAACTGTTTGGTGTGCCAATGCATCACGACAAATATCTGCTGAGCACAAAGTGCACTCGGACCAATCGAAAGCTGTGAGGCAAATGCAGTGAAAAATCGAGAGAGAAAAAAAAACGACAGACAACAAATAAAAAACAACGAACAAACACGGAAAACGACATGGAACCATCGGGAAAACGAGAAAAAGACCGAATCAAAATGCAAAAGAAATTGAGTGACTGAGAAACGAGACAAACAAACAAACAAACTGGATCTGTGATCGAGAACGAATTAAATGCAGTACCACAGTGAATAAAATTTAAATTGGCCACCCACAGATTTTAATCAGATATCAAATTAAGCATATAATACAGCGCGCACATACTCATAAGCACGTCGACAGCGCAAACGCTCTAACGAACTCAAATCGACCGATCATCGCCTTTCGATAATCACATGTTTTTTGCTCTTCGGCTCTCTCTCAACTGCACAAGTGGAATTGTTACAATTGAAAGAAAGGAAAACAAATCTTTGCGAGCCCGCGCACGGACAACACAAACAAGATGAAGCTGAAGAAGAATAACAAAACATTCGCAGGTTTGCTTTTTGTCGTGTATGTGTCTATAAATTGAAAACCCGTCCGGGTGCGCGCGCACAGTGCAAAGGAGGAAATGTACAAAAGTTCATAAACAAACACGGCACTGAAATCGCGCAATCCAGCAAAATTAAGATCTACTTATCGTTCGGCTCTGCATTTTTTTCTTCTTCTCTAGTTACCCGATGGAATAGCGCGCGCATTTCACTAATAGACGATCTATCTGCAACAGACTTCTGGCTCTGTTCATCTGTGTGTAATCGAAATAGAAACAATTTTGAAGCATTGAAATTATTGCGAAACTGACTCGATCGCACATGTTGTGTGACCTGATGCCGTTTGATGACATGTATCCAACAACGAAACGACTCATACACATTTCATTTCATTTTGCCTAGATATCTCTGCTGCTTTGCTGCGCCTTGTTTTCTTGTTTCGATTCCGACTGATTACTCTTTTTGCCCGCCGTCGTCTTCGTTTTTTTTTTCCTCCTCAAAAGAGAGTTCACGCTTGATTTCTCGATTTCCATGCAAAGCGGATGGCTATCGCTGTTGTGCCCACACGGTGTGAGCCCAAACAACAAGACGACGACGACGACGACGATGGCGGCGACAAGCAACCACAGAAAAAGGCATTTCAATTTGAAGAAATTATCGGTGAAACACGTGCCATTCCGCTACTCAACCACGATATTATGTCATACTGGTTTTTCCGATTCGCTGGCAAATTTCGCTACTTTCAATGCAGCTTATATTGAATGAAATTATATCGATTTCTATTTTTCTTCAAATCAATGTACTCACATGGATTTTAGGTCAAAAACAAATAATTTTGAACCTAATTGGAATTAGAGCCGAATTGAAAGAAAATTTGTGCATTATTTTGAGCTAATTTTTTTTGAGCAAATTTCGATGCGAATTGTGGAAAGTCGATCGATTAGCATAAGTGTGTCAGTTGAACGAAATTTTTTCCAGAAATCATTTCGTCGTTCCAAAAGTGATTTATCGATGTCGTGCATTTCAATTAAAGAGAAATGGAATCCTACGTTTTCTAGAGATGCTCAACTGCAGCTGCTCGCCACAATTTCTAATTTCATTCCATTCAACGGTTTTTTCTCGATGAATATACTAATTCGTTTTGTTTTCGTTTCGTTTAATATGGTAATGAAACTCGCATGCGCAGTAATTCATCGAAATCAAATTCTATTGTCTGCAAAATATAAATCTATTCAAAATAAGAATATAATTTCGCCAAGTGTGTGTGTGCATTAGGGTGTTTTTGCCATCAAATAATCAAGAAATGGTAGTTCTGGATTGAAAGAGTGAACGATTCTGAGTCGATTGCATGTATTTTTACTTTAAAATAATCAAAGATGCCACTTCCCGAGATCAAAACAGAAAATCATAGAATTTTGAGGTTATATTTTTATTCACTGAAATAAAGTAATATTTTCGACTCTTCCACTTTCAATCTCACTGTCATTGGTAAATTCACGATGCAGAATTTCATTTTCA
>NW_022595245.1:6370030-6506217 GCF_009176505.1 Sitodiplosis mosellana
TGAAAATGAAATTCTGCATCGTGAATTTACCAATGACAGTGAGATTGGAAGTGGAAGAGTCGAAAATATTACTTTATTTCAGTGAATAAAAATATAACCTCAAAATTCTATGATTTTCTGTTTTGATCTCGGGAAGTGGCATCTTTGATTATTTTAAAGTAAAAATACATGCAATCGACTCAGAATCGTTCACTCTTTCAATCCAGAACTACCATTTCTTGATTATTTGATGGCAAAAACACCCTAGTGTGCATGGTGAAAGAAGTAAATTGTGATGTATGTATTTGAGTGGCTGGCGCCAATGTCTATGCAGGTTGGCAGAGTATTAAAATGAGAAAATATTACATCTTAAATTATGGTGTCGTGGGCAGACTGAATAAATAATCAATTACGTGCACTCTGCTGCTGCTGCTGCTGCCATCATCCTCAACAAACTGGCAGAGGAAAAAGAAAAATCAACATCCGACTCTCATAAAAGAAAGTCCGTTATTCTGATCAACTTGACATCCCTCATCCTCTTAACTGTGTGGCAAATGATATACGAAATGTTAAATTGGCAGTTGATGTGAACAATATGCACAGTGCGTGCACATCGTTCAGACACATGCACTGCACAAATCACCATGTTCCATACGAAGACAGCCCATCACAAGTGAGACAGTTGCCATGGTGCTTGGCAACATCGATAAAGAAAAATTTCTAGTGTATTTGCAGGAAAATATTGTTCATTTCATCTCGTTTGTTGCGAAGCCGATTCAATTGGCCCGACAAAAAGGTTTTTATTTTGTGTATGTGTAAGTATATCTGCTCGGTGTTTGGCTTTAAAACCCGTACACACAACAATAGATTTGTCGAGTGAACGCGCGTGAGAAAATAAGGCTCGTGGGATGTGATATCAACTAATATCATCATTCGGTTGTGCTTGTGTACATTACCCACATTTTCAGTTTCCCATTTAGCTAATGACAAAGTGAACTTCAAAACATGTACGCTCTAATGGCTGGTGCTTGCTTTCGTTCGGTCGGGTCGGGTGCAAAAAATAATAATAGAAATCCTATTGAAAACACAGTTCAATGAAGGCGCACATCATTTAAATCTTCCTCCGATTCACATGTTCTCATTGATGTGCTGTGCTGTGCAGGACCCGCTTCTTATCATGGTCTCTATTTGTGTGTACGGATCGTGGGTAACTTTCGTTCCGCGATTAATTCGCCGATTGCTTAAATGGTATAAACGTATATTCAATAGAAACGGCAGCACCACCACATCCATTCAATGGACGATAGTTTTTTCGTTACCAACGGTTGAAATACACACACTGTATGGAAAAGTCGGGTGTAGTTTTTGAAGGGTTCCAATACCAACCATACACACACCAATATGATGCAATAGCATTTCGGATGATGGTTTCATACGCCACGCCATTTCTTTGTGTAAATGAGTCATTTGATGCGTAAATACAAATCCCAACGCGCTCTCAATTTCGATTGCGTTTTTTTTATACGCTCGCGCAACGTTTCGCTTCTCAAATAAATAACAATAAAAATAAATCCATAAAAATTAGCCTACTCTCAAAATATGTTTTTTGTCCTATTCGAAACGTGTGAATAGCATATTGTTTTGTGCTTTTCACATTCACAAACAATACACTCCCATGAGATAGTTATTTTTTTCTCTGAGTTTTCTCTGGTGAAATCAAATAGTGTTGAATATTGGGCGAAATTCCATTTAATATTTGTGTGAACGGGATGCATTTTTACCCCTTGAAAAGAAGAGAAGAGTTAAAATTAACTCATAAAATGTGGAATTTTTGGATTTGACTCCGATTACTCGACTCTAAAAATATGAATATTTGAAATGGTTCTGAGGTGAAATTTTAGATCCATAAAATGTCTGTGTTTATTTTGAAAAACACGCATCAAATTCTATTATAAAATGTTTTTTGTTATATAGAGAGAAAAAAAAAGTTAGGGAGAATCTTGTACCCGTCAAATATGTTCGCTTTCAATCAAACCCAATGACTAGTTTGAATAGCCATAAATTTTGTGCAAACAAACAGAATGTTGTGCGTTATGCCGATCACGTGATACCCATTGAACAATGTAATCTTCCATTATTCAATTTGAAGCAACGCTCTTCTTCCTTCCGGCGAAAAAAATTACATATGCAGCATTCGGCTCGTCAAAAAGGATTACACCAAAATTAAAGCATGCACTTTTTGCAACAAATCGTGTGGCGTTTAGATAAATAAATCCACTTATTATCATCACTTCAACAAGATCTAGATTTTTCCATTCAATTTTCAAGTTGGAAAACCGTTTTTCTTTATCTCGTGTTTCAGTTGTTAGGCCCTTAAGCCATTTGTTTGAGTTTTGAAGATGACCACGAAGACAACCAATTCAAACATTTCCCCATCAGAGTTGAAGTAGACGTTCGTCTCATGCTTCACGGATCGCCAGACTGAAATAGCATATTGTCCGTGTTGTGAAGTGTTTAGATAATGCGGGTCAAGAACAAAAAACACCGACGTTTTATTTGATATAATAAAATGGTCGCGTGCACTGTCCAATCGCCACGCTATTAATTTTACTTAAGCTATGAAAACGCAAAACCATGACGAATACAAATAAGGGACTGACGCCGATGTCGTCATATTTAACGTTATTCGCCCGAAATTCAAGAGCGATGTTCAATGAATATTATTCAACAAACATATTCTTCACTTGGCTCGTCCTTTTATTGCTTGCTCATGTTGCGTCATATACCTTCCGCCAGAAAAATGTGTTAATAATTCAATTTTTCACGCTTTTTATTCACCGCATTTTTCCATTAAAAACACAACTAGTTTTGCATGTTCGATACATTTCGCAGTTTTGCTCGACTTACTTGTTCTTGAACATCTGCTGGTGGTGAATCATTTTTTTCGGTTGGTTAAAATACCATCCTTAGTCCACACGACAAGGGGACTCGAAAAATCATCATAATTTTTCAGTTAGACCCACATAATGTTCGTTCAAAAAATCGCATTTGAATTGAATGATTTTTTTTCTTCGAAAGTTCACATGCTGAGATGGATCTATTAATTGCAATTTGTTGAATAGAACTCTTATTATTACACACATTTCATATTTAAAACATATTTTCCATAACTGTTTTTTCATTAACAAAAACATTCTTTTAAGAGTATAGCAGTAGGAAGCATGATGTATGCATGTATTTACCATACATTTACACATACACTCTACGGCTATACCGTTACCTATGCGCAGTGCGCAGTCCATTGCGCTCTCTACTGATATAAAAGATCACCTCTCTAATACATTCTCTCGTCTCTCCAGAACATTCGGTTGGGAATTCAAAATTCATGTGTTTTAATCAATTTTCGAAGAAAAAAATTGTAGTCAGAGACTATGTAATGATAATTTTTTGAAGTATACATACCCTTCTTCCAACAAATGTCGGAACAACGCAGCTTCTTAAATTGAATTTTATGACAAAACCGATCAAAATACATGCCACATAACCATTTAAGAATCAAGAGTTTAAGAACCCACTTCTCAAATTCGTTCGAAAGTTAAATCGTTCGTCCGCTTTTAAAATCAATTTGACCTGCATGTGAACGAAATTCGGGCTAAATTGTTAACATTAATGTCAAACCAAAGAATAATCATCCCCTTTGCGCATGCATTTAATTAGTGTAATTCGGTTCCCACGCTTTGAAAAATGCTTCCTATGGAAAAATCCTATTGTTCATCGTATGACACTGATTGCAGTATGCATGTAACTAGTGACTACAGCACATAGCTCTTGTTCGTTGCGTATTGTGTTATGAGTGTATCACCAAAATAAACGTTAAAATAAAACTGTATGAAAGGTTGAGTGTGGTTCACCCTATTTTTTGTGTGTGTAACTTCCGATGCGCCGGTCGTTATTCTTCCTTTCTTCCACGTCCTTTGGGCTGCACATTAATTATACTGTGATACATCAGTTGAAGCGAAAGCGTAACAATTTTATTTAACGCACACAGACACAAACATCGAGCTGAAAAAAAAAATAATAAACGATTTCTGGTGATTAAGTGGCTGTGCTCAAATTGAAAGCGCTGTCTATGGCCTGTGAACCAGCGTCAGCAACAGCCGTATTGTGCGGCGCTACGCGCGCATACAGGTCGCGTGAACTTGTTAATCGAATTTATTAAAAACACATATTGATTGTATTTATTTGTGTGCGGGGATGTACAGCATGTTTGCATTGGCTGCACCAATGATGGTGCACATTTAGCACTCGATATTGCAGCGGCATTGGTTCGCATCCATTGTGCTGGTGTAAATTATCCATGAATTTTCGTTCACATCGTTTTGAATGGGAGCAGCGGTAGCGGTCACATTGAAACTGGTGAATTATGGTATGTTCTTGAGAAAGAATCTCTCTCTCTCTCTCTCTCGTCGTTGTTCCGATTCAGAATAATCGGCATATAGTTGCAGTGTATGTTTCACGAAGGGGTGGCTGTATAGCGAGGCACAGCGCATCAATGGCATGGGAATCAACTGCTAATGCTGGCATCGAGCATATTGTTTCGTGTGTTTTGTTTACATTCTATTCGGTTTTTCGTATGGTTTTGTCAGCTGTAAATGGTTCTGGTGAGAGAACATTGTCTCTTACATTCAAATTGGATTCAATTTTCGAGATAAATTGCCCATCAAAAAGAGATACACTGAATGAAAATAAATTATTCGGCACCGATACGAATGGAACACTCAATTGAATACGATACAGGAGACAGAGAGAGAGAGATACAGGGCGAGAGCCTTTTCAATGCACGGTCCAAAACGGTGATCATACAATTGAGTGTTGTGCGCTGTCGAGTTGCTCCTAATAATAACAAATGCTTTTCAATTGTATTTACGTTTGTATCGAGGCCTTTTGTCTCATTTCTCACGTTCGGTGAGAGATAGATGATCCCGAGGGAATTGGAATTGTAAATGAATTTTGAAATCATGGTGTTGCTGTTGAGGTAGCGCATCGACGCCAACCTCAGGTAATGAACGCATTTTATATGCAAATTGCACAGTGATTGTCGCCATCCCGGTTTACCTTTTTTTTTATGACATCAAAAGAATATATTCAAATCAACTATTTGTTTCGGTTAACCTTAACATGGTCAGCTCCTATTTCGACACAGGAAAGAAAGTATGTTAATGTTGATGTTGTTTTTTGTTTTGTTCATCAAATTTCTCAACGATCCGAAATATTATTCATTGGGATTTTTGGGTGGATTGATTTCAACAGGAAGTTGAATGCAAATGAGAGCACAAAAAGAAAGTCTAATTGAAGCGGTTGTTCCTCGAAGCGCAGTATCTCAATTGCATTATTCATTAAAAGAGACCACTCGAAAATTTTCACTTCGTGTCATATCGCTTTGTAATGGAATCGGTTTCGGCGACGGCGGCAGCAGCACCACGGTGATTTATAATTGTTTCACTCATGTATGGCATGCATTACCGACGGTTTTATGATTGAAGTTGCTCGCATAAGCGCCTCTAAATTCGACGGCTGTTTAGCAACGGTAAACGAGCCGCGTCGACTATATGATCCGAATGGCAGCACAAAACAGATCATTGCAAAAAAAAAACAAGAGAAACAATCACACAGCTGAAGAACAACAAGCGCGCGTTTATCTTACGAGGTGGAGGTGCACACAGTGACTAATCGAAAAATAAACGAACACGTGAGCCACATTTTTGACGCAAAACAAAAGAACACACACAAAAAAAACTTGTCTAAGACAACAAGCCGAAAAAGCAGTAAGAAGAGAAAAAAGCAACAACAACAGCAACCGAAGTTGAAAATCATTTGCACCGCGAGACGCATGCAATCGGTTTCAATTGAAATTTAATACTCATTCTCTCGGTTTTGTGCGCGATCATGATTTTTTTTCCGCTTGAGCCCAGCCAAACCGACCATGGTACAATGGAAGAAAAGCCAAAATCAGGCGAAATGTCGTTATTTAAGTGCGACACCATTAAGTTGTAAAATGTAAAGTATTGCGCTATGGGTCGTGTGTGCACTTCTTTTTTTTTGTTATTTTGGCGTGCGCGCTCGAGCAACGCGCGTAACAAATCCAGCTACTACTAGAAGGCACACATAATCCAAAACGAAAAATTACAACAATCATAGAAAATGATTCAATGCAAAACCAAACAAGAATTAGGAAGCATTCATGAATTCACTACGTACGCTTGCAATTGATACGTTTTTTCTACCGTTTTTGTGTTGGGCTGCACCGCGTATTGTGTGTATAGAATTTGCAAACAAAGACATAAGCCACAAAGAATAAAAACATAACAAATCAAATCACGTATTCAACGAGCAACAACAACAAAAAGAAGCGGATTGTTGTTGTCGAGAGAGAGAGAGAGAGATAGAAGTGAAAAAAAGCATCACATACACCTATTGGCGTCGCGGTGTCACCTAAATTTTTCGCCTTTTTTCACCAACAACACATTACTACACCTCTTGTCACTCTGAACAAAGAAAAAATCATGTGTCGACCAATCCACATTACACACAAACTTCAGATTTTTATTTATGACCAACTCAATTTGATCACCATTCGAAACCGTACTGCTCAGCGGTTGAGACTTATTAATTGGATCTCAATTTGATTGTGAGCAAACGTTTCAATTCATTTTCGTTGGGAAAGGATTAACGGATTTGCGACGCAAAACGATTAATTAACACAAGCACCCGCGTTGAAAGAAATCAATGAACCACTCAACACGGCAACCGTGCTATTTGCCAATTTCTATTCTCTCTCGATCGACAATCAACAACGCTTTGTGAACAAAGGCTTAGCACTTAATTGGCTTTGTTTGAATAGATACTAGTTTTAGTGTTAGGCAGAAATTGGCGATATTGGGCGATAAAATGGGGTCTTTGAACGAAATTATAATTAAAAATTGTTTTTGAAAACCACAACTTTGGACACTATTCTGGGTTTTTTGGAGTTTTTCTTCTTCCGACCCATTTGCTTCCACTTTTGTGCAGAATTTTGATTTTGTTTTCTCAAGTATGGATGTAAAAACCCGGAAAATAATGCAATGAATTGAGGTTTGTCTAAGCGAAGTACATTAAATAGAGATGTGGTCTGCATCTGTTCTGTATCGTACTTGAAATCATGTGCATAAGGTCTTGGTTGAATGCCATTTTAGAAGCAATTGATCCGCATTACAACATAAACAGTTATGAATCAACAGGCAAGAACGCGCGTGTGTTGAAGAATGTAGAAAAAAGAATTTTCAAAACGGTCGAGTTTTTATTGAGCGATGAAAATTCATAAAAGCATAAAGTGTGGTGTTCGATCAGCTGCTGCATTTTGCCAAACGGTTCGATCGAAATATGTGATAAAAGAGGGAAATGTTGGATTTAACACACAAAAGAAAAGATGCATCCACCAATTGAATTCGCTCGTTTATGTGTAGAAAAAACACGATTTTTATTTTCGAAAAGAAAAATTCAATGGATGAAAAATGAACGAGCGAAATGAAATGAGACGCGTGCCATACCATCGTCTGGTTGAAATAATGTATTCGCAGGTGTGATTTTTATACACGGTACGGCACCCCATTCCAAAGCATGACCATCAACAATGCACCGAATACAGAGAGAGAAGACACAATCACGGCAAGCAGCAGCAGCAGCAGCTTCAATTCCCGTTTCACCGGAATACAAACACTTTTGCCAAACAAATACCGTTTGATGCAGGAAAATCAGGAAAATAAACAACCTAAAACGAGCGATGATTCTATATATGAAGGAAAAATATAACAAATCCAATCGATAAATGTGCAGTCGGTCGGTTCGGATCCATTGGCATCTGTCCTATTCACATATTGCACATCCCTGATGATTACTGTTATATATATGAAAACGAGTTTTTTTCTACCCGTAAATTTCCTTTTGCAGCACAATGCATTCAATCGACATTTAATTAGAGCGAATGCCTGACGAACCCTCGAACGTTGCGAGAGACATCAAGACTGGAAAAAAATCATGTCTTTTGTTGAGCACCAGTTTAGCTTAGCTCTCTCTCTCTCTCTCTCTCTCTCTCGCTCGTTTCATAAATTGCGTCAAGGTGTGCATCAAGGATTTTTGCCCGTATTTTCTGTTTATCTTCACACTTTTCCGTCAAAAAAACACATATCATAAATTTCGGGCAGAATACAATAAAAACAACTACAAACCGACATCTATGATGAATGAATGTATCGAAAACGGTGTTTGAATTTATTATCGACCGAAATCCATTTTCATTTCTCGATATGCATTTCGATCGAGATGAAAAATTTAGACAAAACAAAAAAGACCGACCGAAAAAACAGTATATTTTTTCTGCACATAAAATGTAATGAATTCAGCCGTCTATTGTGACACAATGTGTTTAAAAATGTTCGTTTTCGTACGTCATAAATTGTGTTGTATGATCTGTTGCACAGTGTATTGTCGCACAGGTATACAAACCGACGGCGTTTTTTTTCTTTTTCGTCAGAACTGACACATTTTATGGCACAAACATGGTGCGTTGCATTCCATTTTACGGCTACATCTCATTCACAAACTGAAAGGACCTTAAATCTTGTAACCTCTATTTATCGATGATAGTTTCTTTTGCGACGAATCAGCGATGCGTCGTTGCATTGCAAAATCAATTTCGAAATTCTTCGAATCGATAGATTGTAACACGTGCAAATGCATACGAATCACCGCACAATCAATTAGATACCTTCGTTCACTTCATAGATATCACGTGAACATATAGTTTTTGATGTCAAACAAAAGATTCCGATTTGACACAAAAAAACGAAGAGCCAAAAAGAAGAAGAAGAAGAAGAAGAATCTGAAGACAAGTTTACGAAGCGACTCATTGTCTGTCGTTTGCCGACACAATTCCATATTAGTTTGGAAGAGCAAAAGCGTAAAGAGCACGCAAAACAATTGAATCAAACAAGTTTTATGGACGCATTTTTCAAAGCGACGAAGCCAAGCGAAAACAATGGGAAATATTGGTAAAAAGAGACGCAAATGCAACGTGAAGCAACGAAAATATCCTGCTTTTGTTGTTTAATGAATAACAAAACAAAACAAAAAAATAATAAGAAGAAAATTAATGCAGCGAATGCACAGCACACACATCGTATACCTAAAATACCTGTACCGATTATATTACACAATTTTGGCTCTTATCATGTCTGGCTCTCAAACAATCTCTAATTGAATTGTGTTCGGAAAAAAAGAGTTTTTTTTCTCCTCTTTGATTCGCTTTGAACTGCGTCTCACTTTGCTTCTTTCTATTCAATTGGATAGGTTTTCTTTTTGTTCAAACGTCGATCACTATTGTTTTGCATGTTACTATTTGTGATTTGAATAGGACTCAATGAAAACGTCCAGCTGGGTTTTTTTTATGTGGCCCAGACTACTCACAACTCAATGTACGGTGTATACAAATAAGTTTATATCTGACATATTTCTTGTTCGATGTTTCCATCACTTAATTTGATAGTTTCAAGTCTTATTGTGTTTCATGGTTTTTATTCGAAGGCTTTGGACGTTCGCAAAGAATTCGCTGTCCCTTTTTTTTCCTCCAAATCATCATTGGTCTGGTAGAACACAAGTTGGTGTTTTTTTCTCTCTCTTAAGATCGCTGGTTTTCTTCTTCTTCTTCTCGATGTTCTCCTTTTATGTTCATCGGTTTTGTAGTGCTATTGTTTGTATCTGTAGACAACAATGACGGCGAGTGAGTTAAAATATGTGCATTCATTGGCACGTTTGTTCGCATTTTAGTTTGATGATCGAATGACGTTTGAACAAATAACTCGAACCTGATACACTCGCACTTCAATATTGCACTTGGCAAACGCAGACACCGACCGCAGCACCGAATCCATTTGCTTCATCGAGTAAAGTGCTTTGCAAAATGTTGCACATTTAAATTTGAATAAATTATTTCAATGCTCATCATTACTGGGAATTCTTGTATGAGTTTAAGGTAAAAAAAAATGGTTTGTTCGAATATTGGTTCGTCGGTATTTTTGTTTGCCACATGAATCACCTACAACCGAAACTTAGCCAACAATTAAACGATAAATGGTTACGCGCCAGCAATTTACTGGAATATCTCAAGGCGTACGGTTGTGTATCGTTTTAGTTATAGAACCACATAACTTGAATTGAATTTCAATTCGATTGTCAATTTCCTTTTGAAACCGGAGACCGTGAAGTATTGATTTGTATGTACATGGATTTATGAAAAAAAAGCCTAAATCAATAGCGAATATTTCATTTTTACGCAAATTATGCAATCACCAAGTCATACGTATCGAATTCATTTCGACCGAATCGCATGACTCATACTCGACAAAAAACAAGTTTCGGTTTTAAAATGCTGCGCGGTTTTCTGTGGTGTTATTCTTAAATTCACTTCAACTGACCTGCTGACTCACTTGTTATACATCGTCGTTGTGGTCGATCCTGCTTCTTGCACCTTGAAATATTTCTATTTTTCAAACCGCGAAAGGCTTACAAATCCTTGGCGTTTCGAAGTGGCCGTCCGACCACGATCGGTACAATCCATACAATTCTGTTGGTTCGCTTATTCCATTCGCAAGCAAATCAACGATTACGTTGTGGTTTTCTACGACGTTTATGGAATAAAAAGACGCTATTCATTTTAATCGGAATTGAATGGATAATATTATGCGGCAAATCTCGACAGTCAAATACACCTAATGTGAGATTTTGATTTATGCTTGTGAATTTGGCTCGTTGCTTTTCTCCATCGACCGAATGGTTGAATGAACCAATTGCTATACAAATACACGTTTGATCAATTGAATCGCAAAACACAACGGTATATTGTCAAAGTGTTTTCATGGTGTGGAGAAGAAAAAAAACTCAGCAACAACAAGAAAATTTGAATATAAAACACTAAGCAGCTAATCTGTGCATTGCTTTTACACCAAACGCCATTTCTAATCGAATCAACAGTCAACACATTGTTTAAATGGTTCAACCGGTTTCCACAGTATGATATTATTATCTTCAATAAAGCACTGAAATACGAGATCGGTACAATGGGGATTTAGCAGGGACCATATATTGATAATTGGTAGCCATTGTGTATTTTCCTCATTTTCAATAACTTTATTTAATGCATTAAAAACTTCATTTGTTCCATTTCAAAACATCGATTCATTTTATTTATTGATACTTTATTAATTACATAAAATGTGCAACAAAATTTAATGACTATCAAAGGAAACAAATATTGAATCTAGCCTTATATTACATTAGGTGTAGTGTGTTTAGTTTTAGTTACAACGTGAAACTTGAAAGTATTATTACACATTCAACATAGAATATATTCAAACATGAATTTCAAATGATCAAGAAGTCATATTGCATAGCAATTTTTGAGTAGAGTACAAGTAACCGAAATGAACAATGATAATTTTAATTCTGGCAGTAGACACTTCAAATGGGGTCAGGTGGACAGGAATTTGTTATCATAATGATTATGACATAATCGTTTTCCACGTCAACTTATGCAAAGAAAAAGTGTTAAATAGAAAACGGTGTTACTGGGGCAAACGACGTGGACAGTCTCCATGGCAATTTTCAGATGTATACTCACTTCCACTTATTCAATGATACAAAATTATCAGGCGGTGACAAGTGGAGAATTTTCTACGATGGGTGGTTCATCATCAATTTGCAAAAGCGTTGATTCCAGCGTGCGCCGCGTACAACACATTCCCGATCGCATATTATCATTTCCAATATTTTTTATACAGTTTGAATTTCATTTCAGTTAAGACTAACCACATAACCGATTCATGTATACGATTTTGTAAAAGAGAAAATTTCTAAATAAAAAAGGTATGGCGGCGGCGGCGGCGGCGGCGGCGGCGGCAATTGTAATCATGGACACTGATGTTTTTTTTATATGAAAGACGTTAGGCGATAATTGAATGAACAACTGAAACTAAACCACTTCAGACTAAATAAGTCAAAACATATCCCATTGGAAATTTCAATCATTAAAACTTGAGTTCAATGCCATCGTTTAAACACTTCGAGTTGAAAGAACTATAATGTGTTATTCTGAGTTTATTCCGTTGTAATAATCTGTGAATTCCAACGGCTTCCCAAATATCTCACGAAATAACCATAGATTGAAGAAAATTATATTAATTTCCCGTCATTCTACAGTTCTACAGGAATAAGTAGTTTTAAGGCATGAAATATCCATTCAACAGAAAATTGTACATTGTACACCAACTCTTTGCATTCGATGAATGGAAATTGAAACACATGAACAATTCATAACAGTCGGGCCATCGACTCTGTACATATTCCATAGTTGGCCAACTTGAAGAGAATATTTTATCTTGAAGAATACTTTTCCTATGTATCCGCACATAGCCATGCCAAATGTATGACAAAACATGTGTTTTGCGTAAACTACACACACTGTATGCTAATGCGATTAACAAAAAAAAAAATGCATTCTCCGATTCGATTGGCCAAATGAAGGTATCACATATGTGTGATATTCAATGAATATTGAATGCAAATTTGCGAATTCATTCACACTTGAAGCCAAAATCAAACCATTACAATGGCACTCACATTCGGCGATTGGCAAAATACGTTGTGTATTTGGTGAAAATACGCCATATTTGGATATGAATGGGCAAACCAATGCGACAGAACTCTTTTATCCAAATGACAATTCAATACTTGATTCCGCCGATTTCGTAAGGAAATTCTCTCTTTTTGTTGCATTGAACATTTGTGCTTGCACTATTGAATGAATCCATTTGCACCACTTTCCGTACACAATAGACTAAGTTTGAAATCGTTGCCTCATTGATGCAAATTGCTTCTTCTGATACAGACAGGAAATAGTTTGACCTATTTTACCCGCTCTTTGAAATGTCTATGCCATAGTTTCTATATCAAGATGCATCAACTTTCTTCTCATTTCCTTTCTTTTCTTATTGATAGTTTCGATATTTCCAAAGGATATCCAAAATGATTGATGATTACACGACGACGAGTGTCACTAAACACTTACCGAGAATAAGATTCGTTTTACGCATATAAACAATTAGACAATATGGATCAAGAGGTTATCATTAGTTTGAGATGGTCTGCTTTTGGTTTTTTTTCAAACTCGATTTTCTATTTCTTTGACATTATTGAATACTAATTGCGGAAGTTACATTTACCAAATAAAACTAATCGAAATTCAATCTCGTCGAGTTGTTTTTCTACTGTTGTGCATCGCATCGTTTTAGTTTGGAAGAAGAGGGAAAAATCCACATTAATCGGACAATGAATAAAGTACATCGATTGACAGCATTTTATCTGCATACAATTATTGTCTAGCAGTGTTTGTCTTTCACTCGTCCATCGATTGTCAAAAATGCTGGTCAATTTTTCCACTGTTGTTGTTTACTTCAGTCATCGTTTCGTTTGATTGATGCCAAGACCCATGTGCTACTTTTGGATATGGTTTTCTTTTCCTCTTCTTCTGAAACCAAATAATCAGATGTAAAATTATTTCGTTTCCAAACGATCATGACGTACGTAAGAGTATTGTGATTGGTGTGTTGCGAGTCTGTCCCATGTCATACGTTGCACGCACATTTTCTAATGGAATTTGTTAACTTCATTGCTAAAACACAATCCCAGATATTGCAAATCTGTGACAGCTAAAATTTTGATTCCCCTTGACTTTAAGTCATTAGATTTTCAGCGAAGTTTCAAAAACGGCAAGAGATTGACACCGTTGTGGAATGTTACGTGGCCGAATGAAGTGCAGCAATGTAGTTACAGAAACTATGCGTGAACGCTTTGCGATTATTTAAACTCTTAATCACTCATTTTTCGAAATGATTAATTACATAGATAATCATTTCAAAAAATACTATATTGGTTGAGAATCTGAATCAAACCATTCTTAATCCGCCCAAGCGAAAAAGATACGATAAATGTTGTGTTGATAAAAATTCAGACATGAAATATGACACCGTCTGTCAAAAATCTACATTTATTTTCTATAAAATCATCAACTTTAATTTTCACACCCAAACAGATAAATCCTTCAAAACCTTCCACCAGGATGAAAATTCAAACAAGCATCACATTTGCTCTTGTCGTATTGATTTTGTGTTGTGCACAAATGGATACCGTTCTTGGATGGGACTATGGTTGCTACAAAGGTATATTTGGGCAGGTTGTGGTTTTGGTTGGTGCTATACACAAAATCCTGACACCGGCAAATATTCACCGTGCACAGTTAAACAAGAGTGTCAAGAAGATTGGAAATGTGGAGGAATCTGTTCCGCCTGAATTTGCTCGTATTTTTGGATCTTTAATCGATCAACCAATAAAAATTTGTCATTTTGATTGAAGTAAATCAATAAAACATGTAAATTGGTTCGAAAATTTAAATTTTTCGTACTTTTTCTTGGAAAAAAAATTGCGCACTCCATAATCGCTCTATCCGCTTTGATCCGATGCTTTGCCTATGGTCGTCAGGTTTTCCGATTCTCCCGTATTCTAACGCCAACAGTACTGTACAGCACAAACAGTGGAAATTTCATTTTATTTTTCGCTATCTAGAAAACTTCGCTATGATTCCGAAGGACTTATTACCTATGTCATATTTGAAAGTAGCAATGAATTCGATTTTGAATCAACAGAACCGGGAGAAATCAGCATAAAAATCAGTGTGCTGTCGTACTTTCATTTGCATAGAGTTTCGATTCATGGAGCAGTGTATGCAGAAATGAGTTGGTTGAAGTGTTTAATCTTTGACTCTTTTGTTAAACGTGCTTTTAAATATTCATCAGAGTGCGGCGTTTGAGAAAGCCAACGGACGAACCGAGGAAAGCCACTGAAAACAACAACACCACCACCAATATTCAAATCACAACGAAAGGTTACTCAATCAAATCACACACACGTCGACGGGAGAGAGAGAGAGAGAGAGAGAGAGAGAGAGAGAGAGAGAGCGAGAGAAAGAAAGAAAGAGCTCATACTGAGTATATTTTGTCGGATAAAATGCAATTCGAACATTGATGCACAGTCAGCGCTGTCAGTCTGCGTGCGAGTTTGATCTGTTTCGCTTTTCGTATTTGCACATTCAAATGTACATTGATTCATATGCTTCAAATCGGCGCATATACAGTTACTCACAAAATTGTTCGTACACCTTGCTTTTCCGAACAAAATGCCATTTTTTCATTAATTTTCGTGACAAATGAATTGTATGAGCACATGATTGTAAAAGACTAACTCTTTTAGCAGATTTTCATGTATATATTTGACATAAATATTGAACACATAAAAAAATTGGGACCAAATATGTGGAAGTGTCGCTTTTTGGGTCTCACAAAATTGTTAGTACACTGAAGTTTATGGGCATTTTTTCAGTAGATATCCAATATATTTACAGTGAACCGAATTTGGAATCATTTTTGTGATCCTCTACCATCAATTTGACACATTGGTTATAGCAAAAATATCACTCTCTAATCCAGATGGCGCCACCAAAATAGTGAAATGTCGAAAATGGTCCATTTTGCTAGTCACCACCCCAGAATATAGCACTCACATTATTTTTTACCACCCAAATCTGCTTGAACGCATTAACATCTGATTTGTTGAATATTCGCTAATTTCCATATAACTCGTTAAATATTCAACAAATCAGATGTTAATGCTCCAAAAAAGCATACCCATTGTTAAAATTCGAAATCAATGGTAGGAATCATTTGTGTGGCGTTGCAAGACCAATCCATAGCCACCGATATGAGGCCAAAATTTGCTACCTTAGGGTACATAGCGGCCCTTTGGTGAGGCCTCGATAAGCATTTTCTACCAAAATGCTCAAACTGACCACACAAATGAACCAGTATTATTGAAAAAATGGGAAAAGTCATACTAAATGTCGAAGATCTTAAGGTATTCAATGCGTTCAAGCAGATTTGGGTGGTAAAAAATAATGTGAGTGCTATATTCTGGGGTGGTGACTAGCAAAATGGACCATTTTCGACATTTCACTATTTTGGTGGCGCCACCTGGATTAGAGAGTGATATTTTTGCTATAACCAATGTGTCAAATTGATGGTAGAGGATCACAAAAATGATTCCAAATTCGGTTCACTGTAAATATATTGGATATCTACTGAAAAAATGCCCATAAACTTCAGTGTACTAACAATTTTGTGAGACCCAAAAAGCGACACTTCCACATATTTGGTCCCAATTTTTTTATGTGTTCAATATTTATGTCAAATATATACATGAATATCTGCTAAAAGAGTTAGTCTTTTACAATCATGTGCTCATACAATTCATTTGTCACGAAAATTAATGAAAAAATGGCATTTTGTTCGGAAAAGCAAGGTGTACGAACAATTTTGTGAGTAACTGTATATACATGGATCAACCGACAGAAAATGTACGCAGCAATGGCATAAACAACAAACCCGGTTGAAGTGAACCATTTCGAGCGAGCGAGCGATGCGAAAAAAAACAAGAAGAACGGAACACATAGCATTTAACTGTTGACTGCAAGTACAAGTACGTTTATTCAAATATGTTGCGTTTAGTTGTGACCCCTGCTGAAATGTTGAAGTTGGAAACGTCACACAATCCGACATGACAATGCTATCCACTTACTACTTGTATTACACATTGCATATCAAATATTCAATTCGATGGGTCGGTGGCCAAACTTCTTCAGTGTTTTTTCCTTTCAGCCGATTCTATTTTATGGCTGAATATATGGACACCTTCACGATTGTAATTGATTTATGTGGTTCGATTAACGGGATATCGACGCTTCAACGAAATCTATTCAGTCCGTTTTTTCGTCGTAAATCTATTTACAACTTTCCACGTAAGAACCATAAAAAAAATGATAAAATGAACAATGGAATCGATTCAGCGAAATACGTAACAATAATTTCACCTATTCCTCTCCACCCCTTCGACCTTATTTTTTTTCTCTCTATAATTTTTATTTACACTTTTTTCCCAATTTTTTTTTCCTGTATTGACAATTAATCTAGCATCGATTTTGACGGCTGATAAAACGAATGAAACGCCAAACACGCTTGAACATGTCACATTATTATACATTGGTGTGCGCTTGTTAGGCTTCGTGTTGGATTTATTTGAATGCGACCGAAGACAAACAAAGTAAATATTGATTTACTCAATTCGTCAATCAATCGCCTTTCAGCGGAATCGAACGGGAAGCAACAGCTTATAAGAAGAACTAAAATATATGCATGCAATCGATTTACATATCAATACGTAAGACACTTACTTTAACCGCTCGCACAATAGCTACTATTGTTGTTGTTATTGTTTTTTTCGTCGTTGCTTTTTCTCGCTCTCTCTCTCTCTCTCTCTCTCTCTCTCTCTCTCTCTCTCCCTCTGTATGTTGCGCTCTGTATATTCCGTTAAGACACACCATTTATTCCATCAAATCGATTGTAAACAAAGAGTTGCTTGTACCTTGGCTTGGTTAACATTCATCGCAATAAATATAAAATTGTAACAAAATGAAGAGAAAAAAACACACTTGGTCTATCTCTCTCTCTCCTTTTCTGATTGATGTATATTTTTTTTTTGCGACAACATCGAACGAATCGAACATTTTTTTTATTGACTGCCATTCCACACGAAACGGTGTTGGCATGTGACAAATGTTAAGCAACCACTTAAGCACGCAATTCAGAGCCGATTTTCAATTTATTGGAAAATACCATTTTGCATCGAATCAATTCCAATCAGATCCCATTGTACACAATAGACAACCGACTCTAAATGCAACACTGCTCTTTCACTATTTATGGCATGCAATCACATCGAGACCGATCAGCTGCTTCATTTCATAAGTGCGAATCTGACGAATTGAACCATTTCAAATGAACAGCCTTTTTTACCTCTGAAATCTTGACTTATCCTTCATAAATGACATTTCTCAATCGCTTCCAAACCCAATATTGCCGAGAATTAATGCACACAGAGACTGAAAAGTATGTAGAAGGGAAAGTACGCTCATTGTTCAACGCAATCTTCACCTGCTTTTTTTCATCAAGAATTGCTTTAATGGAACCCAATTTTGCTCAAGATATAAATGAATCCTTTCGCTGTATCTAAAGGTACCTTCAAATTGAAGCCTTTAATATGTAGTCGATTATTTGCAGCTTATTGTTAACATAAGCCAATTTCAACCTTTTTTTTCTAGCAAAAAATTCTATGAATGGAAAAAAATAGATTTTACCCTTTCGTAGCTACTAGGTTGTAGCATAGAAGATATTGAAACTTTGATTATCCCTCAGAGGGACTTTTTTTAAAATTTCAAATCACATTTTTTTTGTCGAAAAAAAACCACATAAAAGGATTCATTCACCGAAAAAAAATACAAAAAGTAAGAAAAAAAAACGACGAAAAAAAACAATAAATCGAAAAATCAAATTCCTGCAGACTTCACTGTCACAAATGCCCACATAAAATTCGATGAAATCCATCGTAAATTGAACAAAAAAAAACAACAAAAGTAAATATAAAAAAAGCAAAAAATGCATTTTTTGTGCAAGCAAAACGTGATTTTTCGTGCCCCTTCCACTTTACTTAATTCAACAAAGATCTCGGGGATTACAGCAGAGTGAAAGCATTGTGAATGATTTGGAGGAGAGAAAAAAGCGATACGTGCTCGTTAAACTGAGCGAGTTTACTCAAATGTTGAATGGAAGTATGCATTTTTTCAAGCATGGAGTGTGTGTGTGTGTGTAGAAGACTTTAGTTTGAAAATAAATGTATTGGAGCAGCAGCAGCAGCAGCTTGATGTCATCAGCTGTTAAAAATCATATCGGCACAATAACTTCGGAAGAAAGCAACGCTATTGATCCTTCAGAACATTGGCTACTTCCAGTGCATATAAAATTCATATTTTCTGCGAAAGATAAAGGAGAAAACCGAAACGAAAATTGAAATCCACTTTCAAGAACATATAGCTCGTTCAATAAATCTAAGTGAGGACCTTCCTGTAATTTCGAACGAAAAATAAAAATCAAGACCATTGCTTTTGTTCTGGCCCTACTTTAGTACTTGCATTAAAATTGAACGTATGAGCGTGTAATTGATGGAGATTACATCATTTTCATGGTTTTTTTCTTCTTCTTCTTCCTCTTCTGAAGTTTGGCATTGTGTTTGCTCACCGTACACACATGCAAATGGTATGGTTGGTTTTGCGATCAGATTAAGTCAATGAAATACCAGATCAACTTACCAAGCGCAGCCATTCTTTACAACTTACTTTCGAGTCGGCATGTCCTTTATTCTTCGATAATCTCCACTCAGTTTGGTGAAATGCCTTAACAGTTTGACGTGCATTGAATGTACACCAGGATCGGAGTGCGCACAATGACTTGTGTGTATATGTACTTGTTCTCCATTTGTCATTCTATTCGAACGAATGAACAATTTGGCTGTTGTTGCTTGCACAAAATTCGAATGCAAGGCAAAAAGCGAACGGATAAAATATGATTTCTGACGAACTACGACCGTTTGCCATGTGCAACGAAACATTTACAATAAAAGCGAATCACAACATTAATTCATCATCGTTGCTTTCGATTGCGAAATATGCAGTCAATTCATTCGAATGCCGAAAAAACATCTACCTGCAATTTCGACTGGCTTTGTCTCTGATCAGCTGAACCATCAAGGTGCACACATTTTTGTTTTGTACTGCAACGAACAATGCACCATTCTTCGGGGGCGAACAGTTGCGTCTGGAACAAGTATTATTTCAGGCGAATGAAAAAAAAACATAGACAAAAGGGCCATGGCCTGTTTCTATGGAGCTGTAATAAAGGTGGCATCTTCGGAGAAAGCGGACAAAAATTTAGCGCCAAAAATGCAGTTATTTCAGTCGACTGTATGCATCCATTCGACCATAAACCACATACTTCGACTTTATTCCTCGTATCTTTTTATTTCAGCTCCTTTTTTTTTGATCGATTCCTTTTGGCGCGTGCTTCTGTCTACTTGCCGATATTCATCAAATCGGTCGTTGTGTTTGTGTGACACGTCATTGTACAATATGCGAGCAGCTGCCATCGTCTCGTTTAACTGTGATTTCGACCCGCATTGTTACGATTCACAAACAAAAGCCACCTTCAGAACCGTAACGAACAACCTGAATATCGATAAAAAAAAGCCAAAAATGCAAAAAAAGAGGAACGAAATTTTTATAAACTTACCGTTCATGAAATGCATTTCGTTTCGGCTGTCATATCGAATCGAATGTCCAATAATGCCGTGTAGCGACAACACAAAATGAACAGTGTGTACCCAGTGTGCGTCGAGATTTGATACGATCGCACAATTGACACACAGTTTACGAAGATGACAATATTGATTGCATCATAGGTGGTCATATGAGAGGCGTTCCACCTTGATCTAGGGGCCTTTTGTTTTTTTCTTATTTTCTGTATGCCTTGGGCCAACGGCTTCAACAAAAACACACACTTTTGAACGCATCCAAAGCGGGTTGCTTTGAATTTTGCTTAGAAATGGATGCATTAAATCGAAATTAGCCGTCATGGACTTTACGCATCCATATTGAAAAAATATCAAGTTTTCTTTGCGGTACCACATTGAAACCGTATTTTGGCACATTTTTTTTAAAACGCAAAAAAAATCTTTTTTCATTTCTTCAGTTTTATTTTACCGAAAGAAAAAAACGAACTTCAATAATCGCATGCTTTGCGATTTTAATCTCCACATTCGCAGAGGCAATGCGGTAGCGAACTCATTGAACAGAATTAAAATGTCTCATTGGATTGCTTTTATCGTCGATCTGTTTGTTTGTTCGAAACAACAACACTCAAGATGAAAAAAACAACCACATAAAAATGGCTCCTGTTTGTACAATGACGTGATCTCATTTGTTCCTGATATCATTGAAATCGTTTTACATTTCTTTCCTTCTGCGCATGGAAGAAATGCATGGAAAAAATCATTTCGTTTCAATTCAATTTCATTTATCGATGCGTGAGCACGTGTGTCCATATGCTCGCTTATTCTCGACTTGTGCTCTGTGTCTTATCTCAAAACTCATATTTAAATATCAAACCAAAACTAATTCCTTGTACCGGATCGAAAGACGAAAGAGCGAGCATTAAATAAGGGCAGCAGAAAAAAAAAATATTCACTTAAGTCAATCATACTTTTTGTTTGCTTTTTTTATTCCATTGTACCGTTTTACAGAGAATATAAAAAAAACATATCCATTTTAAATACGTGCAACAAAGGCACGATCGTGAAACGATCGATTCGTTCCATCTGCTTATTTATTTTTCAGCGCAAGTTTTACGCATTTTTAATAATCATTTTGAACTAAAACCGAATTTTGGTATATGATTGATATACTGAAAAGAAAAATAGAGTATCGGCTCTGTATAGAAATGAGTTGGTTTAGTTTGAAATGAGTGTTCAGCGTGATTTCGTAAAAAAAAATCACCGTTTTTCGTTTATTTCAAACAATGTCGGATTTTCCAAATTAAATAAGAAAAAACTATTTCATAGAGATTTAATTGGAAATCTCACGGTGAATTTGGGTTTTATATTATTCAATTCAGAATTTGATGGAGAAAAAAAATCCGCTTTTGAACTGATACAAATCGATTAAATGTTAAATGGTGCCACAACAAATAAAACAATCAAGGAAACAAAACGATACCGTCGAAGTTTAAGGACTCTTCACTACGTGTTTTTTCTAACACAAACAAAATCCATCGTCGGGATCACTTTGTTTGAACATCAACGTTTAACAAGATTGTAAAGTGTTATTTAGATAAGAATACGGTTTTTGGTCTAGGAATACAAATAGAAGCCCAATGACTTGTGAAAATTAACGCATGCGGCCAACGTCGAAATGATGCGTTTTTTTTTATTGCATTTTACACATTGGCCGAGCAAACGTCATCAGGCAGAGAAACAAATAAAATGCCCGTGTTTTTATGGCGTTTCAAACCGAAAGTTGCTCAAAAGAGCAGTTGTTTTCGAAATAGAAGAAAAATGTAGTTTGCGCGTGGAAAGCAAAACTCATAATTCATAAAACACCACATCATTTGAACGAATACGATTGTGTTTCCTCTGAAATCGATTACAGTTATTAATATTTACAAATGCTCTTCCTTTTTTTTCTAAAAATATGATGAGTAGTTTACCGTTTTAGTTTCGATTTCTCACCTTCGTGATATCCATCGCATATATTTCACCTGCCTTCCCGGTAAACACGTTCGATACCTCTTCGATTGCTATGAATAATGCCGAAAAAATGTCTTTAATTTACCGCAAAGTCACTTTGAAGCGTTCGTTTCTATGTTAATTCATGTTGTTTTTTTCGCCCATATTCCATTTGAAGCATGTTGTTCTAACATGTGCTTCATCAATCCAATATATCGTTCTTAATGAATAACAGGAAAAACTGCTTCTATGAGATTGGTGTTCATTTTGGTGGACGCTTCACAATGCTCAGGTGCTAGCTCTTTTACTAATCATAATCAAAGCGATATTTTGAAATGAAGTATCCGTTAAATACTGTAATTATCGATGCTGTGTGTGTGCGTTGTTTTTTTTTTCTTTCATTTTCGGCAAAATTCGTGACCATTGTTTGTTGAACGTTATGCTTTTTCGTTGGTCACGTTTTTGTTGGTCGCTCTTAATTGGATTGTTAGATCATACAATATTATTTAACCGGTGAAGAGAAACAGGCGAAAAAAATTATATTTGTAAGAAATGAGGCGAAAAAGGTTACAAAAAGTTTGATTTATTAAATATCCGATTGGCTCACCTAATCCAATATAGAACAAATGCATATCATGAGCGCTAATTAATCGTTAGCCGACACGGTCTTTTGTATCGGCATTCTTTTTGCGCTTGGTTTTTTTCTTACGAGTGTTTCAATTTGTTTTACGATCAAAAACGATTCGATTTCGACCGAAAAAAAAATGTTGGCGCGAAAAAAAACGACAACGAAAAATGTTCAGAATTGATTAGTTCATTTCGTTCGAAAAAAAGTAAAAAAAATCGTATGATTCTGATGTAAATTGATCAAAATGAAGGATTAAAATGACACGAACGCAACACCAAGGAAACAACATGGTTAAAATGTGTTTTTTTTTTTATTCAATTTTTTCGCTTGATTCAAATTCTAAGAACCGTATTTTTTCTTGAGTTTAGCTCCAATTTTCTTCAAATTCAAGTGTTTGTTCAAACATTCAACGGTAGTTCGTTGTTTTCTAATTAGATTCCATTGCCTGTCAACCGCGTTGACTTAAAGTGCATCAAGTTCAAATTCGACCTCATAAAATGCTCTGAAAATCTAATTAATGTTTAGATGTTTTGATTTCATTTGTTTCCCTCTACGAAAAATTCAACTAAGAACGCTGCTACTGATTTCCAGGCTTCCAAATGCATACTCCGTTGTTAGGTTCTCTGTTGAGTAGGGCTTGACATTTGAACGTTGAATAAAATCCAGTCGCCGATTTTTTTTCTTTTCGTCCCGGGCAATAACAATAAAAATAGCTGAACGATGTGCTTAAAGCGGTTTGAATGTGGTGCAAACGGTGTAGATCGCATAACAACAGTTAGACAAATTGCGGGCTCTGCGCATACAGTGCATCGCGGTAGCAGGAGCACAAACACTTCAACGGAAAAAGTAGGTGTTCCGATAATTGCTTTTTATAGTACATTTGACTCTAGCTGAACTCTACAACAATTTCCATTAATTTAAATTCGACGAGAAATAACAAAAGCAGTGGTGCCCTGTAAACCAATAAAAACGACACATTTTTTTCACTTTGTATGTCGTTCCGCTGCACTCTAGTGGATTGTGAAATGAAAATCGGTGTTAATGTTTAGATAACTTTTTGGCTTGATGTTTGCCCCGATCTGGTTGGTAATTCGATTTCGGAATAAACAAGAAGCCGAACGATAGAAGCAACATTTCGACAAATAGCAGTCGAATGTATACAGTGCGACTCCTTAACTTCCCAAAGTGGCTATGTAAATTGACTTTTTCGTTGCACCAGCGACCTGCATTTGGTGCACTCTCTCATCGCACCGCACTTTAGTACGCAATAATTTTTAATTCTCGACTCACGTTGATGCGCTGTAGCGTAGGTTAAAAGTTGACTAAAAATAGACGGAACGATGTGTAAATTGGGAGTTCTTGTTCCAAGAAGGTGAAAATACCGAAATAGTGACGAAAAGACGAGCGGCAATAGTGCATCTCCAACAGCACTTTCTTTTCGCTTGGCAATGGAAATTGAAATTTTTGTGTTTTGATGTTGTTCGCTTGTCTTCGACATAATGGGATAACAATGTTCGATGCGTACAGTATAAATCCGTGCACAATGTCTAATTGCCGTTGATGCTGTTGAGCCCCCAATCATTTAAGTGTCGAACATTTGCTATAAATATGCTCGGTCGACCTTTTCATAATGATGCATGCGGTGGCTCTCGCACATTTCCAAATGCCAGCGAAAGAAAGACTCTCACTCGGCTCTTTGCACCATCAACGTGTTTCACTCGACAAATGATGGTTGAATCGCACATGTGCATCCAATAGACAAATTAGTTTGGAAGGTTTTAGTTTTGGATTTGGAGAATGACTCAAATGTGAAGAAAATATTCCCATAAATTTCAACATTTTGACATTGAAATGAAATGCGAGACGGAGAGAAGAAAACGGCTTTGCTAAAAATAAATCTGTTTCTTGACGAAATGTGAGGGACACACACCGCTGTGCGTTGGTTCGAGCTACGAGCTACGATCTACAAACGGTAAGGTTAATTGACGGAAGAAGAAGTGGTTTGTTGCCTCAAAGTGTCTGCATGTTACGTCAATATGAGGTTTGAATGTTCAACACACTGCATGTGTGTTCTATGTCTGTTTTGCTAGAACCAAGCAATTTTTATTGCGATTTTGTACAAAAAAAATGCCCAATAAAACGGCACCAACATGATTGCAAACCAAAGATAAGGCAAAAAAAACCATAAATTCACATAAGAATGATGGAAATGTCAAATCACACAGCCTCACACAGCCTCACACAGCCTCGTCTGAAGACGAAAATCATTTGTTCAAATTACCTTCAGTGACCACCTAGAAAATTGGACAATCGTTCACCTGAATCTATGCGCTTGAGATAAACATCGAGCAAAAACAAACGATCACTTGTTTTGATTTTGGTGGCGCCTACTCGATCGGACGACCACAATAGGGCAATAAAAGGACGACAAATGAAAATATCAAGCAAGCGCCTACCTTAAAACAGTGGGAAATCACTTTATTTACTGCAGAAGGAGAGATAAATTGCAAAACAAGCGCTGTGACAATGCTTGAATTTGTCTCGAAGATCCTTCGAACTGATTGGAAATTGCCTTTTCTCTCTAATTGTTCGTTCAATGTGCACTGTTTTGCTTAACATCATGCTTAACATGTACCTTCAGCCAAATAAATTGCACATTCGGTACAATATTTTCATTTATTTCTGGGCTTAGAAAACAAAACAAAACCTTTTTTTGAGAATAGGGCAACTTTGAATTATTATGTTCAAGTTTTGACGAATTAATAAATAATCTCGAACTCTTCACAGAAGGACGATTACAAACAATTGTCTTTTAAATTTATAAATATTTTAAACATCAAACATTTACTATCATATTTTAACCATTACTATCTCTTTGGCTGGTATTTATGTGATCAATTTCACAAAATGCTGCAATGAGCCATATGTTCTAATGAAATCGAATGGGAGATCGTCATGAAACTTTTTAATGATGTAATCATATTTCACTTTAAGAGGAACTTCAAACAATGGTTTGAGCAGACGATTTCATTTGTTGTTATTTGAATTGGTAACAAACTTGTTTTTTTTTCTTTCAAACACGTCGGACGTATGTTTTAGTGGTGAGACTACTACACATGGCATGTACAGTACAATTGTACATTGAGTCAAAAAGCACATCTTGTCAAACATCCTCTTTTATTGGGCAATAATGCGTCATCCGCAGTACGCATAATTTTGCGTTGAACTTGATTCAATTGTAAATAAAGCGGCCGACAAGGGTTGAGTTGTCTGTGTATAAAAATGGTTCTGTTTTTTTTTATTCGTTCCACTCGCTACCTTTTTGTCATTGAGTGAATGCCGTCACGATACAAGTTTGAAAAGGTGCGCGATATGATAAACCATTTATTTGTCGAATGTGCCATCACAATGTGGCTGCTACCTTACATACGTACGGCGCATTTACTAAATCTCGGCAAATAGTTACAAAATTTGTACAGATGGCTTTTTTTTCAATTTCATGTTTTGGCGAACACAGTGCGGATACATATTCATGTCATGACAAGTCGCTTTTGTTCTCTTCGTCGTTGTTTTTTTTTTCTTCATTCGTGTGTTGCCATTTGAGTTTTTCGAATTGGTAAAGGGTATGGTTACGTGGCGATGAATGAATAACACACAGCAAAATATGAATCAAATGGAAATGAAAATCACACCTGCTTTTGCACACTGAAATCGAATCTGTTTGCTCGGCTTCCACTATTTCATTAGCAATTCAATGAATTTTGTGTCTGATTTCTATTGTCTCTTTTGATCCTTTTGTTTGATAGATCACCGACATTTTTTTTTTCTGAAATTGAAAGCGAAAATGGGTTGTGACCTAGATGGTAAAAAAGGATCAAACTAAGCCGTGTATTTGTGTGGGCTAACTCTTTAATCGAAATACAGCATTTGTGATTGCTGTGTAATGGCACGTGTGCGGAGCTAGTTTTGTTTTCGGAATTTCAAATCAAAATGAAATCAGTTTTAACTACGGCAAATGCACATTTCGATTCTAAAGTCAAGCGATCCTATTTCATAGGCAGTCATCACAAAACAGCTTGTGTGTGCGTATGTGTGCAAATGGCAAAGTCAAAAGTGGTAAAGCAGTGTGATATATGATATGATCTTTTGGTCGAGGAAATGTGTTTTTGTTGCTCATTTCACTTAATGGTCGGAACTGCAAGTGATATTGCACGGCAAAAGGTGAAAATCATTTGCACATTTATTGTACACTCGTTTGACCATTTTTCATACATGAAAATGACCAAACGAATAAATCATTCGAATAATATACGCGATGTCTTCACATGGGCGCATTTCCGCAGCAGCAAATGCTAGTGCGTCGTTTTCTTTTCCTTCTTTTTGATGTAGCAGGGAAAAAACGCCATAAACTGACCTTCGAACGTTCCATTATTTGTCTAGATATGCGCCTGCGCGCATGTGTGTACTAACCAAAAACGTTGTTTTACGATCAACTGCGTGTATTGCAAGCCGTTCACGATTCTTCGTCTCAATTTATTTGCATACTTCAAGCGATTGTTATTAGTTCACACATTGGTCAAAGTCCACCTCCTCCATCTCGTTAAAGAAAACAACTTCGTTCGCCTTCAAGTGCATCACACTAAACTAACGCATTAGCAAATAAATTGCTTTCAAGAATGATGAAATTGCTGCCATTTTTGCCACGAAAACCACCTTTATTCTACCGATGACGATAGAGAAAAAGAGAGAGAGAAAGAGGGATAAAAACGAAGACATTTCGTATCAGTAGAGAATGATATTTGCGGGCACCTGGCAAAACCATTGCAATAATATCAATAATAATCAATCATTGCGTTATTTTCAAATGTTACACATAAAAATGTGCACAGTGCGCGAATAACTGGCTCGTGAAATGGTTTCGCGTCCGCGCGTTCGAGAGAGATACGGCTTAGAGAGCAAGTTCATTACGAGTGATTTTCGCACGGCTCACATTTAATCATGCCATGTGTGTGTGTGTGATGATGTTGATGAGGAAGATGTGCAAAGCCACAACATGATTAATGTCAGTCGTCTTATGACTCGATTGTAAATGTTGTCTGTTTTTGGTGTTTGGTTTCGTCTTCCTGACGACTATCCACATTACGGACACTTTCCTATTGATTTGTTTCTTCAATTTCAAGTTGTTGTTTTGATTCTCTTTCTTTTCGAACTGGAAAAGTTCATTTAGATGACTCGCCACGTCACACACACACACTCTCATCTCTGCCATGGCAATCGTAATTTAATCATTATTCTGTGTGTGCCGTGTTATAAATGGTATAAATCATTTAAACAGCTCTAAATAGACAATTAAATACTTGTAAATTATGTGAGCCACAGTCGTGTCGCTCTTCGGTTGCTTTATTTCCATTTCTCGCGCTCTTCATCTCTCTCACAATTTACGATGAAAGTAGTTAAACATCATTGGTGCGAAACAAAAGCGATCAACCGATACATATAGACCGAAAAGCCTTTCAAAATCGAACAAATCAAATCGGCACGGCGTTTCTGTAGCAAATGGCCTGACATGTTTGTACAGGCAAAAGAGACGTGGCCGCCGCCGCCGCGCATCATACACACAACAGCAATAGCAACAACAGCCGCGCATCTCGGGATGACCTATAAGTTCAGATCAAAATCGTGTACACCTTGCAATTAATCTTCGTTCGTTAGTCAAAACACAGCGAAAACTCGGTGTACTCGTGTGTGAGAGCCAACTAGCCCATAACGGATTTAATTTTCACGCAAAACCCATTGTGTTTATTCAAAACATCAATTGGAAAACAGAGAGAAGAAAAAACTTGGCGGAGAAAACGAGAAAAGCGAACCGAATGCGGAACGAGGGGGAGAGGGAGATGAAATTAAGATGAAGTGAGGTGGAGAGACAAAGCGGCTGGCATCGTTTCATGGTGAAATTAACAAATCATTCTTCGAATTTCTAATGAGCCGATTTATTAATCAGCATTTGTACCGATCAATAGAGGCATAAATCTCCGGAATTTAGGCTCGACAATATTGAAAAAATGTTCAATTCGATTCATCGCATTTGAAAGAGCAAACACATCTCGCTGGGAAAAATGCAACTAATGAAGAAATCAATTTGTAAGTGATTCAAGAGAAAGGGCCGAATCCCAAATTCTGATTTCAACCGAACCCGACTAACTATCTGAGATTTGATTCGAAGAAGTATACTACAATTTTCTGGCTTCTGTGTGTTATACCACCCAAATATTTTTTTCTTTTCTTAGATTATCAGAAGAAAGGAAAATATGAGAAAACTTGTTAAAATTTCGTAATTTTCAAAATTGAGATTTTGTTTACAGTACAAACACAAGAAGAAATGAAAATCGTTTAAGGAATGCAAAGTGAAAGTCCTAATCCTCAACCGGTGAAAATGCGTCATAATTTCTATAATTTCTTCCAGTTGTTGTTTTGTTGTTGCTGTTGCCGCTGTTGTTGTTATGGCAGAATTCAAATAAATGACAACCAATGCAAACTGATTGTATGCTGAGTTATTTGCGTCGTTCGGTGTGTATGTTTTTCGTCCATTGAATGGAATGCCATCCTTTTTGTCGAAATTCCTTCGAATCTGTCTATTGAAAGACCAACTCGATGACGCTATTCATACGAAATAAACAATGAACACTGAACACACAGGTTTTTCTCTCTCTCAATTCTTTTAGGCTGAATTTTGTCTTCATTCGCTTTGCCAGCAAAGCAAAAAATAATAATATTAATTTCATTCTCTTACCTGTTCAATTTGGCATTTCAATTCACTGCGTACTGCTGTTGTACATTGAGCAGAAGCAGAATCACATTACATACACACTCCGGTTGAGTCCGTTCTATGAAAGTGCAAGCGTCAAAAAGAGAACGAACGAACTCAATGCGCAAAGAGAATTTATTTCATTTTTCAGCAAAGAATATAATTTATTATGTACTTTCTGTTCTACATAGTGGACTATAACAATGAAATCAGGAGAAAGAGACGAAAATAGATATTTTTTTGGAATAGAGAAGAGAGAAAAAAAAAAACGAACACAAAACATATAAGAAGATCTCGGTGTTTGTGCACAAAGCGCTGGCGCATTGTATTGAGCCAAAAAGAATTCCTTTGCACAATAGCAGTATACAAACATATGAACACGCATTCTAAGTGCCTGCACAGGAGGATAGAAGCACCAAACAATACACAAATAAAATACTTATAGCATGAGCTACTCGGTGCAAATAAGAAACAAAAATCGACTATGTACAGTAAGTCCTCTTTGAAACTAGCTATGCGCAAAAGGTGTCCCTTCAAAATACAACTTAGAACTATCGAATGGTTCTTCGTCCGATAGTTGTGGCTTTACTGTGATCTTTTCATTGCCCTACAAACCTCATGAACGACTGATGTTACTAGGCAGACGGGAAAAAACGCAAAAATAATTTTCGAAGGTGTTTCGTACACTTTGTACCAATCGAGATGAAGATCATCTGATGTGTGGCAAAGGCAAAATGTACAGAGAAAATCTAGACATCGATGCATCCATCCGATAAATAAACAGCCGATGTTGAGATGATGACGAATGAAGTGGATAAGGGAGAAGCCTGCTGCATATTTTGCATCACTGTATCAATTCTTTGAATTTTTTGCTGCTTTATTGTTGTTGCTAAAAACTAATCATGTTTTCTTCTTCTTTTCAAATACTTGGAAACTGTGTGCTGCTTTCATTCAATGCACGAAAAAAAAAACAGGTATGTTTAGCGTCGGTGCAGATTTTCGGTTTTGAGTTTGTAATGTCACATATTTTATTCTTTGTTGATAATCGGCATTTCGATGACAAAAGCTGATGCTGCACACCCAAACAGCAAATCATCAAAAGATCTAAGAATCTGTAGACTGAGACAGGGAGGCAGAGAGAGAGATTTGATCAAACGACACTATTTCTATGGCATATGCGCACTGATTTGACAAGGTGTTCCTCGTTTTAGATCGCATGTTAATCAGCAAGTGCATCTGCTGTGAACAATAGCAACCATTGTTCTGTGCAAAAACTAAACTGTACTATATGCAATCCCTTTGATTCGGGTAACGGTTTTTCGAAGAGAGAAATGTGCCATATTTTCTCTTCAATCAATAATTTGTTTTGATGTGTAAAGGCCAAACACATGGATTTGACGTAAAATTGTTGGAAGTGTTACACAATTTTCGATAATAACTTTTTATAATTTCAAGACATTTTCCCGCCAGCTATGTTTTTTTCGTCTCCTAGATGTGTGGCATTGTTTTTGGCGTTAATAACTCTTCTGTGGCAAAAACTGTTTCCAACTTGTTGCAAAATCGAACATTTCCGTCTAAATTCATAACGCAAAAAAATGGATTTTTTTTATTGTTTTACTTGCAATTTCAATGGTTGAGATTTTCGCTTCAAATCCATTACCGTTCATATGCAATAGATCTATTAGAGAGACCCGAGTCTCGTGTAATTTTTTTGTGTCTCTCGAAAAATACACGGAAAAAGTGAGTGAATGAATAATTTCCTTGAGTACAACAAAAGATTACAAAACTGGATTGAGTGCAAAGAATGCACAAAGAGAAAGAGACAAAAAAAAAGTATCGCGTCCACGGTTTTTTTTCTACATGAGTTTGGCTGTAATTAGCTAAATCATGAAGCTGCTGTGCACTGTGTGTGCACGACATGGTTTAAAATACGCGAGCGCGGTCATAAGTAATTTTGAAAGTTTCAATTATGCCAGTTTCAAACGGTCATCATGAATTATTGTTGAATTGAATGGTATGGTTGAACTGCCGTTGGCCGCCGCGCCAGTACACACACACACACATACACACTCGAAAATGTTGCAGCCATTTATTTAACACGCTAACAAGATGAACTTTTATGCGAGCACATCGCCTCTCTCTTTCTCTCTCTTTCTCACTCGCTTCGTTCGTTCGCTCGCCGAAGAGTTATAGTGGAAATTGAAATCGAAATCGATGGCCCGGGCATTTGGAAGAATATTATTTTCGCATAAACTAGCCAATAAATTATAACTGTGCCATATTTCTCTTAGTCAGCGCTCACAGTGAAAAAGTCAACCATCGTTTTTCCCCCTTTCGTTACATAACCAAAGTCTTCTGCTGGCGGGAACGAAGAATAACGAAAAAAACAGTGCTCTCTGTGGCACAGGCAAAAACTCAATGCTTTTAAAATAATTGACCTGACGCAACCATTCTGTGTGCGCTGGAGTCTCAATGATAAAAAAAAACGTAGACAACAAAATTGCGGCACGGGCTAGTGATATTACTATTAGTTTAGCATCGGTTATGACCACTACGTCGACGACTGAATCATCCGTTTGCCGATTGTTTCTCTCTCTCTCTCTCTCTCTCTCTCTCTCTCTCTCTCTCGCCGGCTTGATCTCTGTGTGTTCGCAGTTTGTTTGCATACGTACCGACCTTTCCAATAGAGAAGAGCGCGATTTGCATTCAAACTAACTCAATGCGACTGGTTTTTTGTTCCAACTTATTAAGACAACAACAAATATATTATTCCCGACAACCGCATCGAATCGCACACTGACGACCACGACAACGACGACGACGGCCATGAGAGAAACGGTAATCATATATATGCGAAAACGATAAAAATGGAAAATCTTTTATCAATAAATACGATATTATGCTATCATTGCATTGCTAAGTGTGCAATTTCTTCAAACGGGCTGAATAATAGGATTCGGATCGACTTAGATAAAGAGATTGAACAAACGCAATGGAGCAAGAAAAAAACGTACGTACAGTATTGCCGAGGATAAGCATGCAGAGTATGCCTTATACACACACAATACATTTGGATTAGCATTCTTTCTATTGATTTCTGGGTGGTAACATGCATTTTAAATGTATTAATATAAATGTGAAATGTCGTTTTGAATAATGTCTCAAAAATATCCACATACTAGCCATCCAAGTGAGCACTGCTCTTCGGCTAGTCGCGTTCGATCTGCGTGTGCACATCGAGTTCTTTCAATTTCTCTTTTTTTTTCTCTCTTGTACTCGCAAAGCAATGTAAACACCGATTATGTTAAGTGACTACGTCGGAAAAGATGCTTTGAATAAGAAAAAAACGCTGGCAAATTCAAACGATTTCATGCCATAACCAATGTATGAATAAATCGCGTAGAAAAAAATGTCGCATTAAAGAAATGACGATTTATTTTCAGCCGGCGCAATTTTTCTCAATAAAATCACCACAAAACAACTTGTTGATTTCTTCTAACTTACAGGTATAAATTTGCTCAAGAAAACGAGAAACGTCATTACATTTGATTTGCATTTTTCAATGGCTCATTTTGCGTCCGCATGCAAAGTACGTGAAGAGCAAAAAACCAAAACTACTATTTGATAGTCGATTGAAAGCGAAAATTTGCCATATTCTTGACGTACTAAACATGAATGATTTATGAAATTCCGAACTGTTTTTGCCTTTGTTTGTCAAATGATTTATGAAAGAAAACAAAAAACTTAACTTGAAAGTGCGCAGTTTATATTTAAATGAATGTAGCAATAAAATGAAAACAAAGACGTAAGAAATGCTTTCAATTTTTTTGTTCCTTCTAGTCAATAAAAACAAAGTGTTTTTTTTTTCGCTCCCTTCTGGCGATGCAATGTGACTGCTTGTGCTCAATTCAACGAGCATCACGGAGTGTTCTTGGAAGAAGTTTCGACAGAAGTAGTAAATATACGTCATAAGCGATAAAATAATGCATAATTTGTTGTCTGAATTCCCCTTGCGTTGAATTTACTCTACCTTGGAACGGAGGATATGGCCGCGACCGATAGAGAATATCTTAAAATCATGTCGAGCTGTTTTTTTTGTTCCACATTCAAGATCGAATTTCGAACGATGATTGCGCAATCAAGACTAAGATTGACGCGGATATTCGGTTGTTTTTCATTTTCCCATGTTCCAGCCAGATGCATCTGGCTGTGTGCATCTTCTAAGTGTTAACACGCATCGCATATGCTATAATTGAATGTCAAAATATGGGCTGTTATATTTTCGAATGAAATAAAGGGTGATTATCAAATACCACGCGTTTGAGCGTCGTTCTCATTAATATGCGGCGATAAAAATATGATTTTCACTTCCGCTTTCAGCATAAAATCATTGAATAAATCATCGCAGATATTCGATCACACAATAATTTAACGATAAGAAATCCCTTGGCTCGGCAATTTTTCTCGTCACCGAAAAATCCGGCTCTGAAATATTCAAATTGAATCTACCACTTAATTTATAATCGCCGAACGATTGGCGCATTGTGAGCGATGAAACTGAGGCTGAAGCAGTAGCGAGTCATATCTCTCATAATAAGTACACGAACGACTCCCATAAATGCAGTCGACCGTATCTACGTTACATCGCAAATGGGTATAGTTTTATACGACGAAGCGAGTAAAACAAAGAGTGAGCAAGAGAGAGAACCGCTTCGTCACCAGCAGCGAAACAATACCATTTTCATATTGAGCGTGTTGTGTGTGATCTATCTGGATTCGGTTTTGTCATCGCCGTCAACCGAGAGGAGATGTGTTGTTCGTCGTTTTGAATATGATTTGAACATTTATATCAAGTCATTCAAGAGAGTCGCGTAGCGTATGTATGGTGTGTGTGTGTGTTTGATTCGTCATATAATCGCTTTGGTTGTGTATGTGTGTTGAGCACACCTGTTTCCCCCTCTTTTTTCGTTTATACATTGCACTTATCGAACCACACGTAGCAGAGCACCGAAGCCGAAAGCACTACATCGTCGTTGTGGTGCACGTGTATCGCATGGTTAGCCGGTTACGATGTTTGTGTTGCCCCTGTTTCAGTGTGTTTGTGTTAGGAGTGTGTTTCGGTTGTGCATGTATTCCAAACCTTTTTTTTCTTCGCTTCTCTTCGTCGTCGTTTACGTCGATCTGCTGGGCTGGTGGGATTCATTCAGCAAAGCAAATAGAAAACAACAAACGAACGAAAAGAGGAGAAATCGAGATCGTCACCTTTTTTTTCCACTTTAGCTCGGCTATTGGCTCGATGGCACGTGCTAGTTCAAAACGTAGTACAAACGATAAAATAGTAGGGATGAACGCATTACCATTGCGGTCGTTTGTGTGTGAGTTTACGCTTTCGACCGAGTATACAATAGCAGGTTCTCACTGGGAATTGATCATTCAAGTTTTGAGTCTTGACTAGAGAGCATCTTTCGTTGTTTTCTTTATTTTCATTTCGTTTATTTTCAATTCTTTCGAACGAATCGAAACAGCGATTTATTTTGTGCGATCACCGTATAATTGGTTTTCGTTTAATCAGTTTACGCTCATCAACACAATAGTTCGAAACACGAACAAGCAAGTGATTTGAGTTTAACAGTTAAATAGACAATATTTTAAATAAAGACAATTCTAATTTTTTTTATGGTGAATAAAAGTTAAAAATCAGAAGAAAAAAAAATCAAACATGATGTTAACCGCGGAAAAAAACTACAGTAATTGTCCTTTGAAAAAGCGACCATTTTTGATGATGGAAAAAGAGTCAAAAGAATCACGATCAATGATTGAACAAAATGAACCGGAAGATTTGTCAGTGAACAGTAAACGTCGACGTGCCAACAGTCCGCCACCGACACCGATTTGTGAAAAACGTTGCTCATCCGTGGAATCAATGATTGAAATCGAAGACGATATCGATGATAAACCCGTTGCATTGAAAGTGGGCAGCATTAAAGTGGAAAAGTCAAAGAGTTTGAACGACATCAAACAGGAGGTAATCTCAAAGGAAATGATCTACAAAAATTGGCCATGCCCGTTAACACCACCGATGCACTACACCGGAACAAGTGACAGCTTAGATTCCTTGTACCTATCCACATACACAGCCGCACGGTATGAATCACATTTTGGTTACGCAAAAGAAGATGGCTTATTCAAACCACAAACATTGCCACCATACCCATCACCCTATTTGATTCCATCAATGGATCTGCGAACCAACTACAATAATAACATCATCAAAGCCGATCCGTTTATCAATCCAAAATATTTCACACCATATCGAGTGGATCACAATAGTGTTCGGAACAATAACACCACACCGCATCGACCATTGTTCAATGTGTTCCCGCTGTCACCGGCAAGTAGTCAAGCGTCATACAATTCATATGAACAATCACCAAGACGATCAGAATCCCCAATGTCAACCAATTCATCGATCTCTGAACAACCGTCAACGACAACATCAACACCCGCCACATACTCTGTATTCCGTGATGTAACTGCAATGAGCGCTGGCGCCCCAGTCGATAAATTGTCAACACTAAAATCTAAACCGGAAAAAGTCTCCAAGAACGCACACTATCAATGCACCGATTGCTCGAAATCGTATTCAACGTACTCTGGTTTATCGAAACATCAGCAATTCCATTGTCCGGCGGTTGAAGGGAATCAAGCGAAAAAAGTGTTCAGTTGCAAGAATTGTGATAAGGTGTACACATCGTTGGGCGCTTTAAAGATGCACATTCGTACACATACGTTACCCTGCAAATGTGAAATTTGCGGCAAAGCATTCTCGCGACCGTGGTTACTTCAAGGGCACATCCGTACACACACTGGTGAAAAACCATTCGAATGTCAACATTGTCATCGTGCCTTCGCCGATCGATCCAATCTACGTGCACATCTACAAACACATTCCGAAATCAAAAAATACAGCTGCACAACGTGTTCGAAAACATTCAGCCGAATGTCACTGCTAACGAAACACATCGAAGTCGGCTGTCCCGGCATTCAAATATCACACAATTTAAACTTGTACCAATAAAAAGAATTAACGTATCAAGTTAAGGGACAGACGAAGAAGAAAATCTCTCGAAAAGACTGAGACAGTTGCACTTATTCGCGATATTAATCGTAAGCAAATCGATAGAATTCCATAACAAACGCACAATTGATACATTTTCGTAGCGAAAATGATCTTTGTCAAAAGAAAGAAAGAAAGAAAACCATTTTGTATTGAAAATATAACGTACTTGCAGCCAGTTGTTAAAAAGAACACATTTGCGATCAATGAAAGTCTAGTCATAGCTTCTACTCACACAGAAAATAAAAAAGAATCACAAAAAACACCACTTAAATGTTAAAACAGATCTTTGTAGATTGAAAATCATTCGGAGTAAAAGCCATAAAAACAATTTTCTTATTTAAGCATTTAAAACAAATTCGAAATGTACAGTGCCTTGAATCGTCGTACAAAACACACAAATATGGAAGCATTTACACAGTAGCATTTTAAGCATTTTAAAATTAAACGAGCACGTATTTTCGAAACTACTTCTATAATAATTGTAAAGACAAATTGTAATTTAAGCAGAGAGTGTTTGAATAGATTTAATCGAGTTTTTTTTTGAAAAAATAATAATAAACAAGATTTCGTAAAATATTTTACACCAATGAAAAAATTACGCCTTTTGTTTCAATTAAGAAATCTCTTGCATTTAAAATGTTCCCTACAGGATTTTTCAGATGTTCATTTCTCTTTTAGCAATTTTATCGTGGTTGGTCTCCATAAGGTGAGTATGCTATGAAATTGAACGATCTGTTGAAAACACCTAGAATGAATAATGCATTGGATTTTTACCACATTACGTCGAGATCAACTAGGTCTAGATGATGATCATTGGCATAAAACTAGGAGCGATGAGCCATTTGATCAGCATATTGCGCAAATTATACCAAAATTTTCCACAACATGGATCGGTTCATTTTAGAACGAATTTATTCGCATTTTTTTTTTATAGAAGTAATGACCTGATTTTGTAATGCGCAAAACTTGGATAAAATCCCAAAATGTGAGTCAAATTTATGTACATCAGAAAAGAAAAAAAGATGGAAATGATTTGAGTGTGTGTGTGTTTGGGCTGTGATCTCACTTCACCATGCGCTTGTGGCTGCGTATCCTTGTGATCAGTTGTTGACATCGTTTATTGACTCGATGTCACTCAACTGTAACCGAAAATATTGAAATCCGCTGAAAAATAAAACAATCACGTTGCGTCGAATGACCACAACAGTTTGTACGTACTTACGAAGTAACAACGAAGCTAAATCCAGTCGGGGAGAGGAATTCAAATTGGTTCAGATTTGCATTTGCCATTTAAATCATCACAAAAATTCGTCAACATTTAAATTATTTCGAAAATGTCCAATTTGAAAACCAAAATTTTGTCGTACTAGTTACAAGTGAATGTGCGCATTCAGTTGGTCGGTCGGTCGCACGAAAAAAAAACCAGAAAAAAATAAACAGTTGAATATTACATGGTTCTTCCTTGGGATTGTCTTTTGTTTTTTTTTTCTATACGTATGGTGTACGACATGAAAAGATGAAACGACGTCATTTCTTCTTCGTTTCGGTTGTTGTTTCGATTTTTACTGTGTATTTTGTTTTTATTATTTTTTTTTCGGTGAATTTATCATAAAAATGCCATGATGTCGAACATTTGCGCGTTCATCGTCGATAATTTGTGATTTAAACGAAGTCAAGCACGGAATTTGCATAAATCAATTTACAAATTCACTGAAATGCAAAACGTATTGCGGAATTGATGGCAGTCAATATTCGCTTCACAAATCGGTGGCAATATTATTATTATTATTATTTTTCTTTCTTTCATTGCGCCCGTGATGAGTAAAGGCAGTGATACATACGGCCTAAATGCACAGATCAGATGAGAGACAGAGAGGCGAATCGAGGCATAACCATTGACTACTTTTAATGAAAACAAAACAAAAACCATATAGGCGACAACATCACGAGGCTATTCATATGTTTTATCATCGATACACATTATAACCGCGAGAGATATCGGCATATAAATTTCCCTAATATTTATTTATTAAGCTTTGTTGAACCTTCCTGCATCGCATCGACCGTACTCAATGCATTGCACACAAATGACAAAACTTCAACCGCCTTTTCTCTCTCTCTCTCTCCCTCTTTCAAACTCATCCACTCATTCATTGCGATTATTTTATAATAGTTTTAGCTGTGTGAAATTTATGCGCAAAATTGCATTTTGCAGTCGGAAGATCTTGAGATGTTGGAATTTTGTTTACTTGTTCTGTATAAACAATATACATAATAATCGGTCACATCATGCGCGTTTGTGTTGCAATGTGTTGACATATTTAGCGAGCAAATGCTCGCGCACGCTATCTCCATTGCAATATGCAATGCACAAGGCAAAACCGATGAAAATTGCTGATTTGCTTAATGCTCATTTGCACTTTGCATTTTGCACAATTTCCATAAACTTTGAACTTTAAGAGTGTGGACGAGTGTCTGTTTTTTTTTCTCTCTCTTTTCGCTCGTCTTAAAAAGCACAGTTGTTTGGTTTTGTCATTCGGCGATAAATTATCTCGTCGGTCAATCACAAACAAAATCACAGTGCGCCGGATAATCATTCAGAACTATGTGCATCGCAAGCGAATAATGATGAAAGCAAGAAGAAGAGAGAAAAAACGCAACGACCAAGTTTAACGAATAACAACACACATTTTGAAACAAATCAAAAGGAGAAGAGAGAGAGAGAAAAATCACGATTGAAATGGATAAAAATGCAGCAACAGAACAAAGCAAAATAAACCGCTCGCAATCAGACAAAAGAATGAACCGAGGTGAAAAAAATTCTATCTTTTGTGCCCCCGAGGAAGAGCGAGCGAGAGAGAGCGAGAGAGAGCGAATGTTTTTTTTTTGCAGAAGAGACACAGTTAAACCGATTGGACACTCGGACATAGTGTACACGGAATGTAAATGCTTTGCAAAGCAGTTCATATCTTGTTTCTTGTTAAACGAGAACCCACTCAGATTATGTACGTTTATTTCGTCACTCGGGTGTATTGCATAAAACATTTTATGGTGACTCTCTGTGGCCTATCGCTTGCTCTCGGTCGCTCGCGCCCGGACACATGGAGAAATTGTTATTCGCGCCACATATTCGTATGCAAATCGAATGACGATTGTCTGATGAACACACGGAGCGAGAATGAGTCGTTCGTCCACTGGATAAGGCATCGATCGAACTCAAAAGACACAGTCGAATAATTAACAAGCAACTATATGCCTCGCTGTGTTTGCAAAGAGAAATGGCCAACGACACAATGGCAACGATAAAAATCATCGCGCGCGCACCTTGACTATATCACATCAATTCTCTGCGAATTTCTATGTCGTTGTCGTTGCATTGACAATTGTTTGCATCAGCAACTTTATCATGCTGATTAAACGTTACGAATCAGCTTTATGACACAAGAGCTGGCGCTTAGAATCAAAACCATCGATTATTATACGAAAAACAGGTTCAACGATACCCTCTTGACGTTTGATTCGTTTCTATTGTTTGATTGAAAAATTTCTATAATTAAAATGTCATCTGTGATGACACACCTCAGAGTGACAATCAAAAATGTGTTTGTTATAAATTGAAGGACAAAAAAAACGTTGACACTTTTTTTTATCCACATTCTTCATTATGGGTTTTTGTTTTCATGAGATAATTAGTGTAAAATGACCATATTGTGTTGAATTTCATCGATTCGTATCAATTTCAAAATCGAAAATTGATCGATCATCAACACAAACACTTTTTTATAATGGTTGATTCGGGGTAAAGAAATATTTGGTAAGGTCGAAGCAGACGCATTAAATGTTCGGTTCTATAATTAAACCTGTTGACGGCATTATTACTCAGAATGATACTGCTTGTGCTTGGAAATAATCATTTATAGTACGGTGGAGAAGCAGCAGCAGAAGGACTAATTTTTCTACCCTTAGTCCCTCATACCGCATGTGCTGTATTGTTTTGAACCGTCGGATTAAATTAAACATCGATTTACAAGAGATAGAGAGAACGAAAAAAAACGGAATGGGAATCAAAGAGAATGCAAGAAAAATTGGGTCGATGCACACGCCGAACATATGACACCAACAAGAATCCACATTTAACGAATCATTATGGTCATAGTTTTTGTAGTTTTGAGCTTCGATTAATGAGTGTTATGATCCTTTTTTTATCGATACCTATATTTTCCAACCATGCCCATTTGCTGGCAGCAATCGTGGTGTGTGCGTGTGTCGGCGGCGTAAAAACACAGTGCTCCGACGTGAACTATACGCGTTTTAGTGCATTCCTTGCACTTTGATCATTTATTGGCTTACGTCCACACGCATGTTCGCTTTTCTGCTTGTTGATTAAGTGTTTTCCATCATCATTGAGCGCATTTCGAAGGGTGTATAATTAAATGAAATTTATATTGCTATCATTGATGCAACGTATTTTTAGCAGTTTACCCAAACATATTCTGCATTGAACCACCATCAGTTTTAATTTTGGAATTCTCTTTTCCATGAGTTTATTCAATAAAAAATTTAACCAACCGAACTGCTCCCAATAAGAATTTCTTTTCTTTGTTCCATTTTTTCTATGGAAATACTTTTTTTTTCTATTGATAGACAATTTCCAACGAATTAAATTCGTTTTCCTATTCGAATAAATAACGATTAAATTTCTATTTAAATCATCTGAATGGAAAGGACGGAGAGGATGGAGAGGATAATCGAACAATATTGACGTTAAATAATATCGATTTACCAGAAAAATATTGATATTTTTTTGTTGTTGGCATCGTCAGTGGTGGGCTGACCAATTCAAAATTGATTGAGGCATTAAAATCATTTAAAAATCGATTGTTTATTCATATTAAAGGGAAATTATGTGTAAAATCCACCATTAATTCATTTTACACACACACACACACCGACACAAATTAGTGGTCAGTAAGCATTGGTCACTCGAATAGAGGCATTTCGAGTCCATGGAATGTGATACGTAACCATGAACGTCAACTGAATTGAATTGAAACGATTTTTTCTTTACAAGCGAATCGATGAACAAATCCCCAAAAAATGCAACTAAAAAAAATTTATTAAAGAACCTCATTTCGGCGAAACGAAACAAAAGCCTTCTACTCTCTTGAACAGAAAATAACAACCAAACAAGCAACCAAGACGGGAAAAAAACAGAACTTGAAAGATTAAGAAGAAAATGGAAACAAATACACGTAAGAGAAAATATCACCAACCGCACTACACGCACTGCATAAAAACAACTGCAATTCGGTATATATTTTGTTTTGCAAAAAAAAAAAAAAACCATTTAACCTTCTGGTCGTGCGTCGGTACTGAAATAAACGATTATGTTTCTTTAGATCAATAAAATAAAAAATAAGAAAAATCCACCACGGCTGACCAAGCAACTGTATTGATGGAAAAGAGAAAAAAAGAGAGAGAAATCTATGGACTGGCATGGCCCGAATGAAGGAAGAGAAATAATACGATTTTGAATGAACGACTAAACATGCAAATGAAATTCCAGAGTCGCCAAAATAAATGAACTTTTGACCAGTGCGTCGCGCCATGAGCATAGCGAAAATTTATAAACTTATCGATTTAACACAATTGCAAACATGAACGCCCCGCTTGTTCGCCGATCGGTGCGTAAGTCAAAATTCAAAAGAGCCAACAAAAAAAAAAACAAAGTAAACACAATTACGTCGGTTAAACGACAATAATTTTTTTCTCTTCTCTCTCTTCAATCGACGAAGGAAAAGTGCATGAGCATTTTGGGTCTTACATCTTTCGGACGGTGACAGAAAAAACATTTGTAACATGTAACTTAATAAGGTTTCGATAGTGATTTAAGAATTTCGTTACTTGTCCATTGTCCATTCGCCTGAAAGGCAATACTCCCAAGAATTTGTCCTGGGTAAAAAAAAGGTGATCAAACATTTTTTTTTAACGGTAAATAAGAGATGTTGGAGACACACATACAAAGAGTGAGAGAGAGAGAGAAAAAAAACAAAGTATAAATTAAATCGGAGTCGATTTTCTGCTGGTGAAAGTATGAATTTTCTTGTCGCTTTTTTTATTGCAAAAATAATCCCTTTTATTTTCCATAGCGCGCGGTTATCGATTTCCATTTTTTTTCGGTTTGTTCATTCGTTTGGTCTCTTAAAATGCACACGAAAAGCCGTTAAACGGATATATCGTGAACTGGCTGAGTTCAATAAAAAGCAACCTTAGCATCTGCAATTTAAATATGGTGCAATCATTTGTTTAATGACCACAAATCTATTTATTATATTGCATGCAGAAAAAATAATATCAAATATGAATAAGATATCGCGAGTGTTGCGACGAACGGGTGAGCGAATGAGTGAAAAGCGCGAATGCTTCGAGTGCAACTGAGCCGAATGGAAATATTTTCTTTGCGGGCACATCAAATCTGCATTTGACCTTTGTGTTAAACGATCAACGGAGGAGAACAGTTATAGCGCGAACAATATTCGAGTTGTCACTCGGGCTCTCTGAAAACCTGGTGAGATGTGTCAAAACCATGATCTCATTTGGAATTCATCATGAAATTCAATAAATGTGCAAATGGTGAAATGAATCTCTCTCTTTCTCATTCTTTGCCTCCAAATGCAAACACAGCGAATCAATTCGGTATTTCGTTCATTGCTCGCGAAAATGATAAAAACGTGTTTTACACTCTCCGATCAAAGTAACGAGGGTTTCGAGGCATATACAAACAGAACAAAAAACTCATCATAACAGTGCAATTAGGTCGTACTATTCGGTATGGTTCGAGGGCCCATGAAGTTGATTGTTTTTTCCTTTCTTCTTCTTCTTCTCTTTATTATTTCACCAAAACGATCTCGTGCAATGCTGAAAATGCGAGCTATGTTCAACTGAATGACAATTACAGCGACGTGCATATCGAACAGCCAGCCGAATGTGGCGCAGCGCTGGAAATAAAAACGAACAGAAATACACATCAACTTGCATTTGTCCATACACACACACCCAGCAAAATCCATTCGGAAGAGCATAAGCACAATAAACGAGACAAAAATTAAGTGTCTTATCAAGCTTTTATTTGTAAATTGGCTACAGTTTGAAGGTGCATTCACCATGCTCTTGCTACGAAGGAAAAAAAAATTGTACATAAAAGGCGAAAAAAACATCAGCAACAACTTTACTATTTAAATGGATCTGTCTGTTTGGAGGAGTGAACGAGAAGTAGCAAGAAAAAAAAACACGACCGAAATGCAAAGCAGATCGGTTGAGTGAAAAACAACAAAATATAGTCGCACCAACGACAACGACGACGACGATGATGATGATATTGACATGACTACTGCACGTATATTGGTGACTTGAAGCAAAGCGTGTTCCACTGAATACTCTCTTCCTGATCATTTGCTCGTTTCGTTTGTTTACATTACTGAGTATGTGTAGACGGTAGAGACAGAGTGTGTGCCTTTTTCTTCATCCAGCTTCTTTTCAATCAAAACCCATAACGATGTTTCGTTTCGCCGCCGTGTCGATCTCGTTTGGTTCACTCTTTTTTTCTCCTCTTTGATGTGGTGAGCAGAGCAAGTGAACTCTAAAAACGTGTGCATTTTTTCGTCGTCATCGTCATCAATGCTGCGCTTTATTGGCTGTATATGCAAATGATATGGTTGATCAGTTGCGATGACGGCAAACGACAACAATATAACTGCCTTCAATACCCTTATGGATTAGGTAGTCGAATGCATTTCACTTGGCTCTTCAGTCCAACGAAATGAAAAAAAAAATAAAGCTCGAACGCTCTACTCCTCGATTCAGCTCTCGTTCACACATCCGATTCAGAGACATGAAGGTCTTGGAATGGAATAGACAGAGAGATAGGTTTTGAAAAGAGAAAAAGAGGAAAAAAATATTTTCGAAAGCATGGATGCTCTGCTCAACTCGAGCGCAACCACCATATCACAAACAGGAAAGAAGAAAAAAAAAATCGCTGGAAATTAAATAAAATGTAAATTTGGGTATATAAAGTTGGCGCATTTGATTGTTTGGTACAAATTTAGGTGAAAGAAAAACACAGCTCACAATCGTATTGATGACGAAAAGGTACACATTTGGCCGTTTGGCGCGAACGAGCGTAAATGTGCAGCCACCACTTGAAATGTACAGAATAAAAACTGTGCTCCATACCATCTGAGTGCGACAGAAACCGAAACAGATCCAGATTTCCGAGTACCCAAAAGAGCGAAATGTGACGAGATTATATGCAAAATAAGAGCGAATATCACATGTTTTTCGACCCGATTTGATCTCTTTCTTTCTCTGCATGCCTTTGAGATGATCCTTACTTAGGAGAGTGTCTGAGAGTGGATAGAGCAACAAAAGCAACAACGAGGAAATAACAAGCGCGTCGCATAGTGTCATGAAAAAAACAACGTGTTTGTTATAAATTGACGATCTATGCATTTTTGTGTATTTCTCGTTTTTTGTTCTGTACCTCAGCGGAGCACAGACTCTGTGTGTGTGAGTGTGTTTCCTCACTTTTTCATCTTTCTTCTTTTCTATTCATCGAATTGTTATTCCGATTTGGTTGGTTTTGTCAAACGTGGCAGCGTCTACTTGTAAAACTACTTAAAATCAAGCATTGTTCGCGAAGTCGAAAAATCAAGAATTCCGCAACGTGCTAAAACAAATAAGGTTCGCATAAATTTAATTTTGCATATAAATTTGGCTGCAAGCATCAACCGCATCGAGATGATATTGTGCATGTGCATTGCCTGCTCGGCTGCGCGGGGATCACATTTGAAATTTAAAAATTTCTTCCTAACAACGAAGGAACAACGAAAAGAAGCAAAAAAAAACAAAAAACAAAAACCCACCGCCAGAAAATTGAATTGACAACGAAAAGAAAAGCGGCGAAAAATGATCGCGCGCGCGCTCGCTTCAGTGCAGTGGAGAGAAAAAAAGTGGCAATTTTGTATGCTCACGAGTGAAAGAACCAATAAATCTACGTATGGAAATAGAGACATCACACATATATTCCGATCAAATTGAAAAGCACCACATTCGTTTAGTTAAGCGATGGTGTTGTTTTTCTTTTCTTCTTCTCTCGTTTCTATTTGAAACAACGAATTCAATTTGTGTGCGGTGAAATTTGTACGACACGATAACTTTTTTCTGTTGTTCACTCTGTTCCTTTTGTTTGCATTTCCAAATCAATGCGACACAATGATGAAATTGCATTTGACGGGGCGAGAGATTGTTAGGCGTCTGCATTTGTGTTGATTCAAGGCAAAAATTGAAAGAAAAATAATTGCGATAAAATTCGATGCAACTCGTGATCCATACTCCACATTGAGTTCAGCGCAGATTTGAAATGCACAGATTTGACCTGAGCTCGATGCCTTCATCATCATTATTTTGCAGACGTTTGAAACCTAGTTGAAATAAAAACCTCAACAGTTACGAAATTTGGCAAATTTGATGCGAATTTGTAATGAATTGATTTCATTTTATACGGCTTATTGTCGAGCTTGTTCTTTATTCACAAACAAACTGATCTAGCGAATGAAAAAAACCTGGCACACACAAAGAAAAAATTATAATTGCCATTGAATTGCCGAATCAAAAGAAAATAAAATGCACATTGTTGCGATAGGAAATGAAATATCCATTATTTGGAGCAGCTCTTTCATCAATGAGATGCTCGCATTGTGTTCGGTTGAGAAACATTTCCGAAAATACACCTTTTAAATGAGCATCAATGGAACAAGTGTGCTATTTATCGATACATTCTGTACAAATAGCTTCTTTTTCACAATTGTATTGTGCACTTCCTAAATGCTTCTTCCGATTTCCTTCGTTTTTTTTTTATTTCTCTTGCTCCATTCAAATGCATCATAAAGGAGCCTCATCATCATTTGTCGATGTGCAAACAATGTCAGTCCGTATTTGCAACTGAAAATTCATTTCACACAACAGCCAGCGCAAAAGAGGAGAAACAGAAATCTGAAACCGGACTGAAATCAGGTATACAATCGTAATTTGTTATTTGGTTGAATTTAGCTTTAGTTAATAAAAACACAATGTTTTTGCCATCAAAATAGTGAGTATGTTCGTCTGTTGTTTACTCTCTTACATTGTGTTGGTTATTGTATCGCTTTGTTCGTATGTGTGTGTGTGCGTGAGTTCAGCCGGATGTTGCTAAAGAGCAAGAGATCGATAGGCACAGTGAATTCAATTGTGTGTGTGAGAGTTGCTTTGTAAGGATAGTAGGAAGGAAGTGTAATTGTTATGTAAATTTTGCAACATAACTGCTGAGCTCATCGCATTCAGCCTTTTGAAAAGGGCAGATTTTCTTCTCTTCTTCTCTCTCTCTCTCTTTGGTGTTTTTGTCAAGTACACACAAACGAGCTCAAATCATTCTCGTACGCAAATGTAGCATTTTTTTCTGTATGTAATGTCTTACATTCTTTACATGTAAAGAAAACATAAGAGAAATCTTGAATGAATCACACGAACAAAAGAGCATTTATTCTAAAGAAATCGTAAAGAAATCATGGTATAATGGTGACAATTTGGTCAAGTAAAAATGGGATTTATTGAAATTCCGAAGAGATTTCCGTCGATCAGGTTTTCTAAACTGTTGCCATGCACTTGGTTGCTCGAGAAATTGCTGCACTTGGGAGGTGAACGTCACACAGGTCACATCGGCAGCTTTTGGTCATAGCAGCCGCTTTTCTGCCATTCCAAACCAAAATTTGATGGATCCCGCAGCGCTTCAACAACGAAACAAAAGAAAAAACTTTCAAAAATTGTATCGTTAACATCAATAATAATTTCTACGCCGGAACTGAAACCTACCACAGGTCAAATGATATCTGCTTCAATTTTCTTATCTCCGATTTCAAAGCACACAGCGAAGAAAAAAAAGGAACGAAAGAGTAAAAAAAAACGTCTGTGAGAACGCTGCGATTCGTTAACCTTGTAAATTTATGGATTATTATTGAGAATTTTCATGATTACAGCATTTTTCACGACAAGTTAAACGGCAATCTACAATGGCCATACATTTGAATAGATGCTTGCCGTTAATTTTCCAGCATTCGCTCAGTCCCTCTCTCTCTCTCGCTCATATTTATTATTAAAATGAGCTTTGAAATTCTATTGGCTAGTTAAGACATTTCCTTTCCGCCGTGCCATCGAGAGTTCAAACGAGAGAAAATTGGTGCAGTTGTGGCTTGTTAAAGGCGAAAAAAATGCTGTCGCTGCTGTTGCTGCTACGGTGAACATGTTTGGTTCCGCATGCTTGGAAAAAAGATAGAAATAAAAACCTGCGGCACAATACGAACCACCATCGGTTGAAAACTACTGTACTGACTATAAAAGTGGAAATAGACATTGATCGTACGAACGGTGAACTGTTGCTATCGCACGACATGATGAACTTTGTGTTGCTCATTACTCACATCCAGAACGGCGTGTGTGTGTGTGTGTGTGTGTTGGTTTGCAAGATTCATTCCGGCGTGTATTTTAATTTGGCCAAAGCGGTCTCTCTCTCTCTCGTGCGCGCGCCTTTGCAAGACTACACGTTGAGCCTTCAGCCCAATGTAACGGCAACGAGTCATCCAAAATCATCGTCGTCCCAAACGGAATCACTGGAATAATATTGAATTTAAGAGAAAAATCCAATAAGAATAATTGTATGGCGTGTTCCAAGTAAGGCACTCACTGTACGGCAGGTCGTTGCAAAGCAGTCATAAGATTAAGCTAAACTCAGATGAAGAGAGCAGCAACGACAGCCGCAGCAGCAGCATCAGCAGCAATATGAGCTAAAATTGCCTTGCAAATCGAATGATTCGGTGATCAATGGAAGAGTTGGCAATTTACAGGTTTGAAAAGGAGTCGAAAATGAAATGCAAAAAAAGCGGTGCATTAAACATGGTGACAACAGTGCATCGGGATTGCGAACGAAGAGAGCGAGAAAAAAAATACGCCACCGAAACCGTCTTTGGCTCAATTATGCATTATAATATATCGGTTGAGTGCACACATCGCGGTGGCACATGTAAATGTGTGTGAGTGCGCGCCCGCAAGTGAGCCAGTGTGATCCGTACATTGTGCAATATTGCATGCATTCAGTTTAAATCGAGCAAAATTCAATACGTAGCGAAAAATAATGAAAAAAAACAATCGAGTTACAGTTTGGCATTCGCGCGCCGGCACACCACTGAATTATGGTAAAATATTCCAAACAACATCGTGAATTGATTATCACATTATCATTATTGAATATCAAAAAAACTCGTGCCCATACCCACGCGCTGCGATGTTTTCAATAATTAAGTATTTTTCCCTGAGCGCGTCGAACGACGTTTGGTGAGCGCATGCTCGGGCTCGCTCGCCGTCATTGAATATATTTTGTGTTCCTCTTCACAGCTGTGTGTGTTCATATAGACTATATCGGTCGTTTGGTCGGTTGTTGGGCTGATCGTCTTAATCTCAAACATATTTTGTGCCGTTTTTGGCCGGCTCCGCATATGTTGGTTGACTGTTTTCATCTTATACTTCTGCAGAGTTGCTCATTTGAAACGCGAAGCCAGTCGCGCGCGCTTGTCGCCGTCATCATCATTATCATCGAAGTTTCTTGCATTGAACCCGTTTCGCGCTCCTCTAAATTCGGATGTCAACGTATGAAGTCAGTTAGTGTAACACACGTTTTTCTGGCTCTGTGTGGCTTAAAATTCAAATGGCTTGCTCTCGTTCTTGTCTCCATCGTGCAATGTGATCGAAGTGCATCACACAACGAATGACGAACGTACGGTGCAAACAACGTGAAAAGAAGAATCCAAAAAAAAACGAAAAGGAAGAGGAACACAAAATAACGCGAACACGAAAAATAATCATAAAATAAATAATGAACAATATAACAATTAAAATGGTGTTCGAATTTTATTGCACAGGTTGCATCGAACAATAAATAAACGACCGCCGCCGCTGTTGCCGCCGCCAAAACGATGCAAGAGCGAAAAATAACCGCACTGATTCAAGGGTGTGTTTTATTTGTGTGCGATTGCATTCATTTCAAATTTATCGCAACAACGCTCCTACGGTTTCGCATAAAATAAATTACTTGCCGAACATTTACATAGGATTTACGAAATTTATTGCGGAATTCGAGCGTTTTAATTGAAAATTTATCAATCATAAAATACGTGCCACGTTCATTTGGCTGGAGAAGAAGAAAATATAACATGAGCACCATCACACCAAACGACACACACCAAACGACAACTGAAAATTAAATCGGTAAATATGGCCAAAATGAACGACAGGATTTACATTCCACCAATGAACCAACAACAATGAGTTGAGAAAATCATTGCCAAAAAAATACACACACACCATGTGAACAGAAGAGAGAAGAGAAAACCGAATTTTGTAACCAGCAGCTTGTGCTGCCAAGTGTATTTCATGGGATAAGCAGTAACGGAAACATGAGTTTAAATCAGTTTGTTTTGAGTACATGATCATGTTGGTTTTGTTTTTTTTACCGCGTCATCGGTTCCATCTGAACGAGGAGGGAAAATGAGAATCTAATCTTGAAATTATGATCATAATCAAAATTGAAATTGAAAAACTTGTACCAAAAGTAATACACCTTGATCGATCGACCCACTTTTCGATGATTCGATTTGATCCAATTCCAATCGAAGAGAAACCGAAAACGAATGAGAGAATGTGAAATTCATTTTTTGCTTCTCAAAAACGTTGCTCGAGATTCGCACATTTGACGGTCGCCAGATTGCACAATACACACGGATCAATTAGAAATGAGAATCGAACGAAATTAGATAATTTAATTGGCATCCACATTCCGTCGATGTTAATCACACATCAATTGACAAGACGAATTCAATTAAATCAGTCAAATTCGAATCAGTCGAGACATGCTCGTGCTAAGGTACTAGTAGTTCGACAGCATTTTGACAAGGGATTTACCATCGACATCTGAACACACACACACACACAAAAACTCAATTTTATCGATCACGAACAATGCGATTGTTAGTCGTTTGTTTTATTTCTCTGTTTGCTCGATTTCGATTTGGGAGAGTCACTTGGGCTACAAAAAGAGTTGCATAATATCGATTCAGTTTGCAAATACATTTTGGGGGATATGTATCGGCAAATCATGTGATTGCTGCAGAGATATGCATGATAATCCGTTGGCAAATTGCGATCTCTTGAAATCACAAGTCGAATTAAAGCCCATTAAGTATAATTGAGATATTACAATGGTCATAACGACAGTGAGACACATTACTCTCTGCACCGAAGCTGCTCGACGTAAGGATTGAGCCGTAATTCAGCACTGAAAAATCATCACGGCAACAAGAAGAAAATGATTTAAAAAACTCGAACTTTGGATTTCGACGCTTTCTTCCGCTAAAAGGTTAGGCCGAACATAATGATTTTCTGCTCGATATCTTAAGTCGCTTGAAGTGGTTTTTTTTCTCTCTCTGCTCTTCGATTGGAAGCACCAGCAGCCAATCCATGATCGGTTGTGGCGCATATTTTGTGTGTGTGCATGTGGCTGCAGGTAAAATGTGAGCAAAACATTAGCGAGTGCCGAACATAGAACAGCACGGTGAACCCATCTACTCCAAATCTTTCAATAAACTTGACGAAACGCGTGCGCGCGCTCGATTCCAACAGCAAAACGGTAAATAGCAAGCAGAGGGAAAAAAATCTGAAGCAAACAGTTGAAGTGAAATAGAGTGCTGACTGATCTATACGAAATATAACACAATCCAGTCGCCAAATTACAGCAGAAGAAAACGAAACATATTGTCAAGTCGTGACTTGTGATTGTAATTTATATTTTATTATTATTTTCGGTTTCGGTACCCATCGTCGTTCGATCATTCTCTCTCTCTCTCTCTCTCTCTCTTTCTCTCGTTCTCTCGCAAAATGCCCGCATCAACATACACACAATCACGGTAATTCATTTGCTTGCGCCCAATTTTATGAAGCCAAAATGCCATTTTCTTTCATTTTGCGGCATTAAAAGATCTGCCGTGATTTTTTAATTCCTCGATCGCGACCACGACCAATCAAAGTCAATGATCGCTCAAGCATTTGTCAATACAACGTAAAACAGTAATTAACCGCATCGAAAAAAACACGAACCATTTGCAAAGTGAAGAAAGCCTTTGTTCTCGGCCATGTAATTCATCCAAAAAATTTTGTTGATACATCAAATAATGGACCTTTAAGCCTTAAAAAGCCGACAAATCTATGCGTGTAATACACTTCAATCGACTCAATTCTTTATTTTGCTGTTGATTTTTTCGGTTTCCGAACGACGACGAACGACACTCTTGCGATACAATCATGAAACAATGAATCAGTTTACATTTTGATATGAAAATTGCTTGATGAGTGGTTTGTTTCACAGCTTTCGGCATGATCGGGCTAAAAACCGAAATGGGAACAGAAATACACACATGGGAACTAAAGTTGAGACAAAACAAAGTGCCCGCACGCAAACAAAATGAACATCAACACGGATCGACAAAAGGGCAACGAAATGAATAAGAAGAAAAACGATTTTCGATAAGCAACGACGACGACGACGATGATGGAAACAAAACTGAAAAAAACACTTTGCCGTATCGAAAATTCGACTATCACATCGTAGCGTGTCGATGGTACGCGAATGGAAAATGAGTGTTTGTGTCCGATTTTTTTTTTAATAGGCATGTTCGACGCTGTGATTGTGTTACTTATATCGTTATTATTATCGCACCTGATCGACCGGCAGAGAGGGAGAGAGAGAAAGCGCGACGTTACAAGAAATTCGTATACAAGCACAGGTGTGGTATTTTTGCTCCGAAATTGTTTCGTTCGTTCTCGCTTCTCTGTCTTCCTTTTTCGGTTACGTGAATATTTTTTTTCCCAAGCTGAAGAACAACAATTGCACACTCTTTTGAATGACGTATTCGAACGGAATGGTGGTGATCGGCCAAAGAATGAAAATGACGAAGACAAAGCATGTATACGATAACACAAAGCCATAGGACCTCCTGACGAACGATTCAACAAAAAGGGAATGAGAAAATTGGTGAACAGGAATTTTTGTACACTTTTTGTTTTCGCTACTTCTTCGCATTGAACCTGTTGTATTCAACCTTGACGCTGCGCGTTTTCTTCTTTGTCAGCTTCGTTTCTTGTGCTTCGTCTCTTTTGGCTGAATTTTGAGTTCGCCGAAAAACCAACTGATATACATTTTTAATGCTAACTGCTGTGATTGCACACTTAAAAGAAAGATAAAACCTAATTTAATTTGTTTAGTTTTCTCTCTCTCTCTCTCTCTCTCTGCGCTCCCTTTTCTCGATTTACCAGAGCGTCTCTTGATGCATAGCGCATCAGATTTTTCGAGCTCAATCATTGTTGCCGTTGTTGTTGTTGTTCGTTGGTTGGTGTGTCTCTTTTGCTCTCTTTTATTCGAACTCATTGGCATTATTGTTGCTGTTGTTGGGTCGGATTGGTGTTGGTTTGCCTTTCATTTCATTTAAGGTGCATTGTTTTACCTTTGCTCGGTTTATTTATAGATCCTTACCTGTTACCGACAAGAACAACAATAAACCAACAACAACAAAAAAATCGACTGGTCACTTTGCAAAGGATGAACCGACGACCAACGAGTGTTCAGCGAGTCTCTGGGGCATTTATGAAAATGTTTACGGATTTTATGGGCTGAACTTGAATCAACTACGATTTAATATGATTAGATTAAATTATATATAAAACACTATAGATTGGACAAAGGAGAGAACACCGAACACACCATATGGCCAAAGACACTTGTGCGCTCAATGATTTCACGTCGACACATGAAATTACGAAATGAAACGAAAAAAAAGACCGAAAGTAATCCCAGTGAGTTGGGCTGTTGCGCGAGTTACTCTCTAATAAAAATTTATGGCTTATCATTTCCAGCGAAGATCCGATGAAATTGTGTGCACTCATTTCGACAGCGACCGACACTTCTGTTTCGCCATTTGCGCACCATTCCATTCCATTCCATCTCTTCGTGTGCATCAGACACCAAGTGCCGTTCGTGAATGTGGTGCTGTTGTTGTTCGTTTTTATTTTGGGGCCGATCGAAATATATATGTTGATTGCTTCCGTGATGAAAGTGATTTCGATGCGGCAGAGCGGTAGTATGCATATTAATTTGAAGGTATGTTTATTTTGCCACCGGTATTGAATAATCCTCTCTTGAGGCCATTGTGGCTGCATGCAATCCAAATAAAATATGAACAACGATATGCTCACCCTTCGAATGGATTATTTAAATAGAGTAAAACAGCACAAATGAGAAACAAATGAATTTTAATCTGGTGCTCGTCTGTTCGTTCGTCTGGTTGGTGGCATGCGCGACTCATAAATAATATTTTTTCGACAAATTTTTTCAAATGATGGCACGGAAAATTTAATTATGAAAAGTAATTGTTTGGTTACGTCATTGAAAAATAGCATATGATCCTATCATTTATTGCAGACACCATTACGATTATAGGGTGTTTGAATTACAAGTCTGCGAACATCGAAAACGGTTGTTCATCCGTTCGACGTCGGGGCGATAGTTTAATGATAAATTGGTTTTCATGGTAAATTATAATCGGAGATGGCATACGTGCCTACTGATTTTCATTCGGTACCCAGGTACCACAAAATCGGACCGTCAATGTTTCATAAATTTCATTCGAACATCATATGGCTGTTTCAATTATTCGGTGATCTACATTTCAGTGTCTTCAAATGAATGAAAAAAAAAATATGGCACAAGCGTCGCAGTACACTGCTTACCTATCCGTGCCCTATCATATGGCACAACGTTTGGGATTCAACTGCGGCAATAAACATCTAATCAAGAGTTTTGGATAGCAAAATTTTCAACAGAATCATCCTAATCAACGGAACCATTAAAAAGAATTGTTTGAAATTAATGAAAAAAGGTTCGCATCCATATGGTTTCACCATGATTTTTTCTTCTTCCACAGCTAAACCTCAATCTCTCAACTCTGAAACAACCTAAAATGAGTATAGAATTTGAATTGAAATTACTGACTGAACAACGAGCACACTCTTCACAATGCCTGGGCTTATGATTCGTGGATAGTAATTGAACTTTCCATTTTCTTAAATTGGTGTTATTTATGCTGTGGCTGGCTATTTAACCTGTGCAAAGATAATTCCATCGTAAGTTTTTTCTCCGTTTCTTCTTCTACTTCTCTCGCTTCTAACGATGATATCGATCGGTGTGCACAGTCAGACGCAATGCACTTTTAGCATTTCATCTCGTATCGCAAGAATGAGGTAACAACGTGACGAATATCGAACTACTATGTGCTATTTAACCGATGAAATCGAATGTGCGAAGAAAGGGAAACGCTACAAATTATAATGAGAGTTTTATTTTTCTCTTCGGTTTTTTTCTAGTTGCAGAGTCTTTAATAAATTGGGCATACTTAGAAAAATGATTATATCACGACAATACCGTATCGATACGTGATCGACTAAAGTAATGTCAAAAGATCATTTGGTCATCTCACACGAGGCAGCGCGTCGGGCCGTGCGCGCTACTCAACCGATATTGTCTAGCATCTCGCCAGCAAATTATCAATACAACAAAAATTATTCAATTAACCAAAGAAATTGCGTTGAACTTTTGTGAACATGACAACGAAGTGAAACGAATCGAAACACCAAAACAACACCCAAATCACCTACATCGACAGAAAATTGAAAATGCCAATGCATTCGACGGAAAGTGTTTGTAAATCGATGTTTATCGGCCACAATTTTAATTCATTTTTCAGCTCCGGATAAAAATGAAAGACGGAAATTAATCGCATTTAATGAATTTTTCGAACGTGTGCTTGCGCCAACACCGAGATAGATAGTGAGTGAGAGGGAGAGAGGGAGAGAGAACGAGACAATAGCCAATTCTGGGCCAATCAAATAGACACATACAAATAATTGACCCAGATCATAAAATCGCGCGCACATGCAATCAAAATCAAGCACTTGCTAAATGATCTCGTTCACTTTGATAAACAATCACAAAATGAAATTTAATAACTATTTAAAGCGAAAAAAAACGAATCTAGTTTGATGAGCGTGCTCACATTGCTCGCCTGAGATGTAAACAATATTTACCTGTGAGAGTGAACGAAACACGAAAATGGCGCAAAAGCGATTCAAAACAAACAACAAACTACTAAAAATATAGTTGCTTGATTAAATTGCTGTCTGATAGTGCGGCAGCGAAAAAGAATATATATAAGGTGGCGAGCTACGCCACAGACACATACGTGTGTAAGCACATACGAGGAAAAAATGAGTACGAGCAAGAGAGAGCCGTGATCATTTGTTTTTGCTTAATGGTTATAATTTATTTATGATTACAATTATTTCTACGATTATCGTTGACTATAAATGGACCCATTACAAGGATCGTTCCGGCGAATCTCACTCGCATGGCAGGAATAATCTCTGTAATTAATTATTCTGGTTCATTAGAGGGAATAGAATCAGGTTGAATTTTTCTGTTACTTTTTTTCCTCTTTAGTTTTGTGAGCAACTACACACAAAACGAGACTGCGATTGAAGCGTTTGCGGAATTTCATATCCATTCGCTGGATGGAGGAGCATCGTACACGCTGCAAAATTAATCGAAGAAATAGCGATGTGTGGCAGTGTGCTGGTGCATGCTTGGTTTTGATGGGAATCAAAAGCCGTTAGTGCCACTTGATTCGATTGAAAGGCACATTTTGCCGATAAGCAAACTCGATCACATGCTTCTCAATTACTCGTTTGCCCCGCACCGGGCATCATGTTGCGAATTGAAACTAATACACAATTCACGGATCACAATCTGTCTCTGGGCGATCTCAATAAGCAGTATCGGGTGCGCGCATTCACCCAAGCGCACCACGGATTTAATACTGATTAGTTGCATGTGGTCGTCGTGTCGGCTTATTTATGGCCATCGTCATATTTCTGCATAAAAATGGTTTATTTGCGTTGTCAGTGTTGTGCCCGACCAAAATGATGACCATACTAGCCGGGCGAACGACAGCGCATCGAAGAACAGGTTCACGGAATTTTTCAATGGATGAGAGCAGCAATATATGTATATAAACATACCATTTCCAGACCAATAAAGAATTCAAATTAAAACCAGAAAATCAATAAACGCACCAGCGCATCGTATCACCCACGTAAATTCAAATTCAACCTGGAGGGTAAACTATTTCATCGGTGAATTGTGTTGTGTCTGTCTTTCTCTTTCTCACTCCTTCTTGCTCAAAAACCAAATCTCCAATGGAGATTCCAACACCTAATGAGATTCCAAATAAGATTTTCACTTAACAATCATTTCAGACTTTCTGATACGACTAATTTTGTGATCAATGGGCCTATTCATTGACACAAAGTTGTTTGTTGGCTTAACAAAATGTGTTTTAGGTTTTATAGGCGATTGACATGAAATCACTTCCTTTACGACTTGATTCATTTCCCGAATCGAAGAGAAGAAGAAAAGAATTCGTTAAATTGGTCCGTTCTATTGATTCATCCAATAATTAAGCGGAGATTCTTCGAAACCGCACAGTGCTTAAAAAAAAAATCGTAAAAATCAACGCTGCGTCCAATTTGTTAGAACATTACGGGTCGGTCTTGGTGCGGTTATCTTTCATATTTCAATAAAAACGATCTGCTATTCGCACTGTTCGACCTATTGCGATTGCTCAATACATAACTGATTGAAAATAAATTACATTCAGCGCACTTTACCAAGCAGATACGATCTGATGAATGAGCCATGTCTGAAGGCTCATTGTGATGGGAACTTCGCTTATTTTGACGTAACTGTATAGCTCATTTTCTTTTTGTTTTGATATGCGTTCCGAAAAGAAATGAATCGAAATCGAATCGATCGCGTATTGAGTTGAATGCGCCGCTCGATGTGAAACCACTTATGAAATGTGAGTCATATTGGGTCTCATCTCTTTGCACGTTGCACCGCGCGGTTTTAAATCTCCTTCCTGTAGTCTGATTTATTAATTTTGATCTGATAATTAAGCGCACGTGTAAGCTTTCTGCTCGAGGAGAGAAAACTCTCTCAGCGCGTCGCGTCGCGGCCCAACTCAGTTCGGAGATCAGAAATTTTGATGCTACGAAAAAAAAATGTTAAAATGGATTTTCTTCAGTCTTTGGTCAATAATTTTTAAGTGATTCGTTGGCACCATATAGCGGTGCTCATTAAAAATTAAAGAGAAATATAATGAAAACAAAACCGACATATTTTTTGCTGTTTACTAATTAAATATTTTTTGCGGTAATGCCGCGCTGCCGCGTTAAAACTGTGGTGTCTTTGGATCGCATGGCAAAGATGAGATTTGAACGAGGTGATTCTTCCCATCGGCGAAATAATTTGTTGGTTGACCTTTTCATTTGCAGCCAACACTAACACTACATGAGTCATTACTCATTTTAAAGTCGGTGCAAGGCGAGAGAGAGCATAATCATCGAGTTGATTTATCAACCGTTAAACGGTATTTAAATTGGATACAATTGAAGGTATGGCGCAGAAACAAAAAGAGCCAAAACAACAACGGTCGTCGTCGTCTTCGGACGAATCAGTTCCATTTAAAGGAGCAACAAACAAATGTTACTATTTAAAGATGTACGTCAAGTTGTAATGCCGCCGTTGAAACAACACACACACACACAAGTACTACGTATAAATTATGGGTTTTCGAATCAAATTGGAATTAATGATCACATAAAAATCACTTCATATATATCTCTTCTTTTTTTTCCGTCTTGGTGTTGTTGTTATTTTTAAATGCATTTTATCTCTCTTTTTGCAACGACACATCTTTCGCGCTCGCGCGCCTGCGATCAAACGACAAATTCATTGGGCCAAATGTAATTCGAAGCGAATGCGAAAATAACACACACATTTATGTATTTATTATACGCCGTTTGTGGATGCAAAAAGGTGATAAAAATAAAATCAACAAACGCATTGAAAATGAGCTCTCTCTCGCTCTCTCCCTCTCTCTCTCTCAGCGCTCGTTTGGGGCGATGATTCGATTACGTTCGACGTTCGTCGTGGCATCGAGCAATAAAAATTGAAAAGTAGCCTCATGTGTGTATGTGCGCGCACGCTCAAACGCTCAGTGCAGCAGCAGCTCATCCCAAGACTTGTGGCCAAGTCGCATCTGTGTGTGACATTGCCTCCAAAGCAATTTAAATTACGAAAAATTAGTCGTAAAAATAACGAATGAAAATACCTGTTGATCACATTTACGAGCGAGCATTTTCAACATTTTAAATGCTCATTGAATGCTATTCAGTCGATCGTGTGTGCCTGTTGCGACATACACACACACACACACACACACACAAACGTATGCACTGGGCCCGCAAAAATTGTAAGATGCCGCTCGTTAAATTGTCATTTTGTTCTTACAACTTCTTTTTATTGCTGCAGTTTATTAATTTAAATCACAGAAAAGATACTTCCCATGCTCGAATATAAGATGTTCGAGAGATAGTGAGCCATCGGTCTAACTATGCGGCCGTGCGTAAGAGAGAAAGAGAGTGAGATAGAAAAGATTTATCATGGCCGGTGGTGAGCTGAGACAGACCGAGTGCTCAAGTGGGCTTTCATGTGTACCTCCAGAGAATACACACAGCAAACGAACCAAATTGTAAAAGGTGACAGTAATGAAAATTGTAACTGCGCTCTGTCGCATATACACATTTTAAATTGGATCGCACGACAGCATCAAAGCAAAAATTTAATGCAGCAAAAAGCTTAAAGCAGCCACACTCACATTCCACCAAAACCACTGAGGAAAACAGCCATGATCGCTGCTGCAACTGAAGAAGATTATAAATTCATGCATGCCACCGTCGCCGTCGCCGTTGTTGCTTCATTTGCGAATGCATCGAAACAACGACTGACACACAAACGCAACAACAGAATTCGCGCACGCTCAGAATTAACAGAAGCAGCAACAATTATGAAAAATCAATTTTACTTACCCGATCATCAATTTTGTAATTTAGCTAAGGCGCGCGCAAAGCATTGCCCGTTCGAAGTTGTGCCCAAGAGAGGAGTGAAAGAGTGCAGTGCCACGATGTGGGGAGTAAAATACAAATTATGGCTAAATGGTTAATTGAATAACGTAAAATCGGCGAATAATTTATATTTTTGCGCTTTGTGTCGATCGATTTGGGTGCCTCTGGACTCTCTTTTCACATGTGCATCCACATTCGCCAACGAGCTAATTGCAGCACATCGAACACCGTTTCCCTTCTTTCAACATTCTCATCCATACACAGAAAATAAGCAGCGCAAGGTTTATATTTCGATTTGTAAATTTTCAAGTTTCAATTGCATCTCAATGCTTTGCTTTAGTTTTTTTTTCATACTCGAGAGTATTTAATTACTTTTTCGCTTTCGTTGTCTGTTTCTCTCTTCGGCTCCCGCTCCAAATTTTTCGATACGATCAGAACTATGAAAAATACAAATTACAAATAAGCAAAAAATTTAACAAATTCATTTAGAATCGATCGGAATCCGACAAAAGATAACGACAAGAGAGAAAAAAACACAGAAACAACGCCGTGAAAAATGAAATGGAACGAAAGACTTGAATGCATTCGATTCTCATTGGAATTGAGCGAACCAGTGCATTGGAAGTGAGGCTATAAATAGGAATTTTTATATACGTTCCGCAAACACACGAAAAGAGACGCATTGGATTGAATGAGCGATGGATTTTTCTGATAAGCATAAATGGATAAAAGTATATTGGAGCGTTTTTTTTATTCTCTCTGTTCATACAGCGTAGAACAACACAAGCGCAAGCGTAAAAAAAAGAATTAAAAACCACTTGAGAGAGTAGATTGAGATAAATGTATAAAATTGTTCAAATTTTATGATTACATTGGCCGCATATTTATTCATCGAGATCTCATTCAAAAAACGTTGCATTGCACACACGGCATCTCGCAAACGAAATGGCGATCGATCAACGGATTCAACTCTCCGGCCAGATTAAATCAAACGCGCCCGTAATTGGATCGATTAATTAAATAAATATTTTTCACATTGTAGATTGTTTATTGCATCGCATGCGTAATTTTCGTTCAATTTACAAAAACCCAAGATTATCAGTGACTTGTTTTTTTCTTCTGTTTTTCCTTTCCACCGCAAGACGTATCGAGCACAAGGAAATGACATTGTAACAAGTGGAATGCATTTATGAAAATAACCACGACGACGACGACGACGACGAAAACAGAAAAAAGCGAAATCGTTTACACAGGGGAATCTGTTTGTTACCCATGTGTGTGTGTGTGTGTGTGTGTTTGTATACGAAATGTAGATTGCTAAGCGCACCACGGTAATTGATTACACTAAGGCTGCGGCCATATCTCAAAATCTATTAACAACATTACGGAACAAAATCCGCACCACCCGATAATATGTTGTGTCACCGACGTTCGTTGTCAACCAAATTCATGCATAAATTAAAATATTGGAGAAATTTTTTCGCGAAATTCATGCGGTGCAACGGAGTGGCCAATGTGTGTGTACTTACATCAAACTATTGATAGCTCAAAATGTAGAAAATGACATCGCCAATATTTTTTCCGTTTAGTGGATTTTCGAACGTTTTACAACCTGAAAAGAAGTAATAAAATCACGGGGAGTCACGTAAAGTCATTAATATCGGTATTGGTGTTACGTATAATAAACATTTCGTTCGATTCGAGAGAAGAAAAATAAATAAATACAACAACAGTCGATTGCAAAGTGCACACATATTCTGTGTGCAATGGAAATGGTTCGTAGAATGAACCTAGCTATTCCCTTCTGCTCTCATAAACTCTCTCTTTCTTTCTCGTGTGATACGAGCAAGTGCGAGAGAAAGAGAGAGAAACAGTACAACAAGATTCGATGCATTGATTTTGTATGTAATTTGTGTGTTTCAAATGTTCCGCATGGTTATGGTGGCCGCGCAGCTCTCTCGAACTCGACCATTCGGCACCGGGACTATGAAAGCGCTCAATGAGAATGTGATTAAAAGCACGTAACGACCTGTAGTGAGAAATTGATAGTATGGATCTCATAATAACCAAAACCGATACTTTATGCGAGCGCATTAATAGACCGAGTCGTCGTACAACGGGACAGGTCCATAATGTACCCGATCAAAAAGCATGATGTATTACAATTTTCGCCCGTTTCAACGAAACACAGAGAAAATGTGAAAATAAAGAGTTTCCATTTAAGAGAACGAGAAAAAACAACGACCATACATCGAATGAAATGAATATTTTTGGGCTCTCTCTCTCTCTCTCTCTCTCTCTCTCTCTCTCTCTCTCTCGCCGACACATACATGATAATCGCCTTTGAAATGAGCCGAAAATAAACAAACAGCTGCATTACGGCCGACATGCAATAATAGCCACAAGAAAATGTAGGAAAAGTGTCCAGCAAACCCAAAAGAATACATAATACGTGCACAGTGAACTACACAGTGTATTGGAGTCGTAATCGCGCATAGCTCAACTACTAAACAATTCAATAAAATTTGCATTACTTGAGCTATATTTCTTTGTTGCGGTCGATGTGTGTGCGCGCGCGCTCTCTCTTGATCGTTCACTCGCTCGCATGAGTTGCACTTTTTAAGAAGCCACGAATGGACGTGTGCGCGCGCTGTTTGCTGTTCGCGAGGAAATGAAACGAGCGAGTCGCCAGGTGCGGGAGTTTCAATTTCACTTTCATTTCGATTCCATTCATTCGGATTTAGACGATTCATTTTATAAATTTTGTTGTCTACAATTCATTCTTGTCGAACGCTGGCGCGGGCACAATCCAGTGCCATATCGTTTTCGCGCGCGCGCGCACCATACGCGCGGCTATTTGAGCTGTGTGTGTGTGTGTGTGTGTGTGTTGTCAATTTTGACCGGTTGCTCGCGTATAAATGGCATTCGTTTAAAATACAATTTGCTTGCTAAGCATTTGATAACCGTAATACATTATCGGCTTTGGCAAGCGCACTCAAACCCAAAATTAAAACGCTAAAGTGCTTGGTGAGTTGATCCTTAATTGAAAGACGTGCACACATTAACGTATCGGCTATCATGTCACACGCTGAATGAGTTAATGTAGCAACGCTGCTTTTTCTTTCGTTCCCGATGAGTGAAAGAGACAGATAGCTAGGGTATATCGCATGTCGTTTTTCAGCAACAACAACAACAGCAGCAGCCACGGCTCAATAGCACCGCCATAACAACATAATAAAATATGGCACGTTCATGTTGCGATTTGATAGGTTTTAATTCGTTTTCTTTATTATAACGAAACGTTAAAACAAAACCGACAAAAAACATGGAAACAACACCGCCGCTTTTAATAACCATTTCTACATATTATATTGATAAATTGCAAGCATTAAAACGGCTTGCATCTCTCTTGTCTGGATGCGAACAAGACGCGCGCGACTCTTTTTTCCCTCATACATGCATGTGTGTAGCCTACTAGGCATCCCAATTGACTTTTTCAACAACAACAACAACAACAAGACCATTTACACATTTTGCACACACGAAAAAAAAGCTTGTGTCGATCGCTCCCATTTGGCTTCGTTTTCATTTCGATCGCACGAGACACATTCGCACACCAAGTGCCTTGTGTGTTCAATGAAAATCGCCGCAAATTCGATTACGCAACTCGGACGTTTTTGATTTAGGTTTATTGGATTCGCTGTTCGATCTCTATTGAACCAGTTTTGTGGTGGCTGAGCAACATCATCTACAACGCAGTGCTAGGCATTCTTTGGCTAGTTTTCGGACTCATCACGCGTACATTCATATGGTGGCGATGATGCTGCTGTATAATATCGTGTGATTGAAAAGAAAGCAGGAAATTGAATTGGACAAAAAGTCGCTCCTGGAATTTGTGTGATTTTAATTCACAGTATCAACAACGCAAACGCCATGAATTTCGTTGCCCAGAAGTAGAAAAAATTGTGTATTTCTGTAATTTAGCTTTTTTTTCCTTTACTTTTTTTCAAATGCATGTAAATTAAATGCCAAGTTTGCCAAAGAATTGAGAGTGTCGGCGAAAATAGGTGTTGCTCTTTTTCGCATTTTTCGAGCAGATGCAGAGGGAAAATCACAACATGCAGCAAACCCGCAACGCGCACTACCTTGTAACTTATGTAATTCCATTCGAAAAACGATTCCATTAAACAATAATCGATTCGAAATTGAATGGTAAGGTTAAACAATTTGCTGGCACCGTCGATATATTTCTTTGTTTTTAATTTGTAAATGGGATCGTTTTTCGAATGGCTGGTGTCATTTGTGGTTCATTGTGTGTGTGTATTTCGATGTGAGAATCGATCAAGATATTGTTATTGATTTCAGTGTTTGCTGTTGTTTTTCCTCTTGTTTTCTTTCAATCAACAATGAAAATGGCATGTTCTCTCTATCTGTCTGTAGATCGCGCGCAAAAAACACAATGTTGAAGCACTTTGTCGAAATGGCGTACACTGCCGTTGCTCTCTGTGTACAGACCTTGATATACACAGATGGTAATGATTAGTATTAAATCAATTTCGATTCAAACAATGTAAACAAATGTAGCAATGTTTTCCCGCTCGCCAATCGCAACATTATTATCATATTTTTATTTGGGCCGATCGAAAAATTTCGGCACAATTCGCGGCTCTGGGATTGTCATACGAAATATTTATGAATGTTTTGAAAAATCAACAGCCAATGGTAACAACAAGTCGGCGCATAATTCAAGTGTCTATAATTCGGCTGGAGTAAATCAAGCGCAAAGATCTTGTTCCGTAATTTGGATAGAATCGCAGAAATTTTTGTGCTTGAATTCGAAACAAAAGCGCCAACAAAAATTCGAATGTGGCTCCAGCGCCGTGATTATGATTATCTGATTAGCTTCGGTTGAAATCCATAAATTAACCAGTTCAATGCAATAAATACAAATGCAGAAAATCCACGACCGATTGCTATTGCTTCGGCTAATAACTATAAATTAGTTTCAATTTGGATTATTTATGGTGGCCAAAATTAGCGGCGCTGAATTGAGAACAACGCGGCAAACAAATGCATCGCAAAATTGTTATTTGATATATCCGCCAGTTAAAAGAATCGAGAATGTGGCTACGATCATAGCAATGAATCGCGATTCATAATAACAGTCAAATCGGAAAAAAATAAGGCGCGAACAGAAAACGATTGCAGCGATTGATTGGGAAAAAAGATCGTCAAATAACATGATCGATGTAGTTTGTTTACATTGGACCTGAAATGTTTGAACAAGTTAAAATGATTGCACAAAGCCGCGTGCGCGCGCGCGCGCGTTGCAAATGTACGAAAAGAAAATACATCTGTTTTTAATATGTGTTTCAAATGCTGATTGCTCTGTGATATGGGCGCTTTTGAATGTCGGATATCTCTCTCTTTCTCCCTCTCTCGCTCTCTCGCTCGCTTCCCCTCGGCTGTACGGTGTGTACACAGCACAACATAATCGAGAAAAGGTGCGCGCGCATTCGCTCCACTCATAACACTATCGCGATTGGAGATTTTCCCGCACAGCATTTAAATATATAGCATTTATTCAATAATAAAATATAATTACTTAATGTAATCGATGCATTTACAACAGAGAGTCCATTCGGTCGGCTCGTTTCGAATCAGTTCAGTTCAGTTCGGTGTTGTTCAGATGCGATATTGCGAGTGGACGTGATGCACTGCACACACATAGCGAATCGTTGTGTGCAAAATGATTTAACATGTGCTTACTAAATGACCATAAAGTGTGCACATTGCAATCGAAGAAGGTGAAACGAGATTTGGCCAAATTCCAGCGTTTCTCACGGCAATTGCACAAAATTGAATTTGAGCCTTTTGCTTGCTACAATTCACACACTTGGCCACGGAAAAAGAGCAAAAGCAGTAACAACAACATGCGAACTGAACCGACAACAGCAATACATCGAACGAAAACACTCAAAAAAAAAAACATTTAACCACCAATTATCCAATAAACTATTTGGTGAAGAAATTGTTTGTTGTTGTTCATCGAGCACGAAATGAGAACATGATGCATTCCATGGCAGAAACAAAACAATCAACACATTTGACCGGAGGACACTCCAAAAAAAACCGAAGCGATGAAAAGAAAAAGTCAATGGTAAACAATTGGCACTCCGTTGCCTTGGGACACAATGCATATACTTCAACTCTCCCTGGTGTGTATGCATATTTTTTCTCTCTCCTTCTCTGTCTCTCGTACTCGTTTCCATACTTTCTCAATTCGGGCGAATGCTTCAGCTTAAAATTGCAATTAATTTCAATATACTTCATCTCGGTTCACTAAATAACATCATTTAAGTCAATGACTGAGTAAATAGCCGATTCGTTTGACAACAAATCTGGTAACTCCTGCCCGAACCGAAAGAGAGGAGAAGAATGCTGAAAATCACCTGAACGGCAAATCAATGCGCAAACTTAGATGTGAAATTGATGCCGTGTAATTGTACGGTGGGAAAATGAAACTTTTACCCAAACATTTGCTTTTGATCAAAGTCTGCTTAATCATTCAGACCATTCCTGTTCTAGAAACTCATTGGACGGCTCAAGCAAAACAAATTGAAACGAAACTTCGTGCATGATTTCAAGAGAAAACGTGTTGATGCCATCGGCCACTCATCGAGTGAAATCAACGGTAGTTGCAAATCCAAATAGTTGCAAAGAACCAGCGCAAATCTATGAGCAGAGAGCTGACGTAACGCGAGAGTTTCGCTCAACTGTCTTACATAAGTCTTTCTTAATTAAGTCAAAACAATCCCAATTCATTCGATCATTTCCTTCACCAACCGGAAAGCAATCATTTTTTCTCTCTCAATATGACTCAATTTCAGCGTGGCTGAGCACACAAAAAACAGCGATCTCATCAAGTTCAGTTTCGGCAAGTCAACAAAGTGACACGTCTCAATGTTCATAATTGCCGATGAACTGCACTTCATCGTCTGTCAAAAAAAAAAAACGAACGAGAAGAAGGTGATTACTGATTGTTATTATTCGAGCGCAGTGTTTACCATTGCAGAAAATTAAAAAGAAATTCGTTGTGCTTACCTTCCACGTCATATTCTTCACATCAATAAACAAAATGAATGCAAAAAAATAACCGAGGCCTATTTATCTTTGAACTGTTCAATGTTGTCTTTTATTTTTTTTTTTAGTGCGATTTGCTTGACTTATTCGAATGCTTGGCGTGTTGTTTGCTCTTCGTTTGTCTATAGAAAACAAGCCCATTCTTTGTCACCTCTGTTGAACAGAACAAAACGCTCAAGTAGTTTCGATTGTAAAAACAACACAAGGTTACGGGCAATTTATTGTGATCGTTCATTGATCATATACGCGTCTTCGACTTGATGATTAATTAAAATTATTAATTTTACGTTTTTTTTTTGTTGAATGATCGCTCTTTTCTCGTTTCGGTTATTTTTTTCGTTTTGTTCTGTTAAATGGCTAAAGTGCAAGAACATCAGCTCAAGTAAACACTGTCGAATTTCAATAGCATTGATCGAGGGAGCAAGCGAAAGGGAACAGAAAACAATATGAATCAAATATCGATATGCAAGAGAGTTAATAAAGTGAAGGAAAGGAAGTCGGGCGAAAAAGAATTAAAAATGAAGTAGAGCTCAATTTTTGGTGTATGTGTGTTCTTCTTTATATATTTTTTTTTCTTTCGTTGAATAGGAAAAAAGGGTGTGGTATGAGCACCGCGGATCTTCGACTCTATTCACCAAACCGTAACGAGAACAACAATTATTATAATAAAAACATATTTATTATACAATTTTTCTTCCTCTCATCTGCGCCGTACGGTGGAGATTTGTGTATTGTTTGCATTGCATTGAGGCATAAGTTGCCGATTTGATATCTCTTAATTATTGGCCATGACGCTCGCGTCTTCATATTTTTTATTGCGGCCCGTCGCTTTGCCGTAAGTATCTCTTCTGCTGCTACCGCCGTCGCTGCTGCCGATGTTGTTGTTCTTGTTCGATTTTCTACTTGAAAAAAGAATAAAACCCAATAATCATAGTGCCAGTGTCAGTTTTTGTATAAATCTTATTGTGCAAAGTGCTCACTGAACCTGATAATTACTCGGTTACACTTGAATTGGAATAAGACATTTTGCTGTGTGTTTTGTCTTTTTGCTGCTGCCCGCTTCGTTCCTTTGCTTACTCAAGCAATTTATGTGCCACATTAAGTCCGTTGCTGCTGATGCTGCGCCTTACTGTACATCAATATTTTTAAATATGGCAGAATATTTCCGTTTTTTTTTTTCATCCAGTCTAAGTAAATAATGACATGAAATTAATAAATTTCAAATGAACAGGAACGACGACTACCACGACGCAGTCAAGCTGCTGCTTTTCCTTCGGGCCTCAGCTCACCTTGTGCATGCACTTTAAATCCGTAGCTTCTGTTCAATGCCTTAAAACTTACTTTACATTCATCATGTACGAAGTTCATACTACGAACAGAAGAAATGAAAACAAAGAGCAAAAAAAATGAAGGAAAAATATACAAAAGTTGTGATGAATTGAATAAACATTTGATGACCTTTTTACAACATTAATCCAATCCAATTGCAATTGGATTTCGAGTGCAAAATTTATTACGTTGACGGCATAATTTGTGCATAGGAAACTCGAAAAAAAAATTAGACAAATCAAAGTGTATTAATTTTGATGTCGAATCGGAAAGTGCCTTTCATTTGGCCTTTTATGTAAAATGTTGACGGACAAATGCGCTGATCCACAACAAAATCTAGTTTAAATTGCACGAAAGAGCAAATCAATTTTGAATTCTGCTTCAGTTAGTTTAGTAACTCGTCCGTCGAGAATTAAATCTAGAAATTAGTTCCGATTACCAACAGTTGGTTATTTTTCTTCGTCTCTCAATTATGCGCATTCATTTCGTGGTTGTTGTCGAAAAAGGGTTCAATAAACTAATGTCTTGAAACAAGAATGAAATAAAATGCAAATTTTCGGGTATTTTTTCGGCGGCCGTCTTCCGCTCCGAATATCGGGTGAGTGATCGTTTCCAAGAAGAATAGAGAGCAAATGATTCGGCTGCTAAATATGCGTAGAGAAAATTCAGAAAATTGTTCATGATCAAATAAAAGGGCCTGAACAAATAGGCTTAAAAAATGATGGATCGTAAAATGGGATATCACTGTGAACAGAAGCTAACACACAAAAATATACGTAACAAATTGTCGTATTTTAAGCGGTCTCTTTTGTGCGTATAATAGTAAAAAAAATACCAACACAATCCTAGTCATATAAAAATCAATAAATATACGATGAAAGCAACGATCGTAAAACAACATATATTTTGTAATTTAGATCGTGTTTTTTGTGAAGTAGTCGACAGCACGGTGTGTTTGAAAATCGCTTTTAATTTAAATCATTCGGTTGAATTGTAGTTGACATCGTGGCAACCCACTTGAACATTTTTTTCGACACTCGCGCGCTCATTTTTTTTGTCTCGTTTTTGTTATTCTCAATTTTGTGTATATTTTCGCTGTGTTCATTTCAATTGCGTTAAATTTGAATATTATTCCTTCGGAACGTCGATCGAAAGGAGAGAGAACATGAAACAAACCGAATCAAAGGAAATTCAACGAAAATTCTCACTTCCTTCCACATGTTGTTAAACACCTGAATTTACATTTTAAACAATATACAATTTTAATGTAGCTAATGTGCTCATCGCGCTCATGTTCATGCCCATGCATGAATCGAGTGATTTTTGTCTCTTGTTCCCCCAGCAGAACGGTATGCTTTAGCTCGTTGGGATATCTGTTGATCGTTTTCATATTTGCGCACTTCATTCGACTGCGACGCAGTTTTCAAACAGCTAGAGAATTTATACATTCAGTCAACAGAAGCAAGAGACTTTGATAAAAAATCATTTGCTGAAAAGGAGAGAGAGAGAGAAGGAAAAAAAAAGTGTACAATGCTAATCGATTGATCGAAAAAATGTGCTCAACTAACGCAATCATCCGTCAATATATTCAAATCTAACCTATTTGTCTTCTTGCTTATCGCCCATATATATTTATTATAGGCTATATGTGACGATAAAGTTTTTTTTTGAAGAATAAATACTCATTTTTTTCCTGTGTCTCGTTTTACGAAGGAAGGAGTTGTTGGCACGTACCATAAATACGTGTCGACGAGACAGTTGCGTATTGAATTTAAATACAATGTTGCGTCTCTTTGCTCAACACTCAATGAAATAATGACCCATTTATACACCGACTAGGATTTCCGTTTCGATTTCCTTTCGATTTGTTCATTTTTTTTTGTTCGTGTGTGCATTTCGGTTTCCCTCGAATGAGTTAGACCAATGAATATTGAATTTATTATTTCATAACCGAATTGTATTGTTCGGATGTTGTTCAACATCCCTGGTATCGTTTTGGTCATCCCTCAATCTCTATGTGCGCAGCTGGTCATGAAAGCGATTTTCTGGTTGTTGTTTTTTTTGCACACCGATGTCTGCGCACTTGAACAAGAATTGAAAACAAAAAAAAAGAATTGAAAATCAATTGTTGAAGATCGACCATGTGATCGTTGCTACATTTGGCGCACACCGCACATACATCATATGCACGTAATCATAGCATGCAAACGATATGGCAGAAATAATAAGGTAAATCATTCGTTGAAATTCGCCCCTGAAGCGTTTTTTTTTCTCATAACACACAATAAAAAAACATTGTTAGTTAATAGATAAAAATCATTTACGGATGGTTTCATAACCTGAAGACTGTGCAAAACTTTGCACTTTGCCTACAACATGCTCATTTTCGATTGAAATGGTATTGAACAATCGGGTGCTTCGTTCATTTCGTATGCCTATTTTCGGTGTGTATCTCTCTGTTTTTTTTTCCTTTCCTGTTCGGTCGAACCAAGTGAGACCGTTTAGAATGTTATCAATTGCAATCGAATCATAAGTTACCCGGTGATTTCCAACTCAATTGGTAACATTTAGAAATGTTTAGCTCTCTCGCTTCACGCGCGCTCGCTCTGATCCCTGATAACAACACATAGCTGTAAAATAACAATAAGCAATTTTACACATTTTTGCAATTGTAATTTCGGAATTCAATCAATGGCTCTGTTCGTTGTTGTTATTTTTCCGCACTTCGCACACCGGAGAGAATGCGAAACCACAACGACGACGTGAACAATTGTCTATGCATTGACGTCAGTCATTATCATACATGTGCAGCGCATTTTGGCGCAATCGAACTGAATTCGATAGAAGAGTGGAACAAACGTCGAAGAAAACTAATAAAAGAAAAAGACACACGGTAATTGGTGCGTTCTAGCTGAAGCCAGGAAACGAGGTCAAAGGGGTTTTCATTCAGTTCACAAGAGGCCACCTGATCGCTGTTTCCAAACACATTAATTGTGTGAATGTGTGTGTGTTTTTTTTACAGTTGGTCAAGCGCTTTTTATGTTTTGTTTTTTTTATTGAAGCCAAAATATAAAAAGAAAACTAGAAAACATTCCTGAATTAATTGCCTATTTGAATGCAATGAAATTCAACACCGATCACACGCTTCGCCGCAAAGTTGTTGTTCGTTTTATATCATCGACGATGGGAATACATAGCCGCATCTACCTTAAGTCAATGGGCCCATTTGAAAAGGAAATCAAAATAATCAATTGTTTTATTTTGCTATGGCTAAGAAATTCAAATCACCCGAAAATAAAATCGAAGCCGTGTGTATTTAATGAACTGAAATCGTCACTCCTGCCTTTTTTCCCCGTCGAATTCGGTTCCTGTTGTTGGCGGAGAGTTTATTGACCATTCGATAGGCTTGTATTTCTTGTGCCATGTGTATTAATTAATTGATTAAATTTCCCTTCAATCGCTTTCACTGACACTCGCCCATAAATACCGAATTGGTGACGGAATTTACAATTCCAACGAGTTTGCAGCAATTAAACGCGCACACCGGCAGCACTGCCAATTGATTTGCGATTTATTCCAAATCGCAATTATAAATTGCCCATTGTAAAGTGATGAAATCGAAATTCGAGAATGAACAACAACAACAACAACAACAAAAAAGAACACAATGTTTCGTGTATGTAGCTCGTTTGAATTTTATGCAAATTTGGGCAGAAAAAAAAGGAAAGGTTCAGCCGCGAATCACAGACATCACAGTGAGCGAATGTGCGCGCTTGGGTGAGAATGGCCGCGCGGCCATTTCATTTGCATTTTTAGTTTGTAAATAGATGGTTTTGGTTGCGGTTTATTTCCACACACACACACACACACACACATTTTCGATACAGTTTTGTGTTTTTCGTTCTCTGTTTGTTTTGTTCTCGGAAAACAGGTGACGTGAATGTGGCAAAGTGTACAGCGCGCGAATGAAAAAAAAATCGCATCGACAATTGAACCTATGTCTTTCTCTCCACGTAGAAAAAAACCAGCCAAGTCAAAGTGGTGGCGAAAAAAAAGTGTCCATGTCGTATGATTCTCTTGCGCAATGGTGTCGATGGGCACACAATGGACGATCCTTGAACGATAGCCGTAAATAAAACACACAATCATATATGCATAATCGACGGTAATGCAAACGCGCGAGAGAAAAACCGTTTTCTAATAGTTTTTTCTTTATTCAATCTAAATTTATAAGGAAATAAATTGTTTGCTTGCGCGTGCAAGAAATGAAAAAAAAGACACACAAATATAAAAATTAAAATAACAACGAGACCGGCAACAACCATCGAAATAATTTATTCGATTGCACTGCATTTGTATAAAATCGAGCGCTTGATTTGACTAAAGTATTCTGGGCGTTTTGTTGTTGTTGTTTCGGCTGGTGGTGGTGTTGTTGTGATTCGTGTATGAATATTTTGCGCAAATGCACTTGATTAACATTGAATGGAATGCTATTATGCATATTGAATGTTGTTTCGGTCATGTTTTTTGTATTGTATTTTTCAATCGAACAACGATCGCGAACGCGCGCGCTAGAGCGCCCCAATCGAATCAACTCCTGGCCCAACAACACTTTTCTACAATAAAAAATAATTAAATTTTCTGTTTATTGACATCTATTTCTGGGCGAATGAAAAACAACAACAACGGTGGCAAAAAAAGCAACGGTTGCCCAGTTGCCGCACTGAGGACAACATGCTTGTGTCGTGTGATGAACGAAACAAACAAACAACGCCGTGCAACCAAAAAGAGTAGTCTCATTGGAATAAAATAAATGAATGCAATCACACCAGCAGTACCAACAGAACCACACACGATGTCCGTTTGCACAGCGCGCTTGGCACTTCAATCTTTCTTCAAATGAAGCATAAGGCACATCGTTATATGTATATTTCTTCCAGTCATTTTGGTATTTAAATGAAATTGGCAACAGTAGCAGAATAAATTACAACGAACAAACCGAGAGATGAACATTACTTCACACTGAATGTCAAATGACGTTCAAACGTTGACGTTGGATTGCCCTGTTCATGGCAAAGTTTCACTTTCCAGTGCACTCGTTGATGGATTTTGACTCAAGTATTTAGATTTTTGCAAGAAAAGTCATAATTTTTGGATTCTTTTCGTTTCATATTTGAAGAAAATAGTCAATTTCCTGGATAAAAAAAGGGAAAAAAGTTCTGCCATGATTCTTTACTGATTTTTTGAATGAAATATGTTCATTTCTATCCTATTCAAAGGAGTTTCAAAGTTTTCGAAAGTTTCTCAAGCTGAATCGATCCATTTTGGGTTCCATTTTAATCTCATTTGACTAACGCTTAGCCTAGGGGGATTTAACTACGTGAAAACTTGTAAAAAAATGATATAAACGCGCACGAAATTGTTACATTCACCAGAGAACTTGCATGATTCCACTCAGTTGACAAGTTCCGTATTAAAACAACATGCGCGAACGCGCGCGAGTTCGTGTGCAAACTTGAAGCTGGACGATGCGCACACATCAGTCGTTCCATTTATTATATCTGGATTAACTTTTCCAACACTTTCTCCAGCTCTTTAAAAATATTTCCTTTGTCCATTTTATAATTATATAAATCTTTCAACTTTTGGAAAGGATGTGAAAAATCTTTATACACGTAAACAAGCAATTTTTAGTTTGAAACGCGTTTTGGTTGTCAAATAACAACTTGAAAAACGCGCAAAACCATAAACAAACTTGTGTAAACTTGTGACCGTGCGCGTCAGTACGTACAACGAACGCGTCGAACTTCCGCGAATCAAGCAAACTGGCAGAAAACATGCTGAACTCGTAAGAGTTAAATTCCCCTAGCGCTTAGCCCAGCATTCAAATGTGTGCAAATCGAGAAGGCGACAAATGATTTCATTTGTGCAAAACTGATATTGCACCAGCGACCTGCAAATTGCGAGCCACAGCCAACAAAAATTGTATCACTTTGAGAACGGCAATTTTAAAACGAACTAATTTCGCAGCAGAAAAACGACATCGTTGTCGACGACGACGACGACGACAACCGCGTCTAAGCAATGGGTTTTTGGTTAATTGCACAAACTACGTTTGTTTGCGATGTGAATAGGCAGGCAGGCCCCCGTCCGATTACGAAATACAAATCAGAAAGGTTAATTAATTAGTGAAGTTGAGTTTGGCATTCGTGCAAATAAATTTTATTTCCACTATCTCGCAAGAATCCATTTAATTTTCGGATAAAGTTGGCTAGAGTCGGTACAAAACGGCGTTTAGTATCACTGCGTTGCATTTGGCATGAGTAATGTGTGTTGTGATTGTGTGGCTCTTGTGGTGGTGGTGGTGGTGGACGGATCGTGCAAATTAACAAATTAGAAGCGAATTTCGCGATATCGGTTTATTTAAGTTCTGTCTCTGTCTGCGTCTCCGTGTGTCGATTTGTGTATCTCTCAATTTATCGAAAAGTAAAAGGTGGTACAGAGAGATCAGGCGCGATCTTCGAATGGGCTGAAATCACGAAAGAGAGATATTTCCTCAAATATAATCGACCTAATTAAAATTGGACTTTTTATTTGGAATTGGAGATTGGAATGCTTTTGATAAAAGAGAACGAATGAATGTACTTGGTTGGCGTGCAGGCACTTGCGCGCACATAACACCTCACACAATAGATCAAAGCCACTGCTATTTTTCTTCCACTCTGTGTGTTACATAATGACTCGTGCTGCTACTTTTTTTTGGTGTTCAATTCTCGTTGTAAAGAAGGGAAAAAAAGAGAATATTTTCATGATTGCTACCTTCCAAACTAATCAAATCATATTTAATTAAGATGTTTTCATTCGAAGTGATAGAAAAGAGACTTGGCACGAATTATTATCTTCACGAGTAAGCAACGGTTTTTTTCTTCTTCATTGTGGCATAGAAACGGCAACGTGCACCAATTATCATACATATTGCGTGTTCACTGAAAGCTAAAGAAAAAAAGAGAAGAGGAAAGAACGCTGCTACCCAGCAATTACCCTGATTGATCATGACAAGTGTGAAGAAGAAATAGGTTTGAACTTGTTTCAGCACACACAGGTTCATTATATTCCAACGAAAATCGGTTGATGAATCAACGCGTCAGTTCGGTACCGATCCAACAACAATGGCTCAATTTGATTTGCGAAAAAGATCACCAAATGGTAAGGTGCTTCGGCTTTTGGGTTGTAAAGTGTTTTGGCTTTGGTGTTGTACAAGTTAAAAGAGGTTCCCCCAAGTACGAATTGTGTAATGGTAAGCAATGAAGGCGAAGAAGCGTCAGTAGTTAGACCAACAAAACGGTGAGTTTCGGAGGAGTCACGCAATTTGAACTACCTTCACACCGTTAACAATGAATATTGTACCGTCTTCAACGTGTTTCCAAACGAATCCAAAAATAGAACAAAATTGATACATTTTAAATCGAAATTCTTACATTGTTAAGCCAGAGAGAGAGAGAGAGAGAAAAGCACCCATTCCATACACAAACACATTCCGATAAAATGACCTTTCTCTCGTCACTCTTGCCCACAAAGTGGCTGCTAACAGAAAAATCCTTCACACAATACAGTCATTCAACTTAGAACCGAGCGAGATAATGATTATTTTCATTTACGTAACGAAAACTTTGCATACGAAAATTATGCGCAGGCAACTAGAGCGGGTGAAAAAAGAACGACGCTCGGAATATGGAGAGATAGAGCAGCAGTAAAATGGGTAAAAACGAAGGCGATGCTCATCAAATGACGCACAGACACATGGCAAAAAAGGATGCATAAAACATAAGATCGCAATAGTAAATCAATTTTGTATCTTTGTTGCCAACATTGTTATTTCGTTTCTGTTTTTTTCTCTACATTTTCATCTACCTCTCTTCCTCTGCATTTGTTAGGTGCTTTCCGCGCATAAATAAGATGCATTTGCTTGCGAAATGAAACGAAACGAGAGAGAGAGAGAGGAAAAAAACGGCGAATAAAGAGAAATGTGTAACAAAACAAATTCATTTTGTTTGGCAACGCGTGTAGCCGTCGATACAATTCGATTGGCGATGTGGCTCTCGTTCGTTTGCTCGTTGCTTCGTATCATACACACACACACACACACACACACACACAGTCGCCGTTTGCACATTTTCCTGGTACCTCATTGGAATCAATTGAATTTTAAAATTACTCGTATTTTATTCGGAATCCATGTGCGGAGTGTGCGCGCGCGCGGTGTGAAACTGATGTAGGCACACTTTACTGCCGCTGCTGATCGAATGTGCGAATGCATTTTATTTTTTATCGCATATTCAAATGTGAAGAGGTGCTCTTTTTTCTTCTTTTTCTTCTTCTGTGAAGTTGAAAAAGAATTTGCAGCATCCAAATGCAATATGTATCGGATTTGCGAAATAACGATTTCACCATACGGCACCATCGGGCGTATATGCTGCTCTAGCGCGCACACGGTAAAATCCTCATCAATTTATCGATAACTCCAAACAAAGATTCAATTCTTAAGTGAAATTTAACAACACACACATTCATTTGGAATCAATTGAATTGGATAAGTTGTGCATTGAACAGACACGCGGCTTGATGATGATGATGGTGGTAAAACTTCAATTGATATTTTCATTTTTTTTCTTCTGGAATTCCGATTCGGAATTCCCGAATGTCTTCTTCGCGAATGAGATGAATACTGTTTTTTCTCTCTCCTTGAAAATCTCGAAATTTCGGAAAATTTCGAAAAATCCGCCCGAAAACCTTGAATTCACAAGTTTGCCTTATAAATTCCATGGTGCACGAAAACGGACATATTTTTATTGGTTTTTTCTGGCCGTGTTTTGTTGATTTGTTCGCAGCGATAACAAATTGCTGGTAACCGCAAAAAAAGGCACAGTAACAACAACCAGACACAACGGCAATTTGCATATTTTGCGAATAAATAATCGTTTATATAAATAATGTGCGCGCGTGCGCGAGCGCCTGTGCCCCACACTTCAATATCATTTTAACGATTTCAATTTATTCATAGAGTTTATTTATTTTGAATGAACATCGAATACATCGACCACAAAACATCTTCAACAACCGGCAACAACAACAGCAACAGCAGCAGCCACAATTGTCGAAGACAACGACAATGACAGCAGCAGCTACAAATCGAAATAAATGTATTAAATAAAACATTTTTCTCCCCCACACGCCGTCGCGCACCATACCTGCCCGATCGCGGTTTCAAGTGAATGACATATGGAGCAATGCTGTTCGATTTGCCACATTTTTTTTATCCTTCCATTGACATTATTTCGGAATCTTTGATTTGAATCGAGTACTGTGACGGGCTATGTAAAGCATTTCGCAACACTGTGACTCGCCATGTGGAAAGTTTTGATAACAGTCAGAGTCAGACGGAGTTAATTCGAAGAAGATGATTTTCAATTAAAATTACGTTTTTCGAAAGCCTTATCCCAATGTTTACCCACAAAATCGTGGAAAATACCGTAATCGAACCACAATCAATTCGATTCGTATGCATAAGCATTCTCATCTTGAATTCCACGTGGCACGGCGAAACAATGCTCAACCAGGTCATTTTTGTTTTGGTGTCATTTATCGAAATGGGTTTCGTCTCACTTGATTTGTGTTTGTTTCAATCACCGGCCGAGATCAAACTCGTTTGCATTGAACGATTGTTAAGTATATGACATGTGATTAATGATGGGAATCGCCTTGCCGCTCTTCAAAATAAGACCAAAAATTCTTTGGAGCCCAACAACTTTTGAAGCGTCACAAACAATAGAAAATAATCATTTAATTTTTAGTTTCTTCTTCATTTCGAAATAAAGTGCCGATCGAATTTCGATGCAATATTCTGGCTATGAAAGCGGTGTATTCTTCAATTTCGACTCTCTTCTTCACTCGTTAATTTAAAATGATGTCAAATTTTCCAGATCATCATTTCCAGTGCGATTAGAAGCCATTTATGGCTATACATGTTTTTTCCTCTCTATAAACGCTGAACACACAAAACCATTAACATCCATTAGAATGAAAGATTGTATTGTTCGTATGAGATATTGAGGTTTGGATTACTCCATTTTTTCAGCTCAAATTGATATGCTTAAATGAAAATCAGAATCATAAATTATGGCAATTCTCATTTTGCTATTGCCTAACTCACAAGTACCCGACGAAAATTGGAAGTAATTTTAGAATCAACAGTTAATTCTTAGAGTAAATATTCATTAAGTTCTTAGATCGACAAAAAAATTTGAATTAACATGACGAAAGCCATAATTTTGGAGCTAAGGTAATGAATGTGATTTGACTCATCTCTTTAGATTGATTTTAAAATAGAAAGGCTCCCAAAAATAATTATACCGCATTCAACACACATTCAATGAAATCATTTGCACATTTGTCGACTGCCGAGCAGGGAAAAAAATAGGCAGCCGCATTTTTCCGTCGCCGTGATCATTCACTGTTGTGTAGTTTTTTCAACACTTGTGTGTTAACACTCGGTTATAATGATATTTGGTGTGTGTGTGTGTGTGTGTCTTTTTTTCATGAATTTAGCGCGAATTGTTGGTTATTGCAAAATCGGCACCTAGGCACGAGTGCCTATTGTGATAAGCGATCTCTGTCGGTGTGTCCCGTTCAGAAAGGAAATATATACATGAAAAATGGTTGAAATTAAAGTTATTGCTTTGTTATGGCTGCTTATTTCAATATAAGAAGACAGTTAGAAGCGAAAATCTCTTAAATTGTAAATGATTGTTTTTATTGCATTTACTTTTTTTCGGTTTTGTATTGAGATTTGGCAAAAAGCGACAGCGAAACGGAAAAAACACTGCCGAAACAGCAGAGCAACTGGCGCACAATTGCATTTCAGTAAGTTTTAAACTAGGCGGAATATTACATATTTTTTCCCCGTTATTGTACTCGTATTTTTTGACTATGAAAATTTATGTTGGCACCCGCAATAAAAACATTTGCATTTCGTAGCCTAATGTATGTATTCAAAAACAATAATCGGCCCGTAATAACCTAATAACTGAATTATTATATAAAAATAAATGTTAATAATTATGCCAAATCGTGCCCGTTGGGCTTTTGATTGTGTTTTTGAATATGGTACGAAATTTTTTTTCGGTTTTTGTGTGTTATGGAACACACATTGGTTGATGGTTTCCTCGATCTCGACACACAGTCGCTGATTCAGGCCATTGGCTCCGGCATGGATGCTGCGACTGCTGCTGTCGCTTGTTATACATTCACATATATATCGGAACCAACCAAAGCGTAGGTGATTTAACATTCGATTTAAGCTGCAATTTAAAACCTGTTTCGGAATTTGTAGATGACTGGATGAGCCGCAGAGCATTATCATCAAGTGAGAGATAATGTGATCTTTTGCAGCCAGTAAATTAAATTAGAGAGCCATTTTCTTGATCATTATCGGGGGACACAATCTGTATGTGTACACAAAAGCACAGACACACACACACACATTACACCAATGCGCAAATAAACTCACAATTCTGTTTTGCAAATAATCATATTTATTCCGATAAAAGTAAAACTACGGTGTGCGCGCGCGCATTATTATCACTGGTGGTAACAAGTATGCACGATTTTGCCGCATAACCTGGTTGTTGATTACGAATAATTTGTATTTATTTCCCCATTGAAAGCGTTTCAGCGCACGGTGAGCTACATGTTGCAGCCGTTTAGAAAGTAAAATCGTTGCCAACTGCCAACAAGCATTTTTCTACCGAAGTCGAGCGCACACCAACTCTCGTTTGTTCAATACTGTACCGTGTTTCGTTATCATTTTCAAATTTCTTTCTCTGCGCAGCCGAAAATATCAACAACAACATTGAATTTTTTTTTCCTGTGCCATTCAGCACACATTCCACGAAGCATACTGGAGAAAAAAACTTGTCAAATAAAAATAAAGGAAAAATTCGCGCACCAAACGCGAGACGAAGGAATTGAGAGAGAAAAAAAAACTGTCCTACAATTAAATGTCATTGAAGTTTTATTCTTATGTTTGGTTAAACTTTAGTGAACTTGGGGCTGGATTTGCGCGCGCACCATTTTTTCCTTCGCTTCTAATGAATGCTTTAAACTTACATGAATTTCATGTTTCTTTCATTCTATAGACCGATCAACTATTTCCACATCATTTTTTTTTGTCCTCGTCGTGGTCGTCGTCGTCGTCGTCGTTGTCTAAGCACAATATGTGCCATTCAAACGATAAAAAAAGCAATATTCAACAAGCGAGCCCAAAAAAATGACGATAATAAAATAAATTGTTGATTTAAAAACATAAATAAAATGAATTTTGAGAGCGTTGATATATGCCGCAGCCACCGTGTGCAATTTTTTTTTATTCAGTCTTTCTCTCGGTCGATTGCGAATGAGCATTGCGCGATATTTGGCGGCAGCGTGAGCAAAAAAAGACAGAGAACCGGTGGAACCATAACAGAGACACACAATTCGAAGAGAGAGAGAAAAAAGTGTATCATATGGATCCAAATCATAATAACAATTCCTGGTGTGATTCACGAACTGTTTTGAAAAATTGGTTGCTTTTTTCACAGCTTGACTTGTTGTTTTGTTTATTAAATAGTTGCATGAAGTGAAGCCGAACATGCTCCGTTTGGTGTGTGCCGTTTGTGTGTGTGTGTGATATTGGGCCGAAGTGAAACAGCAGTCTCTGTTGCGCGCGCGCGCACACACGTCGAGACAATCAAACCGAGAGCCACACACAAGCGACGGAATTCTGAAAATGAGCTATCGTGTCGGAAAACGACATTACAAATACCAAAATCTACCCGATTAAAGCACATGAAAAGCACAAATAATCCAAGAAAAAAAAGTTTAATTCGATTTTTACCGGCCACCGATTCGATTTTTTTCTTTCTGCTTCTTTTCGTTCAGTTTTCGATCGAAAGACACACTCTTTCTCTGTTTGTGTCAGTGTGTTAATGGTATGGTTGCGCCGTGTACGCTCTCGTACGTACAATGGTACATTCTCTGTTTTATTTACTGACAAAATCAATTATAAAACTGTCAGTGGCCCAAACCGTTTACCAATGTTTTGGAATCATTTCGTTCAAATTGGCGTATTTATTAACGAACGTTTTCGTTTTTCTCATTCAGCTCATTTATTAGTTGTCAGCATTTCGAATGGTTTTAACTATTTACAATTGGCCGTCGTTTTCAAATCATAATTTTCGACAATTTACGAGCCATAAAGTGGCGAATAATGAATCAACAATTTTCGAATTTTGGAGAGTCATTTAATTTAAAGATCAACAGATCGTTTGGAATATTTTCGATGTCATTTGTCATGCTGATTAAGAAGAAGATGAAAGGAGAAAAAAAAAACGAGCGGCAAACCATTTAACTGAGAACCGAAACTGATTTGAACCGAATTCGAAAATAGCATTTAAGAAGACGCCTGTTTTCGATTCCACTTGTCCCAACAAATACTTTCTTTCTTGCCATGTTTGACCGTGATGCGACGGCCCCAATCACCTGACAGCCGCATGATAAACGATGTACCATAACCGCTTGACATCGATCACCAACCGACGTCCAAACATGTCGATTCCAGAATATCATTTATTTTCCGCAGATAATTAATAATGTCACTCGATTTGAATTATCACATTTTGCATGTGCCCACCACAGTGTGTGTTGCCTGCCTGTCGATCTCGAATTAGAATCGAAAGAGGATTTGAACTTTCAGTGGACAATCAATCGTCACTCAATTCATTTTATCTCCGCACTCAATCGCTACCGCTCGCTCGTTCGTTTCATGGTTAATTTTACGCGGTGGTTTTGAAAATAGGCACAACAACAGGTCATCAGGTATTGATATATAAAAAGTTCCGTATGTTTTGCGACCGTGTTTTTAACGGCTTTTGCTTAAAATGAATCAAATCTTCAATTACTTGTGAACCCATAACACCACTGTTAAGAGAGCGGAGCGAAGCGATGCAAAGACATTTGCCAACACCAAATTGGCAGTATTGATGACAACCGTTGATAAGATTAAGGTAGAAGTCGTACACGTATGTTTTAGGAAGTGATTCGGTTTTTCGAAACGGTTAAAAAAAACATGTGCAAGCAACAGATGAAGAAGACGAAGAAAAAAAAGACAACACAACGACTCGAACAACAAATTAACTGAATCAAGAATCACAAAATGATTAATTTTGATATTTTTCCATTCTCTTCTTGTCGAAAGCCACTTTTGAAGACGAAAAATTCCGTCAAAATGATGGAGAAAAAGAAGACTGAACGCACTATGAAAATTATTTTTTCAGCACAAATTTTTTTTTTTCGTGAACGATCACTTGCGTGTCAAGTGATCGCGTCATCATCATGCGATTTAAAATGCAAAACGACACGATATTAAAATAAACACATCGACCGCAACCAAAGAAATTACTTGAACTTTCGTAGCCATATATGTAGCATGACACGATATGTGCCTTGACAACGAAGATTCGCCACGAAATTCCATTTTATTTTGAGAGTGAATATTATTTTTTAACGCAGACCTCAGGAGAGTGTGAGGAGAAACGAGCGTGAGAGAGAGGAAGAGACAAAAAAACGTAACCAGCAACTGATTCGCCTACGCGCCACCATATAATAAAATCAAAATGGTTAACAACGGAAAAATAATGGAGAGATGCTCATCGTTAAATTGCCATAAACAACAACATTGTAATGCACGAAAGTACATGCACTGACTCCAATTCATTGCGTTTTGCAATCAGCGTTTTATTTATATATGAAGTGTTTTTTTTTCTTCTTCTTCTGCCAGCAGTAATACAGTACGGTTGTTTTTTGGTTCCTGTTCAGGCCTTACCACACTCAATTTCATATATATATATGCCTAATTTAATAATAAGGTGCGTTTATTTGACACGGGTAGTAAAAATATTGAGAAATCCACGATGAAAATGTACAATTGACACGAGAGAGGCAGAGAGCGATTGCGAGAGAAAGAGAATAATTCGAAGCGAGACTAATAACGGCAAATATGGAATTTTGTCAGATATCCCGCCACTTAATCACATAATAAATATTCGCCAGTATTGCATGTGTGGCTTGATTTTTGTGTCGCATGATTTATGAATGCTTTCGAATTTGTGTGCTTAAATGAAAGAAATTGAGCGATGAAAAGAAGAAGAAGAAGCGAAAAAAAAACCTTTGTCGTAAAAACTTCGAATCAACCGAATTAAGTTTCGATAATTTAGTACATTGTATTCAATGTCAGGCGAACGGATTTTTAATGATGGAAAGAGATAAAAAAGCGCTCAGCCGGATTTGTTTGCGCGATGACTCTTCAGCCTTATACTCTCACACGCGCGCACACGTGAATGAATTTGAATTGAAATCGGGCGAAATAAGGAAAGTTGTTTCTTCATTTGTTCTATGCACTTCGACGCATTAAAAACGGTTATTAACCAATAATTGCAAATAAACTACATAGTAAGGCTGGCCATGTGGTTAAATGAAGAGAGAAAAAAAGCGCTGCAAACAACCAACACTTTTGTTCGAGTTAACAATGACATGATAATTGGATGGTGCATGCGCATACAACTGACACGGACACGGCAGCACCCATCAAAAAAAAAGTGAAACCAACAACAAAAGCACCTTAACGCAACAACAACAGCAGACAAAGTTAAACAAGAGGAAAAAAGCACATGAAGAAATCGTCATGCAATGCTCAAAAGACGCAAACACACACACGTAAAAAGATCGAATGGCGGTGATTGAAGAAAAAAAAGAAGCATTTTTTCCATCCACGAAATGTACAAAGCCAAGTTAAAACCTACACTACTGACACTGATTACACTGGAATATTCATTTCCGTCTTATGTTTTTGACGATCTCCAAGAAATGCTTTCGTTCAAAGTAGCTCCTCTCTTGCTCTCCCGATGATCGTTCGTCTTCGTCTCCATCGTGCATTGTAAATGACACACGTTTACAAGTAGCAATAAAATCGAATGCATAACTCGAAAATGTTAGAAGTATCCACCGTTTTTTTTGTTCGTATTTTTTGTTTCGTCATTCGGGGCATTTTCATCAGTGCACAATGATTACACTTTAATAGAGATTGAAAGATTGGATTGTAACAAAGAGCAGCAGCAATGTTACACGTTGGGTAGCGGCAACAGCAACAGTTAATGCGGCTACGGCATGAGCAGAACGCGCACCTGAGCCAATGTCGAAGATGAAGCCGAATGCAAGTAGCATTATGTTTATTTAGAGTCATAAAATGTTGTTTCACTTAAAAAACGACATGCCACGATAACTCAACTCTTGCCGTGTATAAACAGCGCATGCGAGGAGCGAATAGATATATGGAGAGCCGAAGAAAAGGCGTCCAACAGTCATTTTCTGTTCACTTGTTCCTTAGCCGCCCACATTCATCTCTCTTTTGTGTTGCGACACGGTTCATTCACCGTTTTCAATTCATTTCGATGGCGAATTAACAAAGAAATAGAGGAATAATGTAATTAAATTAACTGCATTCATGGTATTACTCGAGAGAGATTGACTGAGCTTGTATGAACATTGAACAGTGCACTTCTTTTCCGTCTATTTTTTCGTTCTTTGTCGTGGGTTTTTGTTTTTCTCTCTCTCTATTTTTCCAAGCGTCCGTGAGAGTATAGCTTAGCAGACGCTATATTTAATACTCGGTATTATATACCGGTATATCGCACACGCAGAGCTGCCGCAAGCACTTCTCTCGCACGCACACATTTACATACACAACGATCGCAACCAATTCAGACACAGAACCACATGGCATACACTCACAACTCGAAGCGTTTGCGCGCGAGAGAGGTGCGTGCGTCAGCTCTGCGTGTGCGATATACCGGTATATAATACCGAGTATTAAATGGAGTGCATGCTAAGCTATTCTATGACGAACGCTTGTATTTTTCTAAATGAAAGTCGATCTTTGGCTGAAGATTAACACGGAGAGCGATTTGGTTTTGGGGTCATTGTAACGGGATTTCGCACATGCACTTGATTAACATTTTACATTTTATTGTCGATGAATTCACTTTAATTGATTTATAAACTTATTGAAATTGTGTGTTGTCGATCCCGCGCGATGCACACAAACAATGGCAACCCTGACTTTGTTGATACCGCGCGCACTCACGTTCAAACTTTCAACCGTGCTGTTGTACCGCGGAGGGAAACGAGAACGAGAACGAGAACGAAGAGTCGTCGTGAGCGTCAAACAACCGGGTCGCACAAACTGACAAAATTTGCTAACTAAAACCCAATCACAATAGCGAAATAAATAATTCAAATGTAATCCTAACGATGTGCATCTATTGATCTTAAAACCATAATAAATTCTTAAATGCCTCTGTAAATACAAAGCCACACATCGGAGCGCACAAAGCGCGACAAAACAAAACACAGCAGCAACAACAGAGCAAAAAAATAAATAAGAAGAGCAACTGAGTAGAGTGCGCGGCACCGACGACGTGAATTGGACGTGTGTTTTGAGCGCACAAACGTTTTGATATGTGATCACAATTATGCGCGCGCCAAGAATATCTTCCAATCTATTTATTACGCACGCATTCGGGACAGAGTCACCCGAATATGCCATACTTTGTCGGCACTTGGTCGATTTATGCACTGCAACGTATAAATCTTACGCGTACGCAAGTTTGTATATGATCCAGGCCGCCGTCGCAGCAACAGCAGAAGCATGTGCCAAATAAATGAGTCGAATCAAAAATTAGAAACCATCATGTTTGTTTAGCATAACATAAATTTGCTATCGTGCTGCCGATTTGCTGTAGCAGCTTCCAAAGAAAGACACTTGAAGATCAAGCACCACTTTTTGTTTGTCCTTGATTATGTATCTCATCGCGTCTGCTTAGTACGCAATTTCAAACAGGAATGAGAAATAGAAAAAAAAGTGCGATCGTAGACAACAAGAACTACTCATCGCACTCGGAGGATGAGAGAGAGCTGAAGATATAAGCGCGTCCACGACATAAACGGCGATTAGTTTGTGTTCTTTTTACAAAACATCGAAACAAAATGTACTTGTGCACAAGAGATTCTCTGCGTGTTTTTATTCGCTTTTTGCTCTCTGCCACATTGCATTTCTATTCCGGCCGCGCTTGTTGTTGCGGCCGACAACCATAAATGGCATTCATAATATTCCACACGGTTTTGGATTCACATCAGCTTTGTTTGTGGCTAGTAGCCAATTCACATTTCCATGTGTGTGTGTGTGTGTTTGTGTGTTAAAATATGCCGCCTATTTACATTTCAGCAATGTAATGAATTAGCAAGAGGAAACTGTAATAAATCAGGTGTTTATCACTAAAGTGTTCGTTTTGTGTGTACCTGGCATTTTTTTTTCTCTCTCTAGACTTCTTCTTTGGCTTCGACTGCAGCAACAACAGAAAAAAAACCGACCGCCACACATATCCACACTTACCAAACGCAATGGAATCCTTTTGGCACGTAATCGGGATGCATATTTCTCATTCAATTTGTTTTGAAACGTGTTTATATTTTTGCTATGTACTCTCTATATTGATGCACACCGACACCCATACCATTGGCCTCTATGCGAAATGATTAAATGCATTAAAAAGATATAAAACGAAGCTAGTCAAGAATGGACCAAACCAAGAGATTCCACCAATATTCCTCTTTTAAGATGACCTGCACGGCGACTTGGCTCAATCGGATTTGGACAGGAGAAAATTGCGAAATGGTGGTGATCCGGTTAATTGGGGGATTCGAGTGTATTTTGTGAATATTTTTTGTAAATTTTGAATTTTTCAATTTGAAAGAGTTGTTTTAAAATTGAATCTTTACATTTCGAGCCCTTCCTTAGTTAGGCCATTGAAGTTATCAAACGATTATAAATCCAATTGGGAGAAGATCTACAAAACATGATCCTCGTACAGCGGATTCCTCCATTTAATTTTTCATAATTTTTACCGCGTTTCTTTTTCGCCAAATCGATGCCCAAATAAATATTTACCCAACTCAAAACGACGAATACCCTTGATTGCAACAGGTAAAAACTGCGTTTTTCTTTTCTTTAGCACTGGTTCTACAGAATTGAGGCAAAAACATGTGAGCGAATCGAAGTTGAAGAGAAAAAAAAGCGTTGAACGAGTGAGCAAAAAACAAATAAACAAATGAACATTTTTCGCGCGCGCAATATCGACGAAGGTTGAAATGTTGTTAATGGTAAAAATAATACAAGCAGCCGCTTGATGATAGTGTGCATTGATTTCGTCGACCGCCCATAAATCTCCGAAGAAGATGCAAACTCGCACAAACAATATGCACGCAAATGAGAGAGAAGCTATGGTGACTAAACAGCCTGCGAAAGGAAAAAAAACCAACGACGACGATGGTTATGGTTAAGTAAACACTAGAATAGCTCGATTGAATCATATCGGAACGGTGGAGAGAAAACTAACAAAGTTGAAAGAGTAGCTGCTGAACAAAAATGAGAAGGTTTTTCAACAGCATCACGGTTAAATGCAGTTCAATTTACAATTGCCGTCGAACGAGCAAGAGAGAGAAAAGGCGAATGCATAGACACATAGAGTCAGTGTTTCGGGTGATATGGTTCGTTTGGAATTGATAGCAAGTAGCTATAGAGTGCAATGCACATGCCAATTTCGCTGTGTCGAGGTGTTTATTCATTCGCAAATAGTCGTCTTCTTTTCCACATATGATTCTAGTTAACTTGTCGAGCGTCGTGAGTCGTAGTTTTTCTTTTATTCTCGCCAGCCTCGATTTTGTTTTACATTTCATTCGATTCAGAGATGGAGAGCGAGAGCAAAAAAAAAAGAAGACAAAAATAGGGGGACGACTTACGACGAAAAAAAAGTGTATAATTAGTTTTTTTTTTCTGGAGAGGTTTCAATTTAATATGATCAAAACCAAAATGTTGGAGAGATGAAATCGGTTTTGCACGTGAAGTGAGTGCAGTTCGGTTTGCAATTAAAATGTATTTACTAATTAATGAAAAGCGACCGTTTCAAATGTCAACGAGAACAAATCGCTGGCAAGAATGCTGAGCGCATTTTTGTTGCTGTTGTTCTGTGATAGAAAGACGTTTTCATTGGAATCGCTTCCTAAGCATCGCTTGCATGTGACATATATGAGCGGAATTTCAGTGTAATCTTATTATTTGGAATCAGTTGGATTTGCATACAAACGAATTCGAATTTCTGTTGATCACTTTCAAGTGATTAAAGTGGAGCGGTGCAAATGCATCTAAAAAAGCAACTCTAAGATGCTTCTCGAATTACCTTGAATTTTGAATGCTAACGGAGTCGATTCCAATGAGCTCAAGTAAACTGGTTCACCAAAAGCCAAATCCATGCATAATATACACCTAATCCAAATGCCTTTTGAAAATTCGCTTATAGTCGTTTGCACTGACACAGGATCAACAGAAGAGCAAGAAAAAAAATGAGCAAAACCATGGTGAGTTTGGTGTTGTATGCGCGACAGCGCCTGAGAAGAGTGTTTCGATTTTAATGACCGTAGCCTTGATCATGGATTTTCAACGGGTTATTGATTTGAGCCGTTTTTGGATTTGGCGATTTTCTACCTGTCAGAATCTCGACTAAGAGAACGTGCAACGCACCTTAGATGCAACACTTTTGCCTTCTCAAAAAAGTCATATCCATTTGGTTGTGTTTCTTTGTCATCGTCCGATCAATTGACAATACCAATGGCCATGTTTTCTACCGTAAATTGCCACATACTGCCACTTTATTATATTCATCGGTGTAGAGTGCGCGAGAGAAATAAGTGAAAGAAAAAACTATAGCGGCACAATGCTGGCTTTGGGTGCCGATCGATTCGGTGGCCGTTTCGTTACGTGAGTCATTCGGTGAATATCGGCGTCTCTCTCGTCTCGTCATTTGATGCGCACTTTTTTATATTCATGTGTTCGACTGTGCGTTTGTTGGCTGCTCTTTTTTTTTGAATTATTCTTGTGATGTGTCGCTTACTTATTTATCGGCTCGTTTTTTCCCTTTAATGCCGTTGATTTCCTCTGCCGGTGCCGGTGCATGTGTTGTGCTGCCGCATTAACGTGCCTTTTTTGTCGTTCCACTCTCTCACTCCACTTGTGCCGTGAGTGGAGAGCGCAGATTGTTTTTATTCTGCGCTTCATTATTTCTGTATTATATTTCTTTTATTCGTCACTTGATGTTATTTACCGATGGCCGTCACCCGACAACTTAGTTTTGATCCAATTAGCGCACAACAGGTAGAACATTTTCGATTTGCGTTTTTTTCTCAGCCACTCAGCCACCTTTTTTATATCATTTTCATCTCAGGCCGTCGCTTTTTTCTTTCTCCACTTCTTCTTCTTCGCTTATTCGTGTGCACTGTGCTTGTTATATTGCGCAAGGCAATGTAACGTTTATGGCTGTTTGTTTGGATTAAAAAAATGCGCATGTGCAGAAAAAAAAAATTACATGAAAAACAAACTTAGAATGGACAAAGCCGTTGAAGCGACAAAGCGACGGAAACGAGATGGAGAATACGTATTAAAAATGTCAAAACGATGACTTATACTCGAACAAATTGAATCGGCGATCGATTAAAGAGAGAATACATTTATTAGCACAAACAATGATGCGAACAGTATAAAGTGCTCCCGAGATAATGAGATCAGTTTCGTTTGAAACCCATCTTGAATTCTATTTTTGTCTTTGGGTAGTTCAACTTTTTTTTCTGCGCTTACACAATACAATTCATTGGAAACACGCCGGAATTATAATAACAAGTCTCAATTGTCAACAACAATATGGCACTTTTCTCTCGCTCTGATTTGATTCACCTTTTTCCATATTTTTCTTTCTGGTTGCTTCTCAAATTATCGCATTTATTAAGTGATCATTGATCGATTGTGTGTAGCATCGACCATTTTAAATGAGCGCACACAAATCAAACGTTGCATTGTTCGAAATTAGCACGGAAATAATAATAAAAGGGAAATACGTTTTTAATTCTCTTTTTTTTCTCTTAAGTCGCTTTTATGGGTTATGAATCCGTTAAAATTGAGAGCAAGAGAGTGAGAGAACGAGAAAGAGAAACAAATGCCCGCCTCAAAATCGTAAATTACGTCACGCTAAATTGGAGTCAGTTATTTGTTCTTCTTTAGATCGATTTCAGGTTAGAGTATCGTGCATAAATGAGGCGACGAAATTAACAAGAAACGATGAAAAAAGCGATCAAATCGACCGCAATAACGATTCAACAACAAAAAAGCGAAGAAAGAGCTTGCGTTATGTGAACTATCTGATGGTAGAGGAGAAAAAACCGTTTAATTGGATTAAGTTGTGTACCATCATAGCGCCGTGTGATGAAAATTACTTTCAAGATCGCGGAGCTCGCGACAAAATCGCACTGTGGACAGAAAAAGTTCACCGAAAAAAAAACTGGCACACATTCGATTTCGATGTTCACATATAGAATTTTGTCTGAAAAAGCGAAATTGTTCGTTCGCTGGCCAATGTTATTCAATACTCGCGGCGAGTGTAAGTGACACATTTTCATTGCCGTCATTTAAACACATTTCGACTGTTGTTTTTCGGTTGCAACATGGACGAGAGAGTGGAAATAATTCCCGAAAACCGAAGAAACATTGCCGAAAAAAAATGCGACACCATTCCAAAAACCCAAAACAATTGCATCAAGCACCGCCAGAGAGTGAGAGAAAACCAAATGAAATGCCATAAAATACGTCAGGAAATATACGACAAATCCTCGGCATGTCTACGTAATTGCTTAAATTAAACATATTGGCGCCTGTCATGTGACAACTACTTTGCACGCTTTTGACTCTTGCGCTTTTTGACTCTGGAAAAACCGAAAACGAAAACACAAAAAGTGTAATCAGTATGAGAAAACCACTGAAATAAAAAGAGAGAGAGAAATAAACAACGACAACGTTACAAAAGATCAAGCGAGCAGCTACATCACGCCACATGAAGAAAAAAAATGCAACCGCACCAAGAAAATCACTACATCATTCCCTCTCATCCCGTATACATTTTGTTCATTGATTGCATTTCAATTCGTGGCGAAGGAGTGCTTGCACACTCTCAACTATTCCGCACAATGAAATCTTCAGCTGCATGAAAATGTAAATTATAATAATTTAAACGAGAGTCAAACTTTGCAATTTTTACTTCTCGTCTTTTTTTTCTGCTGTTCCATGTTTCCATGTCATGGCACATATTGAATATATATGTTTAGTGTGATGATGCGCAATGGTGCTACCGCCTAAATTCGTGTGCTGCTGTAAATCGAGAGAGAGAGAGAGAAAGAGAGAGAGAGAAAATCGATGTTTACTTCTTATACTTAAACGATGCACGCCCCTATCCATGTGTATTACACGAAACCTAGGGGGAAAGAACTGTGGAAAAATGTTGTAAATATTGTAAATGAGTGTAAATGAACATACTTATTTGTATGAATATTTACAGCGTATTTGCGAACTGCAGATGGCGCTCGCGCGGCTCTGTCAATATTTCAAGCATTTATCAATATGCTATGTGAATACGCTTTTAAATGAACGTAAAATGAACGTAAATATTGCAAATGCTTACAAATATAAATAGTTCTTTCCCCCTAGCACTAAACCAATCGATCTGCACAGCATTTATGGGCAAAATTCATGAATACTGAAAATTAATTTATGATTAAGATTGATTGAGATTTGAGCATGAAAAGCGAAAGAGTGAAGGAAAAAAAAATCTCGGTGCATGGAAATTACGGAAAGCGCTTCCAATAATGTTCATGCTTAAACATTGATGTAAATAATAAATTAACGAAACCCAGGAACATATTCACCTTTTTGGTGGCTTGTTTCTTGGAAATTCACCGGTCACAACTTTGACCCAATAAGGCGTCATTTTTTTCTGTCGATAGCAAAATTTATGCAAAACAGCAGCTCCGCATTCTCTTTATCTCATCGTTGTAGTCTGGATCTATTTTATCGAGATCGAAAGCGGCCCGAACAGGTTTCAAGCTAATTTCACTTAAGCCCTCAACAAATGCCAGACCGTTTTTTTTTCTCTTGATCTTGAAATAATAAACTCATAAAAATCGGATATTGCGAGTGAATTAATTTTAAGCTATAAACATGATATTAAAACTTGGAATAATTTCAATGGCAGTTTTTTTTCGTCCCCTCTTCTGTTGTGGAAATGGCCAATGTTTTGATCATTTATTGAGTTTGATTCTATTTTTTTAAGCATCTTTAAGTGAACCTAATCGGATTGTTGCACATAACGTTAAAATGTTATAACTGCTGCTGTGTGCTGCCACACACAACGCTGCTCAAGACTTTACAAATCGACGAATTTATTTCCTGGCTCCGAAAAAAAACAACAATCCAATTCGAATGGGCTAATGCCGAACTGGTTCCGTTCTGATGAGCGCTCTTCGACCGATGATCGGTCACCGATCACAAAAGGGAATCGACGAACAAAGTTATAAAATGAAATGATAACAGTGTTTAAAACCAAAAACTGAAATCGAATAAAATTTATGGCCAAACATGTGATGATTTTGTATCGATTCCCAGATGAAATCCTTCAATAAAATATGGAGGAAAAAAATTATCGCAGATTTTTTTTCCAGCCACAACCATTCAGCCGCTTTCGCGACCGATACAATTTAATGAATGATAATTTTTTTGCTACATTTTCGGTAGAAAAATCCTTTTTTTTGACGGGTTTTGATGTTATTTTTATGTTTCGGCTGCCTCTGAGTTTTTTTTTATGGCTTTGCCGACAATATTTTATGCGATTGTAGTTTTTTTACGCCTTGCAAAAATAGAAACAAAAACACACTTGCAGCAGCAGCAAAATCGAATGGTCCAGCGTCAGTTAACCTCTCGATTTAAAACGGCAGCGGTAGAAAAAAGAGATTTACTTTGGCACAGCATGTCCAATGCTGCTCTCCGTACCTACCGAAGAAGAAAAAAAAATTGGTTGTGATAAACACAATTTTTTCTCTGGTGGTTCTGCACCATAAATTGAAGATGAACCGAGTGCATAAAAACGATGAACGAAGAAAAAAAAGAGCCTTGTTTGCCTGGGCATTGGCGGGAGACTTTTTAATCGGCCGAGCGTTCGCACAAAATTTATTCTAGTTTCGTTCTTTTTTTTCCTTTTCATATGGATTTATTTTAGTTGATTTTTTTTTCTCCTTTGTGTATATATAACTTTTTCCCGTTTTTATTGCTGTGGTTTTGCTCATTTTATTGACCGAGACATCGTTTGAATATATGTTCTGTGTGCGCGCATTTTTTTTCCTTCCACTTCATCCTGTTCAGTTTGCTTTGTTTTCGTATCTTTTTGCTTGAATCTTGTGCAGGCGAAGCCGATGCCTTTTTTTCTGCTGGCTTTGTTAATGCTTTTTGCGGTTTTTGCTAAAAAGAAATAACGAAGGAAATGTAGATGGGCAAGCGGCGGTGGTGGCGGTGACGACGACGATGCGATGACGATAAACACACACACAAGGTATACAGGTGGATTTGGGACGATCGAACAGGTATACGTGCGCGCACAGGGTGTGCGCACGCCGCGCGCGTATTTTATTTCATCGATTGATTGCTCGCTCCGCGCATTTTTCTGTGTTACATTTTAGTTTGCAAAACACGTTTAGGTGTCCGACGATTTTATTTTTATATCCACATTATTATGCAAATCGGACCGACCCGAAATGAAACACACAACATAATTCGCAGAATATTCGCACAGTCCATCGAAATCACGGCATGAAATGGCTTTATTGTCTGCACCGTGCGGCCGACCGCAAATACACGTTTCATCCGATGCCGAAAATTTCGTTCATGGAATCAGTTGGTTTTTGTGGTTTGACCCATTTGATAGGATGAAAATCAAAGCGGAAAAAAAGCAGAGATCTTGGTGTTTTCAGGTGATCGAAATCGATATCAAATCCGTTTGTTTGCACTTTGTTTTGGGAACAAGAATTGTTTGTACGTCATTCCAATACAAGAGAAGGATGATTCAAGAATGTCATTGAAATCCTTTGTGGTGAATCTTATTCAAAATATCTCGACGAAAAAACCTTTTTTCTCACAATCAAACCGTAGCGATACACACTCGATTTTTTTTTTCATCTCCATTCAACTTTTCATGTTCACGCATCCGTGCACCTAATACATGTGATATTCCATAGAATCCGCTTTGAAAATGCACTAGACTAAAAACAATTCGTTTCTTATTTAAATAGGCCATCCGTTCATGTGATTGATCTTCTCCTCGGGTTGTCAACAAAAAGAAGGTCCTTGAACTCCGCACAACCACCACCACCAACAACAAGAAGAACAAAAAAACATCACGCATTGAATGTTTGAATGATCGCATTGAATGTAAAAACTTGTTGAAGCAATATCAAAAGGAAGGAAGTGAATGCAGTTGTGAGCGCGCGGGTGAATGAATCATTTCATTTAAACATTCGTTCATCACCTTATCCACACACACACACACACACACACACATACACAGATCGTCATCGATTCACAAATTCTGAATAGATAGAACACACATCATTGAGCCTCTCTGAATGAAAATGACGCACTTTATTCAAATGCACGAAATCATGAGCTATCGTTAATGCGCAGCCCAGTTCATTGAATTTGTTCTGAAAGCGACGAGAAAAAAAGTTGAAATTAGTTGAAAAATGAATAAATTATAACGGAGGCGAATGGGCGAGATGGAGAAAGAGAAATAAGTACACAACATTTAAATGCACCTGCACGAATTGAACCAGCTTCAAAACGTGAACGTAAAGCAGCAGAAGAGAGAAAAAAAAGCACACACACGAGAAATCAAAGGCGAGATAAATAAATGAATAAATCAACAATATACTAAACAAAACCTTTTTCTTTCAATATTCATATAGAAACGATGATTTCATTGAGAATGAGACTGCGCGAGTAATGTGCTCACAATCATGTTAGTACATGCTTATTATTTCGATAGGTTCATCAGTTTCTTGATTCTTGTTATGGTCGCTCTGTTCTCTTTCTTTCTATCTAAATCCATCTCCCTCTATCCTTCTCTCTCGGCGTTATGAAGGTTAAAACGGATGTTTGCCACTATTCAAATGTGAACGAATAAAAAAAAACAAGCGGCAAGAATAGTCTATTCTGTGTTCCTTTTTATTCGATTCATAATATTTTTCAGCGTTGTGTCTTTTTTTCTGTCTTGATGTTGTTCGTGCTACGTGCTTTTTATAGTAAAAACTGAATAACTAGTGAAATCATTTGCCACAACCATATTTAACGTCAAATCCAATGCGACCGCCGGATCAAAACTACTAATTTGATAGAATTTCCATTTTGGGTTAATAATTAGTCATACACGGAATCGGATGATGCATTTCAATGAATGATTGTTCGCATTTGGTTTGGATAAGTGATAAATCAAAATCACTTCGAATTATCCGAATTGCCATTGAAATAAATGGATATTGATTTTAATATGAATAGAAATCAGCCCATCACCAATGTAGCCATTTCAATTAAAACGAATGATTTCCGTTTGTCAAGTTTTTCTAGTTTTTCTTTCTCTGTTCACTTCACTATTGAATATTACCAAACATTTTCTCTTTCAATGTTTCACTTCTTTCCATTCTAATCGGCTAGGAACCTGGCCATTTTTAACTACGCGATTTTCTTCAATCTGCACATGCATTTACGACACAAAATATCAGCGTCGAAGATCTCTCTGGCTCTAAGCTTTTCAGAAGAGAAAAAAACATAGCAGAAAGAAAGAAGCAAAAAAAACCGAAGGCTGATAAATGATTGTAATTTTCTTGTCTAATCTGATGCGAATTGATCGCCAAATACAGAAATGATGTGGAGAGCGAGAGAGAAAAAAGCGTTGTGTGTTCATTATTGGCGGATTATTATTTTTGCACAGGTTTTAATGAGTTTGCGCGATATTGTGTGTCGAACGAAGCTGCACGCACGCAGCTCGCAACACCCACGCACAGGTGGAATTGGATGTGCAAATGGTAAATACTAACAAGATACGTACACAACGCGAAAGAAAAAACCTTGTGCCGAACACTTGAAATGATCTGTCGTTCATTTCGTATTTTATTTGTGCAATTGCGCTAAACGGCTCGCCACAATGAAAACTAAACAATCATAAAGCAAAAGAAAACGCATAGAGAGGCGCGCGTCCTGTTCAAAAACACTTGCAAACATTTACCCACACCTCGTTGAGCCGTCACACACTGTAGCATCAGCAGCACAGACTGAAAAATGGCAAATCGTGTGAGTGTCTATGGATTGAATAGAGCCAGCAAGAGGAGCAAAAACAACGATGACTTGAAGAATACATACGCAAAATGGGAAAAAATGATGTTTAAATTGCACACAATTCACACAAATTGTTTTCCAAAAGATAACAAGTTGATGTGTACGTTCAACTTCGCACCCATAATCCTTTCGCAGAACAACTAAAAGGCTTTATGGGCGCAAAACGATGCAAAATTTATATACTTTGTTTCAAGTGTACATTTTGCCCAAGCGAAGAGATGAGAGCAATTTCGTACAAGGTATGCAAAGCTACAGAGCATGCACAAGAATTAAAACGTATGCACATGCACACACTGGCTGGATGGGTCATGCATGTTTTCTGTTGGCCGATCATAAAACATGATAAATTGAAATATAAAATCTGCAATTAGATTGAGATGGCTTTAAAATAATAAAAAAAAAAATTGTGCAGATTTTCGATGTACAGTGTTCTTATCTAGAATTTAATTGATGCGTTTTTTTCGTCAGATGATCGCTTGTTCATCTATCTCGCGTTTGGTGAAACGAAAAAGAAATCGCTTCGATTTTGTATGGGTCTGAATGGGTTCATGTGTGTACACTGTACATTTCTGTCTGTTGCTTGATTGCTGCAGAGTCAACGATAACAAGATTTATGGCTTCATTGAGTTGGTGTATATACCGAAATGTACACACAATTCGAACGAGAGAGAGAGAGAGAGAGAGGCAGAGCAAAAAATCCACTGGCTTAATGCTAAGCGAGTACGTGCGAGTAATTTTGAAATTCCAATCTGGAATCAGTGTAAGGAGAAAATCTTGATGCGTGTGTCGAAGCCACAATAAAAGGAGCCGAAACAAACAATACCGCCTTAAATTGTAATGAAAAAAAACAGAACAAGCAAAAAACGTGTATACGTTTCGGGCTCTCAGCGACTGACAACGAACAAAAGTGTCTTATTAGCGTGCCATTTCGATGCAAATGCATCGTTCCATATGAAAATTGGCATTGATGATTTGATTATTTCCGCATTGCCAAAACGCATTACATGACTGAACGTTGACGGTTCAGTCGAGCTCACCGCGCGTTCGTTCAAGTCAGCGGTATCAGGGCTGGAATTCTAAGAATTCCACCAGAATCGTTCGGAATTATTTTTTTCGTACATTAGACCATATTGGAGTGAAAGAGAGAGATTCCACAATTTTTCACCGTTCCAACGGAATTATTCCGATAATCCAAGGAAGAGTGGATTGTGTGAGAAATAATTCCGGTGGCACGCTGAAAAATAGTGGAACCTCTCTACTTCACTCCAATTCGGTCTAATGTACGAAAAAAATAATTCCGAACGATTCTGGTGGAATGACTTAGAATTCCAGCCCAGGTCATCCAGCGCATTTGATCGATGTGAAAAGAATTAGAAGTAAGAAGAAGAAATAAAAAAAAACACACACCGAGATCGATTGACATGGTAAATTCTATCTCGTTGGAATGACATGTGCTCCTAATCACTTATAAGCATCAATATCACTTTGGTTCGGCAAATGCGCACGCTTTTCCACTTTAATGTGATTAAAAAGAAACGGTTTTGTAGGTCGTTTGAAGGTATTGTGTGGCTTTGGCCGCAGTTGCCAACGTGTGTGCGTGCCCGTGCGCGCAAATCGTGATTGTTCTGGCGAAAATATATCATTTGTGAAATGGTTGCGTGCGCATTCTTCTGTCTGATTAGCGATTTTATTTACGTTGTGTGTATGCAATTTATTAATAAGCGATCGATCAATGCCGCAAAATCAATGCATTATCGGGCCTTCTCAATGCCCAATGTTTCGCTCTCTCTCTCTCTGCGCATTCGAAATGCCATACAATACTTGTCCCGTTTGTTCTTTTTCTTTGTTTATTTATTTAACTTTTTTTTTCTGTTCTGTCTTCTTTTCAACTTTTAACATGTTTTATTTTCGGTGCGCGCAGAAACATGCATTTTTGTCGAGTTGGGCGAAGGCAGAAAAAAAAACTCAAACAAATTAAAAAATAAATGCTCGGTGCGTGAATAAGAATCTTGAGTGGATAAAATATTGCACCTTGCATGAAACCAATTGCATATCGCTTTGGCGCAGGAGGTGCGAGTTGTGTGTGTGCGCGGAGCGGAGCGGTGCAGAGCAGAAGTATTCAGGGATTTTGGCGTTGTGCTGGTAATTATCATTATATTGTTATTACATATGCATGCAGATGCATGTGGGTGATATAAATAAAAATTAAAGAAATTTCATGCGATTTTTTTCTCTTCTGTTCCTCATTCTCTCTCTCTCTCAATGTGTGTGCATCGTTTTGTGCACGTCCTCTCTCTGAGTCAATGTAGCTTTTGTTATCTCGAACGTACTAAAATCATGTTCGCGTTCTTGCACGTTCGAATTCCTTTGTTTAAGATGCAAACAAATGAAACGAAGAGGAAGAAAAAAAAGAACCGAATAACATGAAGCAATAACACAAGGAACACATATACAAATACCGACTATCATCAGCTTATGATCATCATCGGATTGAAACGCATAAATGCGCAACACGAAAAAAAAAACTGGTTTAAACAAGTAACTGGTCTTACACATGGACACCACAACGAACAAGTGCTCCTTTGACTTGAACGTCGTGCGTGGTGCTTTTTTTCGTTCGTTCATTCGTTCCTTCGTCTTTTTCTTCTTGATCACTTCTCCTCGTCGGTCCGGTTCGAAAAATAAATAATATGCATTTTTAGATGGTTTTTGTCGGGAGTGTATGCTTGCGCTTTTCCACTCACACGCGCTTCGTCGTGATGGAAAAAAAGTGTGCAATCTTTTTGTGTATTTGTTCTTTTTTCTGGTTGTTTTGCTTCGACGAGAGATGAGAGATGAACGAAGCGATGCTTTATTAATGATAGCGTGGTAGTTGCGTGGTCTTATTATTTGTTTTCTTTGAACATTGATTTCATTTTGCCTCATAACATTTAGCGGAGATGGTTATCCCCGGCCCAAAATGCCTCAATATAAAATGCATTGAAACGGCAGACAAACTGCGCATGATTCGATGGGGCAGTATTGCACACAGTCAGCGTTGACAGTGGGCTTATTAAATCGATTTCGGAGATAAAACTCAAAGTGAATGAAAGAAAAAAAGAATACACACACAGATTGTTCCAGATGAAACAATGCACGCAGAGGCGAATAAAACATGCGCGCTACAGTATTTCCTATTCATATTTAAATGCTCACTTTGAAATTATGGCTTCTTAAAAATCAGTCGGGTAACGTTTTATTTTGCATTCGCGAGCTCTCCCTCTCTTTCCACTTGAATCGACTAACTTACGGTAAAACTTACCCGAAAAACCGCAGTGCCATTGCACTTCGAACCACACTTGGTTCGACTTGGACTTGGGCTAAAACGGTTATTCATTTTTTCTTTGGTTTTGTGCATGTGACTCTGGTGTGTGTGTCGCATTTCTCTCCAAACCCAGAAAATTCGATCCGATCAACTGGATCCAATTCCATAAGCATATTACCGAGATCTTGACTTTCATATCGATTAACAGTACTCAAACCACAAAGTGTAAAATCATTCAGTTTCTTCCCCCTTTTCTCTCTCTCTCTCTCTTGCGCACTCTGCCTCTCTTTGTGTCTCCGTTCGCAACAATTTTATTGAACTCTATGACTCAAATTAACTGTTGGCTTGTCGTGCACTGCCATCTCGACCGCTTTCCAACATCAAGTGAGAGATGAAACACAATAACAACAATAACAACAATTCGAAATATCAATATCAATTTAAGCAGATGATTTGGTATGATACGTGCCAATCCACATGTGTGTGCTCAATGATGCACATGACTCCAATTTCTCACGCATCAATGAATGACACGTACTCTAGTTTAACCGATTGGAATGCATTCACCTTTTCGATGGCATTGCTTTGCATGTACCGTTGCATTTGTTTTTCTTCGATTTGACCACAAGCGCGATGATCTCGCATTGAAACCAGCGCAAACGAAATTCAATCGAAATCAAATTTTCTAATTAGAGCTTTTTGTTCGGACTCCACATTCCCAATGTCACGCTAATCACGAAATTCTTTTTGGAATTTTTTCCAATTTTTTTTTCTCTTTGATCATTTAAAAAATTTTGACGGGATTTTCGTTTACTTTTTTCCAAGTTAAAAGTAGATTTTCAATCAAAAAAGAAGAAGAAAAACGCGATCTGTTCGAAAAAAAATTCCATTTTGTTACATTTGAAGCGTGAAAATGGTTCATTTCAATAGCGGCCCACCGACGGAATGGTGTCGAATTCCTTTTGAAACTTCTCCGCTCGACTGTACCTTTGATAAGAAAGGTCAACAAATACGGACACTGCAACCGAATGCCGATCGTCTGCCGCTGTACACACTCTCTCTTCATTGTTAATTTGCTGTGTGGCAAAAAGGGTATCTATCGATTGCCGACTGAATTTGTTCACACAGTCTAGCGTTAGATGATTACACAGAGTCTGGTGCTAAAACAAAGTCAACAAAATGTTTTTTACGCCGCGCGTAAAATAGCTCGCGGCTCACAAAGCCAAAGCGGTTGAAAAAAAAGAAGTGGATTCGCGGTGATGCCGCTTTGTGACTCGTTGTTTTTCTGTTCTCTCGTAGCATATCGACAACTTGTTGAATGTTGGCAAAATCAGTATATCGGGTGATATTGTAAGAGTGTCTGTGATGGTGTATGGTTTGTTTTTTTTTTTCTCTCTCGTCATTTCCTTCCTTTTCACATTTCTTGGAAGCCTCTTGGTTTTTTGTTTCAGAAGCCATAGGTAAATTGAGTAGACATTGTGTACACAAAACGCGCAACCAAGTGAAATACACGGGAGAGAAAGAAAAAAAAGAGAAAACTCTTTCGAATAGACGGTGTTTAACACATTATTGCCTTAACACTGTTTGCAGCTTCGTTCGATAAATGCATATTTTCCATTTTCCCCCGCTGCTGCTGCCATCGTCGTCGTTGTACAACTCACACAAGATTGTTTGGTTGCTGGTTTTTTTGCACTCTTCTGTTTCGCTGAATCCATGTTCACGATAATTGCTTTTAATTGTTTAATCTTTGTATTTTCATTCTTTTTGTCGTTATTTTTATTTTTGTTTCGCTGGCTTCGTTAATTCCAAAGTGCTGTGTGTTTTCGAATGCATATATTCGGAGCGAATGAGAAAATGGTTATTACGAATATTCTCGGGCCTGACCGCCGCCGCCGCCACCGTTTGGAGTAGTTACTTGCAACAATATCGGTTTATGTTTGTTGTTACATCGATGGTAAGGAACCATTTTAGGCGTAATCTCCTGGAACCGCGAGCGAGATACGGTGAAACGATAATTTTCACACAAGAAGAGCCGCGCCGCTCGCGCCCGTATACAGGTAATGATGTCCATGTAAGCGTCTTGGCAATTGGCAAATTACACATTAAGTAGCGATCGATTTAGAAAATTTATTTTATGCTTTTTTTTCACCTCTACTCGATTCGGTTTTAGACGCCCCGTTTGTCTGTTGGCTCTTCTTCAACCGCTGCTTCTAATCGGCGCGAATATCAGCAAAGCGCGAAGTGCACAATTTGTCGACCGACAGAAATTGTGCTGATTGTGTGTGTGGATATATTCCAAGCGACCTTTTTCACCGCCATTGACAGTTACTTGGCTACAAATTCACAGCGTTTTTTTCTTCTTCTTCTTCGAATGGCTTTTGTGTGTATATTGAATCGGGTCTTTCTGAATTGGAATCGTTTAAATAAAACCCAATTAATTTCCTTTGTATGGATGGCACGAACTTAGATTTCACCCGATCATTTGTTTCGTTCATTTCATTTCGATGCACGAATTGTGCTACGCACTTGATCATCGAACATGAAAATCATGAATACACCATAAAATACGTCCGTTTTGCAACAGCCGAACAAGGTTCATTAAAGCAAAATATGTCGCGTCTCGATTCTCAAGAAAAGTATGATTGTTCGCTCTAGCTAATATGCATGTGAATGCGTGGTGTGACCGAATTTTATATCCAATCGTTTTTCACATCGATAAATTCAATATTGAAATCACTTAAACTGAACTAGGCATTTACAACGCATTTGCGTCACCAAATTTTATATTTCCACTTAGCACTCATCTCTTCCACGTTCTTTTCTCCCTCATCGCACCTCTCTTCATGTCCTTTTAAAGTTATAGTATAGTTACAACATCGCGATTTCGGATAAAATTTCAAACCAAATCTAAAGTCATGTTAAGGTTCGCACACGTTATTGATTCATTTGCAAGGTATGTTGAGTTCTGGACATTTTCCGTAGCAATGGCACCATCAAGTTTTTGTCGAGGTTTCATGGTCATTTAAAAAGAAAACGAAGAAATTTATTTGTTCTGAGATTTGTTCTCAGTAAAGCATAAAAGATTTGAATAAGAAAAGCATCCTTTCTTGTCCCATGGAACGCATTGATTTATATTTTTCTTCGTTTTCTATTTTTTCCCCCTTTCTCATCAATTTTTTTTTCCTTTCAGTGCATATGGACGGTCTTTTGTTCTCTACTATTCTCGCTGTGTTATTGTATGATTTGAGCTCACCAAATGTGTATGTGTGTGTGTGTGTTCGCGCAGGCGAGCGCGAAATGCTTTTAGGGTTATGCATTTATTGTTTTTGCTCTGTTCGATGGCATTTAGCGTATTATACGGGTACAGGTGAGTTTGTACTGTGTTATACAAACAATATCTACACATATAAGCGTATCCATTTATCCATGGCATGGATATGCAAGTGCATCGTTTAAGATTCATGTTGTGCCCGGCGTTTTTTTTCCTCTTTCTCTCTCTCTCTCTCTCTCGGTCTTTCATTCGCCAAAAGGAATTCGTCATACGCTCAACTGATATTTCATGCGGCGGACGAGCGGCTGAAGTGTTGTTCGTTTATTTGAAATATAGCGATTAAGATACGGTGTACGATGTGTTGTGCATAGCGCGACAGGTAGATTCATTATTATCTCGTTTTTTTCTACCTCTTCTCTTCGGGTTTGTTATTCATCTTTCGTTGGACTGATGCGGCTGCTGCTGATGCTGCACAAAGGTCGATAGCTCAACAGCGATCGGATAACAATGAATCAGGCACGAATTGAATTGGCTTGTGAGCGACGATTTCTCGAGAAAACAGAGTATACATGTGATAAACCACGCTCAATTACGATCGGGAAATGTGCGAAATATTCGATTTCCAATCAGCAAATTCAATGGAGTTATTCGATTTTTATGCGAGAACATGTCGTTTATTCTGCACGTACAAAAAAAACGTACTTGGACAATTTTACTAGTTATTTTGCTCGGATTCGCATTCATTTTTTTCCCTAATTGCGATGGATATTCATTTTTCTTGTTTTTTTTTCGTTCAAAATCGCTGATTCGAAATGGAGAGAATCAGCTTGAAATTGATGTGATCGTTTAGTTGAACATCCACAGCGTTGATTCTTGCTCTAAAAAAAAATGGACCTCATAATTCAGTCACACATTTCATAATATTTATCTTGAATCTTTATGTTCGACTGTAAACTGCACCTAGAATCATTAACTCGCTTTCCATAAATGGATAATCCATTTAACTGATGTCCCGTGGCAATGGCGCGCAATGCACAAAGTGGAAGACGGCAAAAAGAAGAAGAAGAAGAAGCAGCAGCAGAAAAACGATTATGTAAAAAAAATGATGCGGGCAAAATCTTACCGAGCTCTGTTTTTTCTCTCTACCTCTCGGGCAATTAAATGACAGCATGTGACAACAATTCAGTTGGCGAACGCAAGGTGCACTCGTTCAATGCATCACCGTCACCCGCTTGCCTATTCCACGGATCGTCTGCATAAATATACCCATAGATTGAATTCTACGAATTTGAAACAACAACAACCAACAACAAAATCTTCATTTATTTCCCTCAAAACATCATAAATAGCAAGCAGCCTTCACAAAAACAAAACACAGAGAGGAAAGAACCCAAACCAAACGGAGTCAGTATACAGCAAGTAGTCAATTTGCATATTTAATACGAAACATTTGCATAGAATGTAAAACGTCTGACTAAATATAATATTAATAATAATAGACATAAAGCGAAATCGAAGTCGAAGTCAGAAGTCGATTGTCTTTGTCGATTTGATTGAGAGTGAGTCGGTTGAGATCAAGAGTGCCATAATTCTGTACGTTCGTTTGGAAACAATACAACAACGAACGCATACTTTGCAGTGAATTTTGTGTGTTTTGGGGGAGCGCATAAAAAAGCCACACGCAGCGAACAAATTAACGTAAATCAGGCCAAAAACAAGCGAAACGACTAATAAACATGTACAAATTTCGGCCACAAATTCCAATATAATGACCAATTTCAGCACAACATATTTTGTTCAAATGATTGTTTCTTTTTTCTTTCATTTGTTCGAATTGTCAGGTAAAATAGCCGTATTTGCATAGATGGTTTATGTGACAGTGGCAAACGGTGTTCACGGTATGAAACATGCCATGAGAGTTGGCCAAGAAATATGCGAAAAACGTCATTTCACTGACTTTCAAAACGAATGAATACCGCCCGCGAAAACATTCAAAAGCCCAATAAATAATCAGCGAGAAAAACATGTAAAGCGAGAGTCAATTCCTGGCGCATTTTCGTTTCAAATTAAAGGCACAAAAGTGCAGAAATCAGCGGTAACTAAGAGCAGCAGCAGCAGTGCCAACAACAGCTCAAGTCAAAGCGAGTTAGAACGACAACAGCTACGGCAGCAACGACGGCGACGACGACGACCGAAAGAAGGTTTCACGTGAATGTCAACAAATCGCTTTTTCAACATATATTTCACGTTAAACGACCACGTTTATAATAAAATAATCGACTGATTCAGTTTGATATTTTATTTGACAAATTTTCGCCGGTTCATGTCAAACCAAAATGGTAAGTCGCATATTGGGCCGTCATAAAATGGTCCCAAAAAAAGCAAACAACGAAAACGGCAAGGCAATGGCAACGGCAACGGCAACGGCAACAATAACAACCGAGACATAAACAGGGATCTAATAAAGTCCATCTTCCTGATGATCGTCAATCATGTTTTTACAAATCACGTACATGCATTAAATATTAAGCAGCAAGCGCAGCGTCCGCGCGCGCATGCCTGTCACATTTTTTGCTTAATAATAATTCGTCGTTGCAGTCACTATTCTTGTTGTTGTTCGCCGGTTGTTGTTTTTTTTCGTGTTCGTCGGTGGTTTTTATATGATTTGACTATAAATGGTGCGTCTTGTGTTGTAAATAGCAGTTAGACGATGGCAGACAAGAGTGAGCGCATTTTGTTAGCGATCATAAATTTGTTACCTGTTTGTGTGTTTTGTTCAGCGCTCGCGCTCATTTTGCATCGCATTTGATTAATTTCATGTACGTATAAATAAGCATTGGTGTGTTTTGTTTTGGCGGGCTGTTGTTGTTTTCATGTTCACTTCATATTCATTCTTTGTGTGTGTGTGTGTGTGTGTGTGTGCTTTTTTTCTCTCTCGTCTCTCTTTAAATATTGTTTGTGAGCACAAATTTAATGGCAATCTTTCAGGTGGCAACTCAATCGATTCGACGCACGCACTCTCTCACATAAACAAATAGCAGCAACAATTTTATTTATTCACCGTGCGCAAATGTTCGATATTTGTACTTCATATTTTCCGTTGTGGCCACGTATTTCTTACGCGCGCAAGCATTTATTCCATTGTGAGCGACTTCACACACACTCATACACTCGGAGCATTAGCCGAGTGCCGTTCACCGTGAATCTGGATGCATGAAAAGAGATACTTTTTGAGGTAAAATTCAACGAGCGAGCGCACACACTTGGCATGATTCATTCTTAGACGCCAGCAACACCGCAGGAAACTGAATTGCATGAAATTTATTAAGCAAAATTATGTATTAATACACATTCGGCAAAGTTGAAACAGAGAACATTCAAAACGAAAAAAAAAATGTGTGCTGCGGCCTGTGTTCGTGAAAACAAGTTGAACAAAAAGAACCGAGAGAAGAAAGAAGGAAAAAAAAGCAGCAAAAGCACTGGTTGAAAACTCGATTTCAAGCGTTTCGGCGTGACCTTCCGCTGCGGAAAGAAAAGCCTCACACATTGGTATGTGATCCAAATTCCGATTGAATGTTGACCAAAGCGGTTTTTTTCTCTCTCTCTCCGCACGGTCATAAAATATTTGACAACTTGCTCCAGCCGAGCAATATAAATAGCAATTGTGATTCATCGGTCAAACGCTCCATTTTCACATTAGATTGCACAAATGTGCACCAGCGGATCAACGGAGAGAAAAAAAACAACACCGCATCGAGTGAAGTGAATCGAATTGAAAATAGAGTTGTGCTATTGCTGTTGTTTTTGTTCCCTACTACCCAATATTGCTTTCGTTGCGAGCAAATGAATGAACTGAAAGAAAAAAAACAAACTGCAATGGCAAATTGATACGTTTCGCAAATTGGCTGCTTTTAAATGTTAATCAGACCTTTTAAGAGCCGTTGATTTAGATCAGCCCGAATGATTCGTTGTTTGAGCGCACATTATCGTAAATAAAAATTTGCAAACTTTAGTTCACATTGCAAATTCGATTCTTCTGGCTGTCTTGATCTGCAATAATTAAACCAACCCAATATGGATCACAAATGGGCACTCGCATTCAGTTTTATTTCGCGGTAATCGGTGTGTGCAGTTGGGTTTTTTTCGCTTTGCTCCAAGACTAGACTTTATAATTATGTTAAATGCGTTGTTCCCAATTCGCCAATCGCCGTTCAATGATTTGCAAATGCACATTGCGAACACGGCATGGTGCGCGATGGACCTGGGTTTCGCGTAGGAATCAAATGAGCCATAATCGAATCGTGTTACCTGTGTGTGAGAGAGCAAAAGATTAAACGGTTCTCTTTTGAAATAGCGCGCAACGAAACCGATAGAGAGCGATACACCTGTGCAATGAACCCACGATTGAACGCGCAGAACGGCAATCAAAGAGCACACACACACACACAGGGAATGTTGCAAATTTGCCGAAGAGGCCGCTGCGCTACAGATTACACAGGAACAGTTTGAGAGCGAATGAATCGAACCTGTCCATTTTGGTGGTGTTTTTTGATTGCCGAAGCGCACTGATCTCCAAATCGATTAGATTTTCCAGCAAAGAAGATGCCTATGATTAGAACAGAAATCGTGACCCGAATAGAAAGCGATTTGACGGAATGACGACGATCCCAATACGATTTCGTTGCACTTTTTCTTGTCTTTTCTCTACGTTTGTTGCAAGCTTTATTGCAAGATTGTGATTGCTTGATTTACATTGAGAAATGTTTGTATTTCAACATTTGTTTTTCTTATTTCGATCGCATCTCCAATGCTCCACAGCCCAAAAGTCGTCATTTGATAAGTGGGAAAAAGTTTTTGATAGTCAGTTAAAAGTCTCGCCTAATTTACGATCGTCGACTCGACAAAAAAAAGTCTGCACAAAATCAATGAAATATTGTATTACCATCATTTGTGGATTGCTCACGTTTCTTTCTTTTTTCTTTCTTTCCTTCTGCTCCTCTCTGCGAATGTTCTTACATGAAAACACGGCACAATGACGTCCATAGATTTTATGCCATTTTGCAATTTCATTTCGTCTAGCTCTCTTACATAAAAGAAGAAAAAAGCAAGCAGAAACAGAAAAAGCCACATGAAATCACCATCGAACACGAGAAGAAAATGCATTTCCAATCGCTTTTGTCATGTTTTGTATTAAAGTTGATTTACAACGTGCGACAGTGCTAATATTCGTATATATTTTATGCGATCATCGTCGTCGTCGTCGTCGTCGTCGTCGTCGTCGTCGTTTATACTTCTCGTTTTCTTCTCCGATATACTTTTTTTCGTGATTGAAATTGAAAAGACATTTAAAATGTACGCACCAATTTTCTAAATGCCAACCAAACGCAATATCTCGTGCGCTATTCAATGGCATTTTATTTATCTCATTTCGATATTTTTTTCTGTTCGTTTCGTGTGATTTCTATCTGTGGCTTTTGTCCAAACTCCAAACCAGCCAATGTGGATGCTCCATTCGCAAGCAACAAATTAAACGGAACCAACAACGCAATTGTAAACTTTTAGCGTCTAATCAACGAATTAATTGTGAATTATTGCTCTTTTCAGTTTGAATTACAACAAATGCGCGGTGCGCCAGCGCGCGAGCAGATTTGTGCAGATTTAATGCGACTGCCTCATTGCACATTGTATGTCTTGGCGGCAATTTCATTCGAATTTATTTTTTTTCTCTCTCTCTCTTCATTACAATTTTTATTATTGCAATAACATTTCAAGTGTGTGTTTGTGTGTGATATTATGGCAAAAAACGTTTGTACGTCTTAAGTGTAATGTACATAAATTCGTTTTTTTTCCCGCTCATTCTCGATCGATATAGGCATTTCGTCCCCTTTAATTACCACTATATCGAATGCGAAAACGACCGTATCGCTTCGGTATGTGTTGATCTGCGATCACCGATCAAATTGTATAAATAGGCGCGGATAGGTACAAATATCGACACAAAAGGAATGCACGCGCACGCGCGCGCACCAAACAAATCCACAGCATACACAAATTAAGCGAATCGAACGCAACACACAAACTGTCGTCCACACACAGCCAAATGATCTTTTCATGAAATGTCCACCGTGTGTGTAACAATATTGGGCGTTCATTTTTCCCATTTTACTTTGACATTTCTCGCGTTCCTGCTTATTATCCAATGGATATTATATCCATGTACATTTTGTCGCGCTAAATGAAGTGACGTGCGTTCGCGTCCGCGCATCTGCAACAATCTTTAATGATATGCCTTGCGCTTGTCGTTTGTCTTTTTTTCCCTGCATCAATCCATTCATTGCTAATCAAATTGGCTGCGCGCTGAACGTGTCGTCGTCGCGAACACCTTACGCACACACACACATCACGACAATGCTATTGTAATTTTAAATTACAACCTGGGCATATTTTATTACCCACTTCTGTACGATAATAACTGTAATGAATTTTGCTGGTTTGAAGACAAAAAAAAAACCACTCACATGCTTGAACATAGGAGAAAAGTGCATGCACATCAAAAGAGGATAGATGAAATACGCTTTTTCGAATGTTAACGCAATTCGTTTTGTGGTTTCATTTCATTTTCATGGCTAATGCGTCCCGAGAAATTACCGATGGATTGGCGATTTGTTTTTCCACCAGAGAATTATCATATTTGCGATGTTAATTTGAAAAACATTTGCACGGCTGATGATGACCATTAGACTTAATATCGCTATTGCTTGTTGACTTACCATAAAATTGGCTGTGTTTTTTCTACAGCCGGAACAAAATAGATTCGCTTAACTTGGACAGATTGCATATTCACGCGATAATGTGAAATGATGGCGACATTTAAAGATCGTGGTCATCACATTCAGGAAGAAAATTTACATCAATTTGATGTCGAAGAATCAATAGTTTTCACAAAATCTGTTTTAAAATCTCTTTGAATGAGTGTATCGCATCAGGTCCTTCTGTTCGCTCAACTCACCAATATCTATTGCATTCGATGGCTGGAAGAATCATGATCCCAGGCATTGTCAATAAATAACGATATTCGATGCTTTGAGTCAAGACTGAAGGCCACAAACTCGAAACAAAAAGTGAATATCGATGATTAATCATCGTTAATATTCATAAAATGGAAGAGATAAACGTGCGATGGGATGGCAGGCCGCCACGTCATGATTGTGAGAGTGAAGAAATTACGCACATAATTCTTTCAAAATGAAACGTGCATGTAATTACACGTTTTAGAATGCTGCTGCTTCGGCTCAAAGAATGTGCGGCAAATGAACGATTTCGATATCGACCGAATACGATGAGAGTAGCCAAACGCAAGCAAAATGTATTCTATTTTCACATTCGATTTCGGCTCCGATCCGAATGAAGAATTTGAAAGAGTGTGAGGCTCAAACAAATGATACCGAAAGATTGAAATTCCATTTGCTGAAGGCGCCACAAGCCTATATATACGTATATAATACGAAAATGACCAAATTTGAACGAAAAATTGAAACGTGTCGAAAAGAAAACATCGGCAACGATTATGAGCTGCTCTTGTTGATTCTTCGTTCGTGTTCTTTCTTTTATTTCTTCCATTTCGGTTAAACAAAAGCGCACCGCTTCGATTTCGATTGTTCCACCATTTCTACCAGGTGCCGAACATTCAAATACGATCGGTTTCTGCTTGTGGCAAAACAAATGGTCATCGCCATCTCCGACAAAAATGTAGTATAATCCGAATCACATCATTTTTTATACCGAATCATTGAACTGTTTTGTGTGACGCTCAAAAGTGTTTTTCGAATGGATTGAACGTCAATCGACAAGATAAATTTGAATAGACCATGCCATCGACGCATTTCTCTCATTTCTGTCTGTCTTTCTTTCTCTTGTTAGTCTCATTGCGTGTCATGCGTTCCTTCGGCTTTCAGCGCAAGGGTTAAGATACAAGTGGAAAATATTTCGGTTGTGTTGCACCTGCTCTGTGACTTTCACGTGGGTTTCTTTTTATGTTTCGTTCTTCAAATGTTTTGTTGATTTGTTAAACCATTTATGGACGAATAATACTGAAGCGATGCGCAGACGATGATCATCAAATTGTATTTGACATGGAATTTTCGGGTGAACATAACAAAATAACGATTTGTTATGCCCTTTTGTAGACACTAAATCATCGCATTCCTCAACGCTCTGTATTCGGTTGTTTTCGTTGTCTTTTTTTTTCTCTCAACTCCCAATTGTGGTGTTGTGTTTGGCGATCGAATGACGCTTCATTATGGTATAGTTATTATTATTAATTCGAGTACGTAAGTGGATTTGATGTGATTTGATTTCGGGTGACTCGTTAGCAGATGTGAAACAGGTCATGAGATCACAATCTGGGTGCCGACAAATGAGCACCGGCATGGCAAAACATGGACGACAAATTGGGTTCGATGATGCGTGAAAAAATTACTTTCAAACTGACCATGCCAATCGAATCACTTCAATGGGCAGCAGCTATGCGCTTGCGTTGCCAACTACTTGACAACAACAGCAGCAACAACAGTTTTTACTGTTCGATTGCATAATCCTCTCTCGATCGATGTGTATTAAAATCGATTCGGAACATACAAAGAGATAAAGAAAAGCCACTCAAGTTCCCCATTTAATAAGACATAAACAAAGTAATGATGGCGCAAACAAGCGATCAAACTACAATTACCAGCTATTAATATTCGATAAAAGAGAAACAACAATAATTTTTATTGCGAAAAATGTGAAAAATTTGCGCACTTACACACACACACATACACACGCCACATTCACTATCTCTCGCTTGGCAGCCGATCCTTTCGATGATGCAGCTAAAATAACAAACGCTACGCCAAACAAAACGCGAACACACAATCAGTGGCGCGAATTACATTGGCATGACCAACCATTTGTATACATGTGGCCAATACTCATTTGCTAATCAAATCACTTATTACACGTTTCCACTGCGATTCCAACTCAATTTTTGTACTTCTTAAAAAGTGCAATCCATTCTTTGGTTGGAAGTGAAACACAACAAAGGCAAGATGCATGCAACAACAACAACAACACACACCGTTCAATTCACAAATATGAAAATCGAAAGGTTCATTTTTAAATTATAGGCTTTTGAATTAGATTAACATCCATTAAAACCATTTTAATGCTGCGTTTTTCCTCTTGTTTGTTTTGTTTGGCTGGATTCAAACTGCATCGTTGTTTCGGTCGTCAAACAGAGAATATGGTGGTTTTCCATGCACAATTTCTTTGTATTTATGGCCGCTGTATTGGGCTCTGTCGTTCTTCCTCTCCTTCTAATGCTCTTTCTCTTTCTCTCTCTTAGCACAGTGTGCATCGCACGACCATTTGTACTGTATTTGACCAAAAGCCCAGCCGATAAATGAGCATTTCTTCAATAATAATTATCGCAACGAAATCTTCGAAATCTAGGAAATGATTCGCGAACGCTCACTCAGTCGCGCACACGCGCACCTCGCTCATTCGGTTCACATTTATTCCGAAAAATGGAAAAAAACACACAACAAAAATCATCGCGCACGCAAACAGTTCATAAAGTTTAAATTGAAATAATAATAATTCGATTCGTTCATTTTTCTGCCCATTTCGCCAGACTTTATGACTTCTATTTATGCAATGGCTTTGCACTCAATTGAGTTGTTTGCATAATTGACTCAATTTTATTTCCGTATCTGTTTTTTTTTCTTGTCTCTTTGTGAATTTAGTACAGAGTGATTTGATTCATCTTCAACACAAAGAGATTTATCGAATGTTCAAGCCGATCGTGCTGAAGGAATTAACATTGAGAATGGTTCATTTGGACTCTGGGCCTCGAACCAAGTATAACGATTGTGATGAGAAATTCGAAATTTAAATCGATTAAGAGCAACAAAAGTAGGTTGGTGTGTCGAGAGCGGCTGAGAGAGAGAGAGAGAGAAAAACAGTATTTTTCAATTATTCTCAACAAATGCAGGCCCATTCCCATTCAATGCACGTTCGCTATCTGTTGGCTGAAATCGAAAATGCGTGCATGCACTCTATTTATCACCAGTGTCCCCATCATTGCATGACAATCGATTATAAAAAAATGTCGTTTCGTTTAAATGCGAGTAAAATGAGTTGAATGTGTAAAAATAAAACCAATTTACCATCACCTGATCATTAAACGGTATGGCAAAGAGGGTGTTAAAATGTATGTTACGGTAGTTGCATATTCAACTAGCGAAATGATGACATTAGATCTGATAACAATGTGTTTATGGCACAGCATATGGGAACAACGTCAACTGTTCGAACTGCAATTTCAATGGGCTATACCGCACGAGTCCACCCAAGTAATCGATGACGACAAGCCGCTTCCATTTGGTAGGTCATTGTTACGAAAGTGTAATATGTATGTGGCACCGTATCGCGATCGCCACTCATTTTCTTTGACATAATCAAATTAAACACTTCCTAGATCCAACTCTATCGAAATCGAAATCAATTTCAATTACGGTTTTTCTGCGCTTTCCATTTGACTTTTAATTATTTCCATTTACGATAATTACAGCGGCGTTGATTGTACGTCATTTTTGTAATTGGCAAAACTTTGAAACTGACAATGGAAATACAGGGCATGTGGATTCACACAATGAAAATCTGTCATAATTCCATTTTATGTGGATTTTGCTATTGCTGTTTTTTTTCAGGCTTCAATTGGAATCGATAACAAAACAACTCTCGCACAGGTCACAGTTTATCACCGGTTGGCTTGTCTTACATATGGTAACATATGAAAAGGTGAACAAACATTGTCCATTGTTCGGATTAATCAGTTGTCGATGTTGCGCTGTACAAACAGAGAAAATAGTTCTTGCAGCGAACACAATTGTGTGATTTCAGTGGCGATTATAGACTGGTCGAGTTGTGTACAAGTCAAAATTTTCGATTCGGATCAGGTTGAAACCTAGGTTGAAACGATTTTGATCAGATACAAATTTGAAATGTAAAACAATTTTCTATAATCCTTGTCAATAATATCTGGGTAGCTCGGTTCATGTTACGAATAAAAAACAATTACAAAAACACACATGTAATGAAAATGTAAACAGCTTTTTGTCTATTCAAGTTACTCACGATTCAATCACTGTTTTTTTTTCTCAAATTCATCGAATGTCAATTAATATTTGCCCTTATTTGTCTTCAATGACCATTTGATTTGATGTTGAGAGAGAGTGTTGAAATGAAACCTCGAGCTGCCCTCGAAAAAAGAGGTCGTATGGTCAGTCTAACTCTTGTGCCATTGCACAAGCGCACAAAATGACAACAATAAACTATCTTTTCGCTGATAGAATGAACGAAACAAAACAAACGGACATCAACTCACCGCCTCCATTTTGTAGTTGAGCGATAATATTATGTTGGATGTCAATTATGTGTCCGTTGCATATCTGTATATTTCTCTCTGGTTGTGTTATCGTTGTCGACTCTTTTCCATTTATGCCATTCTTCATTCAAAACCGTTTGAATCGTGGCTCTTTCATTTGGCGGGTGCCTCGTTCGCCTGCCTGCCTGTTCAGCTCACCAGTTGCGCGCTATTCACCGTTGACTTGACTTGAATGCTCGTTGTGATATTAAGTTATATTAATATGTTAACATTTGATAGATATGTCAATTAAAAATGGCAAGCAATGGCATGGAGACGAAAAAGAATGAAGGAAAAAACTAAATAAATATGATCATTTGATATGAGCGCGTACGGCGCTGGCTATGAAACGGCTACCGAAGTGTCTGTCTCTCTGTGAGTATGTAACAAAATGGGCATTCGAATCCACTTCGCTTTCGCAGGCGATAAGCTTTTTGCATCGGCTTGGTGTGCGTTTTTCTTTTCATTCGGTCTGGATTCGTCAGATTGCTTCATTTGCACGCCACATTGTAGCGCGCGCTCACTTAAACCGAATGGAATTTGATCCAATAATACCGATATTAGGAGCAAGCGTCATTTTTTATTGCGTGCAAAGTGAAATTCGTTGGATGAATTTGTCTCAGCGCAAGTCGATATATATCTGATGCGACACGTGTACTATTTCATGATGATAAAATCGATGGGCTCGCTTAAGTCGAGAAAATGCTAATACGCGCCCGACTTCCGCACACAAACTCGTACACTCGCACACAGAAAATGCGATGAAAATCACCGAGTAATAACTACCATTCTGGAAGCAAAATCCAACAGAAGATATATGAGCAAAACAATCAGATTGAAACGCGGTGCATTTGCATTTTTTGCACAATCGCTTTTTCACCGTTTTGCAAAACACATAAATCGGGTATCACTTTCTTTTATGGCCATCGGCTTTTGAAATGTATACGCATCCAATTCACTATTTCTTAATTTGCCACATCCAATTACAAATAACAATCTTAACGAAAATGTCCGCCTTTACAGCTTCATCGAAAAAGCAACAACGAAATGCATTTCGCTCTATTGAAATCAAACGTCTACGTGGAATGAGTCAGAAAGGAGAAGAAGAAGAAGAAGAAGAAGAAGAAAAAAAAGCGTACGTATGTGAAACACAAATCAAAAGATCTTATGCTGCGAAGAGATATGACAAGTGAATCTATTTGATTTGACCGAGCACAGAATCGGTTTTTGTGTAGGGCATACAAAAGTATATCATTAAAATGCCATAGCGTATTAATTGGCAATAGCCGATTGACTAAGTACAGCGACACACACACATATATACACGGAACAAAAAGGAATCGACACGAGGGCAAGAAAAATGAGCAGTCAATTCGCTAGAAAATCGAAACAAAACAAATGGCATAAGAAAACTCAACGTGACACCAAAATACGATGCCGCCAAAACCGACGTGGATTGTGTATGTGGTCATCGTCGCCAGTGTCAGCCGCATGTGTGTATAATTTAAAGCGATTTGTAGTTTAGCTATTTGCTCAGTAAATCATGATTGCAAATCACTGCTATGAAGCGAGTCACCTTAAATAATAATCTATTGATAAATATCGAAACGAACTTGTTGCTTTCGCTTCATTCTTTGCATCGTTCGCTTTGTTCTACTTCTCTCTATCTCTCTCTCTCGATGGTGGAGAACGGCAGCGACAACGAACCGTGGCGGCTCTCTTCATGACGCTTTGTCAAAAACCATTTCGCTCGATTCTATTCTTTCGTTTCATTTGAATGGGTTTTAATTGGGCGTGCGCGCGCGTTCTTGCTTGCTCGCTTTCGCTACACTCGATATATACTTACTTAATCTCTTTGGCACACAGCAACTCTGCAGAAACGCCGAAATAACACAAAATGAATTATGCGGAATTGGCCATCGCAGCGGAGCTAAAACACACGATTATTTGCTTAGTCAAGGTAATAATTTCAACCTCTATTTTTCTATTATTATTGTTTGGTGAGCAATTCGCAAAGTCACAGATGCTCAAACAGATCAAACGATGTGATGCCATGTCGCAGAAAGGGAAAATTATAAAGAAAGTACACGTACCAAGAGCAGTTGTTACTCTCTCTCTCTCTTCGTTGTGCGCACAGCCGCTACTCATCTCAATCGGTGTATCGGCGTGTCGTAAACGTCATCATCGTCACATTTTACCCGCTTAATCCGCCATTTGCCTCTCGATATCCGATCTCGTTACCCAACTCGTTCATTTCATAAACGGCTAATTATGAGCAATAAATTTTGCGGCTCAATAATATCTCTGATACACTTTGTGCCAAGTACTTTGCCATTCTAGTAAAATAGAGAGATTTGGATTCACAGTGAAAGCGATGCTTCAATTCAACGAACAAGAAGAATGTATACAGGCAGGAAGAGCAGAAACAAAGAGAAAAATACGTTTTCAAGTGGTTTTTTTCTCGTTTGAGCGTGCCGTTGGAGCAATGATAAAGAAATTATATCCTACTCATAATCCTTCCAATCCGTAATGCAAAGCAATTCGTCGATTAACTTCTTGAATTTGATGAAGTAAAAAAAATCCGTTGAAAAATTGTCCCCATTTCTAAACGAGATTTTTTTCCCATTCTCATAAACTGTTAAATTTTATATGCGTTTAACTTTCAAAACACGACAATTAAAATGTAATAGATCAGAAAATGGCTTTCGGCTTGCGGTAACACTTTATCCATGGCGCGTGATCGTTTGATCACACATAAACGGTGGACGGTGTATTCAATGAAACTTTCGCCGTTTGTCGATAAACCAAAACTAAAATATATATCAAAAGTGTCAAGTCAAATCGATGCGTGTTTAATGAAATTCTCAGAATTAATCAAACACACCATGGGCCGGTATATTTGCTGTCACACCAGACAACCGTTCATCTCCATCATTCAACGTTTTATGACTGGGAACCGTGATTTTATTCGACAGATAAGAGGAAAACACCTCAGTAAGCACGACGAACCTGTGAACCGGAGAAATGGTGCGTGTAGTTTTTTTTACGAACTGACAACGAATATCGATCAATAGTTTCCGGTGTATGTGTTGCATAGCGGCCTGAGAAAAAGAGAGACGTGTAGAGAGAGAGAGAGAGAGAGAGAAAGAGAATGAGAGAGGGAGATCGAGAGAATCTTGTCAGGTAGCCACAACAAGTGGAATCTCAACATGAATATTCAGTAGGTCACAAATCAATCTTTTTTTGTGTCTCCAGTCGAAATGTGGCCGATTTCGTGACCAATAAAAACCGTAAATCGATTTTAAATCACTCGAAAATGGTTTGCAGCAAAACACAAGTGATCACACACACACACACACACGTGCTCGCCGGATTATAGTAAAATCGTTTAACGAGCCATAGAAAAACTCATTAGAATTGTAATGTGGGGAACATGCAGAAGACGAAACATTTGTAAAGTAATCGAATTTCTCATTTGAATATACGTTGGTTTGCATGCAATGAAACAAAATGCCTTTGGGCTTCGTGTCAAGTAAGACAATCTTTTTTTCGATTTCCATGGCTGCTGGCCGAAAAACAATAAAAAAAGAAGAACGATTAAATTCAAAGCGCTGTTTTGTTCAGGCTACCAATTCAGAGGAACAAATTGAAACTACTTGAAGCCGGCGGTAAATCGAACCGTACGATTGTGAAACAGGTGATTCGTAATAATTTATGTACGAACAAATCAAATAAATTCGTTGCACAGCTATAACGGCTTTATGCTGCGCGATCGATGGCAAAGCTCATAGAATCACAAATCAAAATCGAACTTTCTGTCTCTCTGGCGTGCAGAATGCGTGCGTACATGATTTATTCGCTATTCTGCACCTTTGTTTTGGATTTACATAGGAAAAAAAACGCGATCTCGCTTCGGTGTTGTGTTATTTTATTAGTTTGTTATTTGCTTGGCTTTGCTGCAAGCCAATCGAAATGTCAGAAAAATGAAATAGTTGTACGGTCGTTGGCGCGTAGAAAAGTTGCAGTGTGCTTAAAAGTTCAGGCGTGTTGTGCTATGCTAAGAAACGATTTTTCGTATTTTTCTGTCGGTCGATAGCAGAAAGTTGATGCCGACAATGCGCACGATCACTTTATATGTTCCCGTTGCCGAATATGCGCGACCGATCGCCGTACATCGGTCGACTAGAAGCTTGAAAATTGGCTGGACGCGATGCTGTGCGTCAATTGTGTGATTTAAATCTCGAGTGTCTCTGCTCTCTGGTTTGATTGTGCGAATAATAAATGAAATAAACACCTTTGCCATTCGTAAAATGCAGTGTGGAATTGTTTATGGTCATGTTCATGTCGTGTCTACGTGCACTGTGAACGCTGAGTGCAAAGCACGTGTGTGCCGAACAGAACCGGGCGCAGAAAAAGACGAAGAAAAAATCAAACAAACAAACAAATGAATGTGCTCATTTTATACGGAATTATGCATTTATGCTGCATATGTCTATGATTCGGCAAGCGCACATGTGTACAGCAACAGCGGCGGCAAAGACGATGACATCGGCAGCAGTGGCATCGAAGTCGGTTGCGCGCACTCAAGGTGCAATAAACTGATTAGCTTCAAAGGGGATTTTAAGTGATTATATTGAAGCAATGACAGTTTGCAAAGAAACAATTTTGAAAAGCGAACAATTGCAGAATGATGTTCAAGAGCATCAATTCGCCCCAGCCTATCATAAATGTTACGGTGTGCAATGCCGTGGCATGTATTGTAGTTGCACACATACACACACACACACACACACCGACAGCGCCACAATTTGATATGAGCCACGTCAAGATTATTGTCAAGAAGGGCAAGTCGTTGGCGTAGTTTTATTGACTTGATGTACTCGAGACGTCGTTGCGTCGGCTATTTTGTTTTATGAGTTCTCATTTTTCCATTGTATGAAATTGTCTTGTTTTTCATTTAACGCTGTCTCTCAGCGCAAATCTGCAAACAGAAAAATGAACGAAGAAAAACATTTTAACAACTCCCACAACAGACCTGACTCTCTGCCAAAGTTTCTCTCCGCATTGTGGGCTGCCTGTGCAGTGCAGTCGCACACATAATTTTTCTTTCTCGTCTTTATTTGCTTCATCAAATAGGATTACATTACACTAACTAGTGTATAGTGTCGTTGTGCATTCTTATTTTCTATTTTATTACTTTCATTTTGAATGGAGGCAAAAGATATTTGCAGCTCAAAAAATGGTTTATTTTCGATGTGAAAGACAAAAGACTGCGTAGCGTGCGGAGCACATGAAAAGCATATTTGCCACTTATTCATTCCGTTTGTCAGTCAAATGAAGAGAAAAAAAACGCGTTTTATGCATTCTGAACAACAAACGTGCAATAAATATCAATTAATTTAATGAATTGCAAAATGGATGGAATCTTTTTTTTTTCATGACATAATACCATTTTCGAAGAACGTTTTCCGATTCATGCCGATTATACAATTCTGATTCTCTCTGTCCAGAATGGGCCGTTCGTTAACGCAGAATATCACGATCATTAAGTGTATAATTTTTCGGGGGCATTCAAACAAGTTATTGCGTTAAAAAAAATTCGGTTTGCATAAATGCAGCAATCCGTCAAATAACAGTGAACACACACCGAATTGCAGTTCATGACGAATACAAATCTTCCAGTTTTGTTTATGTTTCGGTTGTTTTGGGCACAAGTGTCGACAACAATTCGGTTTTCCTCTGCTCTCCGAATTCGTTTCTCGGGAATTCTCCACATATTTTTTTTCTTCTTCTTTTTTGAGACATGCTCTCAATCTTGAAACAACAATTGTTAAATAGAATCCCGCAACTGACCGGAATCATAAATAATTTGCAAAGTGCCGCTCGCTCAAATAAAAACCAGATTGTCACAAACTCATTTCGTTTGCAAAATGGTGGCTGCTGTTTTGCGTTTGCTGCGGCTGTACTCATGTGTGTTTATTTTTCGGCAAGAGATTAAAATTTGTGATTAAAGTGCATCGTAAAAATACGGTTTTTCGTTCATGTGAACCTGCAACCTCAGAATGCGCGCGCTAACGAAACGATTACACAATTTTGAAAGCAGCCACCAAAAGCCATTGAGCCAGTGAATAGCCGTAAACCGTGCACATTTTTCATTCTTTATCCATCTCTCTCTCTCTCTCGCTCTCGCTCTTTCCGCCAGATTCAATATCTCGATTTTTCCATATTTTATATTTGATGTCAAATTCTATCTCTGGGCCATTGTTGAAAGTTGCACATTTTAATTGCTAATTAGAAATTGAAATAATTAAGCATGATTCGAGAAGAGATTGTAGTGGGTACACATACCCATCGCAAAAAATTCAACAACAATAACAACAAACCAACAAAAAAATCATATATTTATTCATAATGCAATGTTATCTGATAAAATTGTGTGTGCGCGCGCTTGCCGAAGAAAACTTGCTGAAAATTTTAATAAGAAAGCAACGAAAAAGAGGCAGAAGTAGAAAAAAAAATGATGGTGTGGTTGTAAATGGAGTGCAGTATGGCGTTCTGGCGATTTAGTCACGTTTTTCTGCGATGATTATGCTATATATACCAATAATAACTGGTGTATCAATGTACAGAAGGAACACTTTTCCTCTATTTCTCTCTCTCTCTCTCTCTCTCTCTCTCTCTCTTCATCTCGCTGACTCTCAACGGCAAAATACAAAATTCGCATGCATTTTATAATACACATTCTCAAGTCCAAATAAGTGGATTTGAATTTTGTTTGAACAACGTTTTCGTGTGTTTTCTCTCTCTCTCTCTCTCTCCCTGCCTGTTCATATTCCAACAAGATCTCGGTTCGATCTTATGAACGAGATAAATTTGGTTTGGTGGCTTTGCGATGATATGCGAAATCTACACCAAAAAGTCCACTACAATTTTTTCTTTCTTTCTGTTTTGCTTTAACATTCGACGATTATGGGGGCTCAATAAAAAAGCGATCACACGCTGCATAGTCTTGCATATTGTGAGTGGTCTTTCGCATTTTTGCCCCGTTAAATATCCATATTATTTTAAATTAAAATCGAATTTGTAAATAAAATGTGCGCATAAAATGAATGCCTGGATGGAAAAGAAATGTGTGTATGCTGGCGTATGAAGTCGATGATTTTGCCGTGTGCATTGAATGTGCTCTCTCGACTGGAGTATTGGATCCGTGTTCTTCTGTGTGCCAGTCGACTGGTCTTATGAATTCTTGGATGCAGCACATATGAGTAGCTCATCGCAAGTCGCCGCAGAAGAGGAAACTTGCACACTGCCGTGCGCCAACGCATGGGCGAAGCGAGGGAGAGAGTGAGAGAGAGAGAGAGAGCACATACATGAATTTGTAGATAAAAATGGAGCTTGTTAAAATATAAAAACAGAGGCCCTCAAGGATCATTATAATTTATAGTAATTTTTCACTTTGAATAACAAGTGTTGCGGCTTTCTGTGGCTTGGCCATGTTATTCAACAACAACAGCAACAACAACTACCACAGCGTCCAGCCGAGCCCAACGAAACAGCAAATATTCAATTTGCCCAATTCCGCATACAAAGCAGCCCAGATGCAACAGCAACAGCAGCCACACAACAAAACCAAAGCGCATCCCATCGACCTTATGCACGGATAATATAACGATGACTTTGTCCAAAATAAAAGTATAGAATAAGTGCGCAATCCCTGTTACATATTATTCACTTAAAATAATCGAAATATTGTACCACACAATCGCTTTGGCTTGTCGTACGGCATTCAATGCATCTAGCATTCCACAACTCGAAATGATTCTGATTTCAATTATTTTCTGCCGGGTTTCTCCCCTCTCTCGCTCACTCACTCCAGCCGTCGGTTTTTATTCTTCTGCATCGTGTTGATAACAAGTACCGAACGAAACCAAATTGATTGGTTTTTATACGTTGGTCTCTCTCTCCAAGGGAGTGTGCGCGCGGAGGAGAAACAAGAAATCGCATTGTTTTCCAACGTAATTGTTTTTTTCCGTCTTCTTCTTATCCCTTGTTGCCGATGCACATAAATTGTGCGGTATGAGCACTTGTTGGCTGCGTCATTTTTTGCCTTTTAACTCTTTTGCTTACTTGCTTCGAGAGACCGAAAAAGAGAGAGAGAGAGAGAGAGAGAGAGAGAGAGAGAGAATGGTCGGCCAATAACGAACACCACACATTATTGAAACTGAAAAGTGTATTCAATCATGTGAGAAATTTATGAATTTGGTTTCCTTTTAAATTGGCACAAGAAAATGATGTGATTTACTGCAACCGAATTGTTATTAATCTTATTCATTAGGTAATTACATTAAAAATGCGGAACAATACCCGGTTGAATCCGCGGAGGAAAAAGCAAGTCTCACGAAATTTCGCCTCTCAATAATTAGATTTTCGCCTTTAAACCGAATAAAAATGCAAATGGAAGTGCTGCGGGCGAAGCCGAGCCGAGTACATGTGTGTGTGTGTTGCAATCAAACGGAATAAGAGTATCACCGATCATTCGTCGTATCCAAAATGAAACAAACACACCACAGAATTGGTCAGCTTTAAATGAAAGCACGAAACCGTAAAAGTGTACATAATTTCGCTCAAATATCTTCGTTCAATGTTATTGGAGAACCGTATCGTGCGTGACTTTGTTTATATGTTTATTGCTTTGAAACCAAACAACGTGCACACACACACACACACACACACACACACACACACACACACACGAAGAGAGCCAAGAAAAAGTGCCGAGCACGGACAACGAAATATTATTAACCGTTTAATAATGCCAAACATTCGAAACTGCACACAGGCTGCCTAACAAATTCAAGGAAAAACCTGAAGAAAAAAAAAACAATCAAGTTGAACAAATGGACGGCGATTTGTACTTGCCGAATGAAATAGAATTAGCCTCGATATTTGGATCGACAGACGGGAGAAAAAAACAATGTGGCGGTCTCACTCTACCGCGGCCTCGGCCAAACAATGAAGAGAGGCTAGGAGAAAAAACATGACGACGACGACGGAAGAAAAGTTATTTTAGAGCAAATATAAATTGCCATCGGCGTATCGTGTCACATACCATCTCAGTTGTGTTTTATTCTCACATCGAACAAGAGTTGGGCCGATCATATTTCTCTCAGTTCACAACTTCAGCTCGCATTTTCATTTCGATTAACTGTCTCGCACAAATCATAACCTTATCCTCGTGGTTTCGGACACATAACAACAACAACAATGACCATAATGTATGCACAAAAGCGTGAATACGACTATTTCTCTCTCTCTCAGTCCGGCAGAAAAACACTTGCTCGATCGGTCCAATTTATAATATGCTCGTGATTAAAAGTTGTTTCCACATTCGAAGCCATGTACAGCATTTGTATGTTAGTTAATTTCCATGCTCTTTACCTTGTGCATTTTTTTCCCTAGATAATTTATTACATACTCTTTGCAGTGAGTTTTCTCCGTTTTCTCTTCATTTCCTCTGCTCAACGTTGGCTCTATTGGTGTGCTTCATTTGTTTTACTACAACAAATTCATTTGGCCATTTTTCCCTCGATCTCTCTCTATCTCTCTTGCTCACTCTCGCATCTCTTCTTGTCGTGTTTTGATTTCGTTCTTCGCCGTGGAATGATGATGGTTTTTGGATCCGTTTGTCTTGATCCGCGTTAGCTTGTTTGACGTATGTAAATATTAATGTATGAAAATCATCCTCAGGTTGAATACGCTCTTTTTCTCTCTTTTTCCGACTTGCTCTCTCTCTCTCTCTCTCTCTCTCTTGAGGCAATATGTGGATGTGTAATTCAATTTCACCTGTGTGTCTTGTTTTTAGCACTACATGAAATGTAGAGCTACTAATCTGCGTTTTTTTTTCTAATACTTTTTCGAGCCATGAACAGAATTAGAGTGGTTTTCAATTTTATGCTCATATTTTGTATTCAATTCAAACTAGTGGCAGTAACGACAAACAAGTGCATAGTATCTCGAAACGCTAATCAAATTTTTATTATCAAATGTTGTTTAAAATTTACATTACTTTTTCCTTCTTTTGTATAGTATTCTCCGAGTCTTGAGCATAATGAAAGTTAATTTGGATTCTATGGTCATATTATTTATTTAATTTAAAACAGTGGTAGTATCTTTCAAAAAAGAAATCAAACCAAGATCTTGCAATTCATTTTTGAGATAACTGAGAAAATCTTTTTTCTGTATCAACTTTGTTGCAAATATATATCCTTCGTATTATGTTTTTAATCCATAATATTATTAAAAGGGACGCCTTTTAATGATATATTACTGCAAAATTACTTAGATGAAATACATTTCATGTAGTGCGCAAAAAAAGTAGTTTGTTGTGAAGCAACAAAGTAGAATAAATAACTGAAATCTCAAGAACGCAGAGCGGAGCGAAGCGAAGCTCTGCGGTCTTGTTTTTTCTGTGCCAAGACGTGGCATATTTATAACATGCTAATGTTTTGGTCGTAACTCTCTGGTGGTGATTTATCATTGTGAAGAGAGAAAATTTAATCGTTCACGACGAGACAGCCACACGAATGCGACCAGAACCCATTGCAAAAAGAAAAGAAATAGAAAAGGCTTTCGGTATGGCATGAGCGCACGCGCGCATGCATGCGTTTGAAAAATTGCAATGAAAATAACTCATTGAAATGATGTGCGTTTGCGTTGCAAGGTGCTGCAAAATGATAGTTATTCTCTTCGTCATCGTCGTCGTCGTCATCATCGTCATCATTGCAGCAGATCGGAGATGTGTTGCTCAGATTTCATTAGAAACGTGTAAAAGGCGGTCTCGATTTCACACGTCACATCTCTTTAATATGACTGCTTGTTTAATGGGAAATTTATTACTCTTCAGACGCTTCAGTCTTTCTCTCAATCTCTTTCTCTTTGCGTACCCGTCCCGTCCCATCCCATTCCGATGGCAGATTTTATGCAAAAGATATGCAAGGCTGCTCTTTACGACGCTGCGTTGCAGCGATTAATTTGCATAAAAAATTATATTGATAAAATCATAAGATCGCTCGAGGATTTTAATTGATATTCATTGAACGCGCGTTGCGAACGGCGAACGAACATGCAGAAAAAAAGTATACTTTAATAAAGATATTAAAGTGACATTAAGCGATAAAATACGTTGCAACGAGTTGCAAAAATGACAGCCGCATTGTGTGTCACACTTCTGTAAGAATCATTCTACGCTTTGGCCAAATGGTTTTTCACACGTTTTTTTTTTCTGTGCGTCTTTCTCTTTCGTACTCTCCATCGTGATATCGAAAATTAAAGGTCATAAATTTTGACAATCACATGAGTTGGTTGTGTTTTTTTTGTCTGCATTCGAGAAGATTCTCGCATTTCGCATCTTTTTATGGTATCGTTGATGTGCTGGCACATGTAATTTTCATAATTTTTAACCGTTTATATTTCGACAGGCTGGACTGCTCTCGTCTGGAAGAATCGAAGAGCAAACGAACAACGATACAGGCTTCACATTTCAGAAATGAATTTCACGCGATCGCCACAATCAACAGAAAAGTTATGTAAAACACGAAGTAAACCAACATCCAAGCTCTTCCCTCCAAAAGAAAGGAAGAAAGAACGAACGACGACGACGACGACGACGACGACGACGACGATGTGTATAATTAATGAATAATTTATATTTATTGATTGTAAGCGCGATTTGGTGTGGGACGAAAAGAGAGGATCGAGAAAGAGCAACACCACCAAAAATAACAAAATCCAATTTATTATTGCATTTTATGCTTTTTATAAATTGTTGACAGTGGATACGGATGAAGTTTATTTGAAAACACAACTTATGGCAATCATGATTCCACGGAATACACCGTGCCGATTCTTCATTCGCAAATCAACCAATTGTTGACCGTGTAAAGTGGAAATTCGTACAGCCGAAAAAAAGCAACAACAACAATATGTATGCCGTTTCGGCATTGTCCGCTTTTGCTTTGCAGTTGGCTTTCGTGGAATGCAACAAGCGAACCAAATTAATTTGATTGTGATATCGTTTGAAATGATGTGAAAAGTGTACACGTTGACCTTTTCAACACAATTTCGCTTGGGAAATATTCACGTGTGCATTGGACCGCGTGAATGTGGCGCACTTCAGCATTTATCTAATAGCCGCGCAAGCTAACGAATCAACAGGTCATTTGGATGTTTTTTCGAAGCTCGTGGCGATGACAGCATTCATAGATACTTTTTTCATCGACATTTATTTCAATAGACTCTTACAATGTTGATGAAACAACGAAATCGGCCATTGAATGAGTAAATAAAAAGTTCTATCAGTGAGTCACCATTACTTTGCCAATTTAATGGATTTCGAGGAAAGAAAAGGAGAAGAGTAAACAAAAATTTAATTTCACACGTGTCGGCTATTTGGTTTGAACGGAGTAAATGTACTTTTAAATCTAAAAAGCACAAAAATCACGACATTTACCGGCCAAATTCAAACAAAATTTGTTACCAACTGATATCCGATCGATCCGATTAATCATAATTGAATACTCTGGTTGGACTATCTTATTCACTTGTTGATAATTATTATCTCAATGGCAAAACTTCACTTTTTTTGCGTTGAAAAGTATATTTCAGCTAAATTTCGTCAACAGTTCTATTTTAACTTTCCAAAGGTGCAGAGAGATTTCGACATAAATATGAAATCACCGTCGTTAAAATTGGTGGTCTTGATTATTTTCATTAGCAATTTCAATGCTTTTAATGGTACGTTTGATATGCGTGAATTTTTTTTTACACAAACGAAATTCGTTTTTTCACTGTTAAATTTCATCAATTTTTTCCTCCAAATAATTGTTTTTACTAAATTTTTGAATTTGCAGCTAAGATGACTCTTTTTTCCGATTCCGCTGATAGTGATATGGAGGTTCCATTTTTTGGTTTTTGGGGGCAAGAAGAAGACTACAATATTGATACTGAAGAGTCAAACGAATTTGTTAGTATCAATGGTTCCGGTGAAATGGACGCTGACGCTGACGCTGACGCTGACGCTGACACTGACACTGACACTGACCCTCACCCTGAAACGAAAGACATCGATCTAACTGAAGTGGACTTTCATACTAATCAAGGTGCAAGTAATGAATTTTCCGATTTGGCACCATATCCATACTTTTTGCATCTATTCAACAAAACCGAACTGGAACCAATTCAAGAAACGGACGATGATTATGATGAGAATGGATTTACGTGTGTAGAGTGCGATTCAAGAATAGATGGAAACCGTTGCTTTCACGTTACCAACATTGAACAGTTTAACTGGTGTCATAGTAAAATTGGGCAATGTTACACAACGCTCATCAATGGTGAAGTAGTCAGAGGTTGTGTCGGCGATGCTGTATTTCCAAACACTGAATCAACTGGACTTCATCATGATACCGTTAAATTGTGCAACAACGATGCGCTTTGTAATAAAAAGCATATTTTGGACACTTGCATTGTTTGCAGTGGCAACAACCCGGAATGCAAAACACCAAACGTGAACATGGAAAAAGCCTGTTCATTGGGCAAACCGAGTGGTTGTTATTTGAAAAAAGAGGAAAATACACTTAAACGCGGCTGTTTGATGGGCTTGAATAAAAAAGAGCGGTCCGAATGTCTAGAGCGAGGATCGCGTGTATGCCAAAGTTGTAACACACCGAAATGCAATCGAAAAGTTGATTTCGATCAGAAATGTTACTACTGTAACGGAACAATAGATTCAGATGTGAATTGTCATACGGCAAATCCGAATCACGTTGAAATCACATGCATTGGCTATGCTAGCATTTGTGTTGTGGGAATCGATGCAGAAGGCTACACTCATCGCCAGTGTAGCTTGAATGAAGAGGAAGACACCGCACGATTCGCGAAAGGATATGAATTGTGCTATGGAGACCTTTGCAATTCGGGCATTTATCCGAAGGATCGACAAACGTGCTTCAAATGTAACGGAGATGCTGCTTGTAATAATCCATCTGCCGATTTAGTGGGTGAACATTGCCCTCGTTTTTTGGACGAATGCTTTATCTACGAAAACAAAAAAGGTAATTTATTAAAAGGTGCTTTATCTTTTACTTTCAAAGTCAACATTGTTTTGTTATTTTTCATTTAACACGCAGATTTACAAATGTATCGTGGATGTATGAGCGATAAGCGATCAGAAGCACAAAGACTATGCAATGAAAAAGAGTGCTATAAGTGCAACACTTCTGACTGCAATTACCTTCAAAGCTTTCAGCTAGTCAAACCAATTAAATTGCAACAACGTTCTGCCAAAAATCTATCGAATTTTGAGGATTACGAAAATAGTTCAGGACACATTTCTTCTTTTCCCATTTTAATCGTATTCATGGGCTTACTTTTTACATTCTAAATTAAATTCTAGAGAGAAACAGTTCTGAAACACAAGCTTAGGTTCAATAAAATGTTCAAATTTCTTTTGTGCAAAGAATAAAATCTTTTTATCAATGTCAAGAGCAAAATATTCCAAGGAAAATCAATTTTGACAGGAAGTTTGAATTGCGATAAATATATTTTTTAAATTGTGATTTGGAAACGATAATAAAAGTAATTGAAATTGCCTTGAAGATTTTGGAAGTATGCATTGTCATTGTCTTATCATCAGAATTTCAATGATTCGTGATTAGCCCAACGTATGTACAAATACGTAAAATTGTGAAATGAAGCTATCATCGGGCTGTGATTGATTTTAGCAGCTAGCTTACGTCATAATAATATTACCGTGTTGGATGTGTGACACATCATGTGTCTGAGGCAATCAGTTAATGTTTGTTTGATTAAGTTCGATAAAAGTGTGTCGATTAACCAGGAGACAATTTATTATCACTTGCGCAGTTCATTTATAAAAAACATCATAATCGGTTTTGATTTCACCTTCGCTTCGGCCGATACTTAATTTAATTCATCCATCGCTCGCTCTCTCTCTCTGTGTGTCACCCGCATACATGTGACAAATATTCTTGTATTTCTGGCATTACATAAGCACACACGTTCGATGTGCTTTTCGCACTTGGATACTTTTGTCTCGTTGCTCATAAATAACGACATAACGCAGAAAAAAAAACCGCCAGCAACAAATGAAATGACAGAATATAAATGAAGTAATCACAAAACAGAGTGTATACGTCATATCGCAGGAAAAAAGTGTGCACATAGCAGGAACACCAACGAAAAACGGAAAAAATAAAATTTGCGATGAAATAATGATGTTATTCTGGCATACATTTCTTTTTTGTGTCTACCTCTCCTCACTTGTTTATTGTTGATTGTCTGAAGACGCTGTCGATTCACGTGTTATCACTGCACGCGGCTGAAATTAATAGCGGATTATGATTTTTCACTCTCACGTATCGAGAAAAAAAGAAACAACAAGACGGCGTTTGGTAAGAAAAAGTTGTTTTCCATGCATTTATATTTATTGTTCGCCTATTCAATTTCACGTTACATAACGTGGAAATCTGTAAGTTCATTTGTCAAAAAGTGCATTGTCATAATTCTTGGCTCGTTTTGGCGCACACACAACTGTGCATTGCAGATTAAGAAAAAGAAACACAATTTACATGTGTTCGCACCGCTTGTGACCGACAGAAACTGAAATAAAGTATACATTATGGCTTGGATTTTGATAAAGAAAGTATTTGGCGATGTTTAGCAATGTAATAAATAAATTAGTTTCTTTTTATTCGGCAAAACCAGTGGACAGGATGCCAAAGCCGAAGCAAAGGTAAAAACAATCGAAAGTGAAAATTTTTCTCTTTTTATTCGTGCCGCCGCAAAAAGAACTAAATTCGAATAAATTTCGTGTGTCAGGTTATCCGAGATGGGTTGTGAAATGACGACGATTTCGCTTTTAATGCACATGCAAAATGTGTCCATTTTTGGATGTGCGCTTAATGGCATTGGCGGCCGATTTAAATAAGTGAATGACACCAAATAGGTGACACACTCGGTCATTGAATCGCATTGTAGTCACATTTTATCTCGGCTGCTGAGTATAATAATAAAAGCGTCTCATTTGCGTATGATGATTTGGTGTCACATTGCCACACAAATGCTATTCGACATCGACAAATATAGTTCGATCGATTACATTTATGCAAGACATTTTTTGAATTGAAGAATTGCCGAGTTTGACTCCTGCATTCGGAAAGCGATTTGTTGTGGTTCGGGACATTTGCATAAAATGAAGAAAATTAAGCGACTAATGTAAGCAGATAGCCTACGATTCTACCGCCTCATCGTTCAACGTGTTTACAAATTACGGACTTGATTTCACTCGCTCCGAAACTCTATTCATGTATGGGCCAGTTGATCTTGAGCTAATGCGCTGATAGGCTGTGATGATCATAAATATATAATGAGCGTTGTAATCAAAAATCTAGATCGACTTGAGATAACGAGAGCAGCCAGCCGATTTATTTTCATTCAAATATACGTGCAGAGTGGTGTGTACATTCGTCTCGAAACGTGTGTTCTTTTACGATGAAAAAAAAAACAGTCTTAAAATAGATACATATGGATATGTATTGATATGGAACCGAAACATTGGAAGCACACACTTGCGCTTGTATTGGACACAGGCATCACATGGTAATCGGCGGGTTCGAAAATTGATTTCAATGTGTCAATGTGAAGTGAGTGAGAAGAAATAAACAAAAAAGAAAAGAATTCTCTCTTATCGCCACACATCGAATAATGAATTCGAAAACACTTCGTTGGGCAAATTTATGCGCATATGAATTGAGCAATTATTTACATAGAACTTAAACGCTTTTGCCATTTAGATTAATCACTATTGTCAAGCAGTTTGTCTACTTAAACTTTATTTCTCTACTCAAAATGGCTGAAATATATGGCGATGCCATCGATTTTACTTTTATCACCGGCATAAAGACTATTTGAGAGTAAACGGGCAACTATTATGATAACATTTCATGACTTTTGGAATAATTTCCATTAGAAATTTTGTTTTTTTATATGTGTGGACAAACATAGTGAAAGACACCATGTAGAACTACTGAATATGGAAAAAAAGGGACTAAAAAAAGCAATCCAAAATCAACGTTTTCCAAAAAATATCCCTTATATTGATATAATGAACAATGATCATTAAATACGTAACGTGGTATAAATGTAGGCTTCATAATAAATGAATAAATACTATAAATAAGTAACAAGGTAAACGAAAAGAAAAACTACCCAAAATAAATACAACAGAAAAAATAAATGGTGTTAAAGCACGAACAAAAAAGTGTTCAATTAAATGTCATTTCAATATTTGATGGACGCGGCGATAGCAGTAGTAGTACGGCAGCAAAAGTCGCATTCACTGTATGTGCTAAAGATGACAAGACAAAAAGGCAAAACAACAACTTTCCGTATCATGTTTCCAATATTCCCTTTCACACTTGGTGCCTGCCACTGTTGCCCATTTACATATTGACGGTTGTGTTTCTGTGTCTCCGCTTCACTCTCTTCCACTGCTATTATCGAAACATTCATTTTTCATTGTATTCATTTTTTTGTTGTTGTTGTCATTTTATTCATATGACACATGAATATTATTCTCGATTTCGATGTCACTTGCCATTAAAACCTGGCAGGAGATGTGCCCCAACCAAACTGTGGTAGACACACTGGATGGTCTTTTCTATAGAAATCGAAGTGCGTTTAGTAGCACAACAACGTATAGATTCTATTAAGTATACATTGAGTATTGAGATTATAGATAAACAACGAATCGAATTCATTGTCATTTTAGCTTGTCGTGTTCACCCATTGAGCGAGCCGCAATGACATTGTCGTTTGACACGGAAATTTATTTATTCAATTGAATCGGAATTCGTTGTGATGATTTATTTTTCTTTTTTCTTAAATCCGAAGAATTCGGTTTGAATTCATTTGAATGGGTTTAGAATTGGTTGTGGTGAGGTGATGGTCAATTTTCACATGATTCAACAATGAATTATTACTTTCTTCCGAACTGTTGAGATAAATCAATTTTCTGAGATTTTTTTTCGTCTCTCGTCAGAATTAGCATATTAATGTGTTAAATGGAATCGAATTATCACATCATTTAATTTATAGATCGAGTCTATGTGTGTGTGCGTGTGTGTGCTTAGTTCGAAGAAAGAACACTTCATTTTCATAGATCAATTGGTCGATTTGGAAATACAAACGAACTGACGATCCGATATCTGATCCAAGCGAAACAAATTCGTCTCATGCATCTTGTGCGGTCATCATCACGATGAGACACAGTCATAGATGTCGAACATTCCATGAATAATTCTCGCAGCGAAATAATTAATGACCAAACGATGGATTTTATACGTAGGATGGGCAGTATTTTGAAAGTATTTCACTCGATTGAAATAAGATGAATTCTTAACAACATTTATGAAATAAACAAACACTCCGCTTAAACGTGGTAGTTATGCAACAGAGAATCTCGATGAAAATCGATTTCGTCCAATTTTAAATTATGAAATATTTCATCCGAATAGCCAATTATTTCAAATCGAAGCTCCTTGTTTCGAATAAGTTATGGGAATGAGTGTTTGAAAAACAGAATTTTACCTTCCGTGACAACGACACACAAAATATGCTTGTTGAGCTGAAATTTTATCTAAAAAATTGCACGAACACTAAACATTTCGACCGACTTGGAATGCTCTCCTTCTCTCTCGCGCATCATTCTAACCATTTTGTAATTATTCGGTTGGTCAAAATGGCCCGAACGAGAGATAAAGCTGTGGTGTGGATCCAATGTGTAATAAATTATTGGACCGATCGAAAATGAACAGGTTAACACATCTCTTCGCTTATAATTAAATTCCAGCAAATACGAATTAATAACCAATAAACGTTTAGCTCGTTTACAAATCCACCCGCCAGCGAATTGAAGGCATTTCACTTTACGACCATGCAGTTTTCAATGGTGTTTTTGTGTGCATGACGATGACAACAACAGCCGAAGAAGAAGAAAAAGTTATGGAAAATGCAAATTCGAACGGTGCTTCGATAGTATAAATAAAACGCCTGCATCAGATAAAAGTTGAACTGAAAATGCCAACTAGAAATGGAAATTGGTGTGTATGTGCATTGCCTTTACTTTGATTACGAATGAATAAATATAACTCGTATAATATTTGCCGTTGTACGGAGCATAACAACAACAACAACAGGGAAAAAAAAACCAAAAACAGAGACGAACAGCACAAATTGCGACTAGTGAAGAAAGATGCACTGGGCTCTGCGCTGAGCTGCGCTGCTCTGGTGCCGTGGATTGTAAATCGTGGTATACAGAATGTATCGCCGTGGGGCAAATCGCGCGCTTTAATTTCTTAAACATTTATGAATTGCTAATCAACATGCAATTCACCTGTGCTGCCGTCTCTTCGTTCGCCTTCTCTCCGGTTTCGTATCGGAGCCTGTGAGTGTTTGCTTGTGTGTGTGTCTCACAACCCCGAGAGAACCGCACATATTATTTCATGACCATATTTCATTTCATTTATGCCCGGCTATTTTTTCGTGTTCGATCCCGTTTCGTTTATCCCATGTTTGTGATATGCTTCACTTTACAAGTGGAATTTGGTCGTTCCTTCTTCTCTCTCTCTCTCTCTCTCTCTCTCTCTCTTGCTCTCATGTCCAAACGCTGTATGAAAGATGCGCGCGCGACTATGCTACAAACCGAATACGATTAAAATAAATTTATTTCATATCGCTTGCGAAAAAAAGGCAGATCGCTTTTTAGCACAAAACTTTCGAGAATTACTCGCTATGACTCTACAAACATTTATTGCTCATTTAAACGAGAATAGGCATTCAATCTTCGCATAAATCCAAAGCATTTGTGATATCGTCGCGTTTCTTAATAACACGAGAGAGAGAGAGAGAAAAAAAGCGCCAACGAAATGCATCGACAAGCAAAAATTAGTTGCGTCTTTTTTTATTTTCTTGCCATTTTGAAAATCATAACAAATATAAAATTATCCAAATGGAGGAGAAAAAAACGGTGCATGGATTTGTGGTAGTGGTCGGTGTATTCTATTGCCATTTAGGTGGAAGATTCTCAAAAACTGAAAACAGAGCGGATAAAAATCTGATTGCGAAAAGAAATACGCTTCAAATATGTGCAGCTTTCATCTGAAATGCGGACTCTGCTCGGGCTGCTGCTATCTTATTCACTGTGATTGGGAATGAAAAATGGATGAGTTTTATGGTGTGTTCATGATTAACTAAACAACAACAGCTCACAGAGGCTAGTGGAGATGAAAAAATAATGTATGTATATACAGATGAGAACCACTTGTATATTATTTTAATCTGATTCGTGATAGAAGGAAATCGTTTATCTAGATTTTGTTTCATTTGAACGGCGGCTATAGCGCGACAATGATGACTCTCGCGGCTTGTGCAAGAATGATGCGAACGCAAAAGTATCATCGCGCTCGCGCTCACGTGCGCGCAACCACACTCGGAAAATGTGAATGGAACAGAGGAAAAACAGGTTAAATGAACTTGTGTGTTACTTTGATTTCGTTTAGCTATTGTACGCTGGCCGTTTTCGCTCTTCATATTTAGTTATTTGGTGGATTCGTGCGCGAGAGTTGTGTGCTTTTAATTCGTGATACTCTTTATACTAATAATGTGGTAATATCAGCGTAGTTCTGTACTTTTTTCTTCCTTTCTTCTCTTCTGCCGTTTTCAACGACAAGAACAATATATCGTGAAACAAGCGTTTATGTCGTTTTCTCCAAGTCAATGCATTCCACCATACCATACCATATATTCTTCTATTTTTTCCCTCTCAGATCTCTTTCTTTGTCTAGTTTCACATTGCGCAGCCGATCAGTTTGTTGCACTGTAATTTACATATACGCAAATTGTTCGCCGTGCAATGGTCGAGTTCATTTTTAGCATTTGAGTTGATGGTGTGCCGTACGGTTACTTTTTTTCTCTGTCTCTCTCTCTCTCTGTCTCTCTCTCTCTCTCTCTCTCTCTCTCTCTCTCTCTCTCTCTCTCT
>NW_022595245.1:6506227-6535962 GCF_009176505.1 Sitodiplosis mosellana
CTCTCTCTCTCTCTCTCTCTCTCTCTCTCTCTCTCTCTCTCTCTCTCCATTTTTCCTTATATATGTGACTTCTTCTCGACTAAAACGGCCTAGAGATTAATAAATTTTAAGATGACACATGAAAATATGATTATATTTCAACGATCGTGTACATTTGCACGCAGTATATCAGCATTTAAGCATGCGGCGGCAGCGGCAGCGGCAGAGCGAGGGACGAGTAAACATTTCAGGAGATTTAATTCCATCGGCAATGAGTTGCAATGGGAAATGCGCTTAATACTACATTCATTAATCTTGAACGCGAAAGGACAGTAATCTACAAATGTATTGGAAAAGAATGTGTCTTCGCGTCGGTCTAATCAGAACCAAGAAATCAATCCTTTGGACAATTTTTCTTCGTGTTTTATTCAAATACACACATATTTCTATTTGGTTCTTTTTCTACTCTCGTCTTTGATGTGTGCCTTGTGTCAATTGAAATTCGCGGAAAAGTTCTTCTTCAGTGTTGTGTTGTCGGTCGCCGCCACCGCCGTCGCTCGTTCGCCGGTTGACAAAGAATTCGGTTCATGTGAAAAGAACAAACATGAATTCGTGCACATCATTTTATGTTAAACAGATTCAGAGGAATAGATAAATAATATGCCATTTGGGTTCTGTGCGACACAGAATTCAATTATTAAATAAAAACATCATCGCGTTAATGGTTCGGCTGAAGAAACAAAGAAACCACAAATATATGTAGCATGTAACAAGTTCCTCTCTCATTCTCTTGTGAAATGCACTTTGCACCATTATTTCTCTCGTGTTTTTTTTTCGCTCGGTTCATGTGATGCCTTATTTTTTTACATGTTTTTTTCTCTCGCTGGTTTCTCATTCTGATGAAATGAAAAGACCCAAAACATGACATAAAACGACGAAAACACACCGAACACGTCCGATTTATCATAGTTTTCCTTCATTCCATTTAAAGCCCAATTTTTTTTTTTCTCTCTCTCTCTTCCATTCTCTATGTCCGTCCCTGTCGCTTCACTCATCTTAAGCAAATTTGGTGCGCGCGCGTGTCCGCGCGCAACACAAACAATAAACACGAACATCACTGTGAATGGTTTTGATTTTGTCGTGCACAACATTTCATTTTACTCCTTTTGCTTTGCCTTTGCTGTGCGCCAGGTTGATTTCGTGCGAGTACCGAGCAGCAAATGGCCCATTTCAAATGGTACCATTTCTACCTGCTGAACGAAAGAAGGAAAAAAAATAACCCGGCGTGTTGTTTTGATTTAATGTTATTTTTTTATGGTGACAAGTGCCCATGAGAGTAACGAGCATTTCTTGTAAATAAAGTTTCGTTTGCTTCGAGATGAGGTCGATATTTTTGCATAAATACATTAAATACATTAGTATCTAACGTTGACTCAATTTCGAGAGTCGCTCGACTCGTGAATATTTGCACGGTTTTGATAGTTAGTCGAAAATTAGAAATTCATCATGAAATTACGGTTCTTCGGTAAAAGTCGGCTTGAAATGCAATACTTTTAACCACCTGTTTTTTTTCTCTCGCATCACTCTCCATTCGTTCAGTTCATTATTTTGCACTCACACGTTGCACATTGTCCAATAAAGCGTTGCAAAGAATGCCATCTGAAAAAAAAAACGCTCTCTCAACCTCATTCGAGATATCACCGTGGCTACTTCTCAGTGCAGAACACACACACACACACAAAAGTTGGACATGCTACTTAAATATGATTTATATGGTTCATTTTTTGTGCCATAATGGCCGAATCAAAACAGAATCAGGTATTACCATATAATTTAAACGAGGTGCACAGATTTGTCATTTTTTTTTCTTCAGCGAAACAGAAAATCCCAGCACAACATGCGCTGATTGTGCTGATTAGCTGCACTGCGACGCTCCACTGAAAACGCGACAAGTGAGAGTTCAAATTCGGCTCTTTTTTTCTTTTTCTCTGTCCATGAAAAAAACTGTAGAAAAAAGCCCATTGGTCAAACTCACGAGCACTAACTAAACATGACTGGCGAACTGTACTTGCAAAAAGGCTTCAATGAATCAAACGAAGCTCCATTGAAAATGAGAAATTATAAATTATCGCCGCGGTTTGGAGATTTGTGTTGTTTTCTTTCTCTCGTTTGCGATTCGTTTGCTGTTTGCCGCGCGTTCATATGTTGCGAATGGGCCATTGATCAATGTTCTACAGGGATGAGAGTGAGCCGTGTGCATTTAAAGAACGAATGTGAAACAAAGAATTACCAGGAAAACCGACTCACAGGCGATAATGGTTCAAGTGAAATAGGAAAGAAAAGACCGAACTGATAGAACGTAGAACAACGACGACGACGACGTCGACGACCGAGGAAATATTATGTGTCTTTTGTTTATTTGAATCGAACAATTAATCATAAACTCTTTAACTTGCATATATGAACAAAGGCTGTAAATGATCCAGTGGATTCGCCTAATATGCACATAGCGAGGTCTGAGCTGAGAGAAATAAAATGGATGACTTGTGAAGCGGTAGCACAGCTCGGTGATAATATCCATAGCGAAAGATCGTTTGATTCGATTAAATAAATAAATTTTCACCATAAATTGTATTAAATTTCCCGTGCATTGTTTGAAGTGCCTACTGCTACTGTGTGTGCTGTGTACCTTTGGTTTTTATTTCGTGAGATTCAAAGTAATGCGCGCAGGCACACACACACACATAGGATTTATAATGAATTTCGCTGAAGTCGAGCGATTGTTCTGTTCATTCTGTACATTTGCCGCTAGCTCGTCCATTCATGAAAAATTCGTCGTTTGGCCGTGTCTGACAACAAATGGAGATTAACTAATGGATTATAATATTCATTCGGGGAACGCGATATGATAGAGATGATACTGTACGCCGGTTTTGAAAGAGACGCGTTTGTTGGAATTGCCGCCAATTCGATAGCCGTGCCGTATTCACGAAACAGGTTACATTTCTGTGTGGATGTTGATCGGCCCTCCAAATGAAGACTGACAATAACAACGAGAACAGACGAAAAATGAAACGATTTCTCATGTACACATAGATCATCCGAGAATGTGTTGCGTGAACACGTACGTTAACGATAATTTGGTATTTGATTTTATTTTCTATCTCACTCGCTTACTCTTTGTTTTTCTTTGTCAAAATGATTTCGAGGCGCGATAAGCGCGTTTGGTCAGAACACATATCTTTGGTGGTTTCGTTAATTCATGAATGCGTGTGAAGCGTGTGTAAACGTGATATCGAATTTAATTCACTTTAATCGGAATTCCAGGTAGATTAATTCATGTTGTTTATTTTTTTTTCTTTTTCGAACGAGAAATGCTTAGAGGAATTTATCAAAATGATATAATAACATATGATAAAAATCGTCGTTCATTTCATCGCGCGACGAACAAATAAAAAATGAAGATCGCGCGTCACGAACACAACGGCGGTCAAATGGTGAACTTTTTGGATGCGATTTAATGGGAAATAAGTAATGAATGGTAAGCACGAATGAATGCACGATCATGTGTCCAGAGTCTGGACTCCGAAGAAGATGTGACATCACGTAACAACCGAACAGAGAATCGGAGCAAAGAAGCAGAGAAACAGTAATCAAAATATTGACCGCATTTATTTTTGACACTTGACAAATTTTCAACTTAACTTCTTTTTTTTACGCATTCCAATACACGCACACACACACACCACTTATCTTTCGCTTTACATACATTTAATTTGTCTCACGAGAACTCGCAACAATCGACCACGTAGCATCATGTTTTGATGTGGCTCGTTTTGTCCTCTTTCTAGTTTCAACTCGTTGGATGCAATTACTCTCCGGTGGAGATATTTACAGGTTTTTACTAAGAATTTCAAGATTATACCAGTTAAAAAATGGATGTTTTTCAATGCCAGCAGCAATTTGGAGCTGCACCAAAACAGAAGTGATTCACATAGACAATCGAAGACAATTATTCAACGAAAAGATAAATTACGATCTGCAAACAACAGCAGCCAACACATTCGATTATCACGCATTCTTCGGTGCGTTCATTTCAAACGGCACTTAATTCTCGAGTTTTCAGCCCATTTTCCCAATCATTTTTCAAGATGTTATCACACAAGTTCACCATGAACATCGCTAAAACGCACGAAGATCGTCAAATGAATCTGAAAATCAACCAAGAGACGTGGTGATCATCAACATTTTTCATGAAATGGCACAACTGTTGCAATTTAAACAAAACTCCGATATGTTTTCACTTTCTGTTTCAAAAAAAGAGATCATCTTTGAATCCGAAAAAAGCGCCTCCAATGACCTTCAACGTCTCCTCGTCAATTATCAATTCAATTTCATAATCATCTTCTGAATTATGGGCACCAAACCTGAAGCGAATGAGAGAAAAAAAAGAGCCACATGAGCGGCAACGATGTGAGGCTCAAAAGCAACACTGTCACTTTTATAAAAATCAATAATTTATCATTTGATAGTGAATGAAGCGCTGCTATTTTTCTGTAATCGTATCCGATCTCAAAGCCATACGTACGAGAGAGCGAAAAACGAAAGATTTCAAAATCAAGAAATGTCCACCTGACTGGCAAACAATTTTATGATATCGCTGAAGTGGCTGCTGTTGTTAACAGAAACAACCAGCATGGAATTTACGAAACGACGGTAGTTTAAGCAAATAGGTTTAAATGGAAATCACAAAATGTCCGTATATTTGAGATAGTGAGTGGTTGGCGGTGGTGAGAGGCAAGGGGACAGTGATTGTGTGGCATTTTGAAGAGAAGAGAGAGAAAAAAACATACATTACAATTTATTCGCTATATAACGAGGAGAAAAGCATAGTATAGCAGAGTCTGAAAAATATGAAATGCGATGCCCACCCAGAAATAAATGACAAATTAATGGTCAATTGAAAAATAATCTGTTTTGGACGTGGTGGCTGCGCTATACACTGCACCGTGTTGTGCTTTTTTGTGTCTCTTTCGTTTATGATTATTATTTCATTTTTATTCGATGGTTGAGCGCGCGAGCATGGTTTGAGCGCGTAAAACAGCCAATGCGACTGCATTTTTATTGCATTTTTCGTCGTCATTATTATCGTCTCTTGAATTCAGCCCATGGATTTGTGTGTGTGTGTGTGTGTGTGTTTTGTTTGCAAGATACTTTTAACATAGGCCGGTGCTGCGGTTGTTGCTAATACACCTAGTAGCTACCGTACATTTATCGCGCGCACGGTTATAAATGATCTCGATCAAGGTCGTACATGCATAAGATGCAGAATATGTACCTGTTCGATGTGTGCAACAAAGTAAAACGACACAGCAATTTTTCACGTAGGCGACTCTTTTTATTCATAATTTTTCGTTATTTGCTTTCGCTATTATATTTTATTTAATTCCATTCGCTTGGTCGCTTGGGTTTGGCTTGCATTGTCCAGCACTCTCTCTCTCTCGGCACACCAAACTGCATACAAATTGAAGTGGCATTGACATTTCGTTATTTGCATTGAAAAGCAACAAAATGTAATCAGCGAGAGAATCTAGTTTGCAAATTATTGTCATTTTTGCAAAGGAAACGCAAATTACTCAATTCATTCCGGTTTCGTTTCGTTCCTTTTCCACTGCTGAAAGTTTCATTTCTTGGATTTTGTAGTCGTCGTTGTCGTCTTTTCTTGCATAATTGGAGACGTGGCACACGCGCTTCACAGGATCATGCAGTGTATGGTGTGTACACTCCCGGATTGGATATTAAGTAATCAAGCGGAAACAAGAGGGAGAATTATAATTAAACGGCTAAAATGTTTGTTGACAGGTCATTAAAAATTAACAGTACAATCAGTAGAACAATCGCCCATGGCCAAAACCCGACTCTCTCTTTCTCTCTCTCTCTCTCTCTCTCTCTCTCTCTCTCTCGCCTCGCTCAAAAGAAGCAAATTGGATTGCTGCCTGCGCATTGATGCCAACGACAATCAACGCCGAAAAAAAAATATGTATGTTATCGCAATCATTCGCATATTATCACTTCGTAGCCTTTTGTTTCTCCTGTTTTTTTCCCTTCGCTGTGAGTGTGTTCGTGTGTGTGATCGTTGTTGCGTTGTGTTTTTTCTCTTGTTATTTCCTTAATAACTCATACTAAATGATTTATTAAAATCTCATTACCTACACGCTATATGCTTGTCTGGTCGGCCCGGATTCTTGATACACATTGCAATGCACCTATGCACCGAAGGGCTTGCAAGATTGCATTTGTTGTGGTTTTCAGTGCGCATCAAACGAATGGCGAAAAGAATTCGCTTTTATGGTTGTTGTTGTCGTTTGCTGGACGGGCCCGTACAACAGGTAAATTATGGTCAATTCACCATCACTCAAAACGGAATTTGTTAAATCGTTGCGCTTTGATGCCAGGCGAACGCTGTATGGATTTGTTGTTTTTTTTCATTGCCAACCGGTCCACACGAATGTTTCGTGTGTGTGTGTGTGTGTGATTCATAACCTCTTAATAATCATCTGATGGATTCGCAATCATATTAAAGACATCAATTATTAATATATTTTTTTTTCTACCTTCATTTCGTCATTCTTTCGTTTATTCACTCATTCGTTCGGTTGGGACTGAAAAAGGATCGAAATTTGCATTGGAATTCACATTTTGCCCGAACCATTCACGCACGCCAATTTCTCGGCTCCAATTACACACTTCGGAATGCAATTTAAAATAATTTATACGATTGCAATTGTGGTTGGTGCATTACTTTGTGTGTGTGTGTGTGTGTGTGTGTGTGTGTGTGTGTATGAGAGCGTGCGCTCACTCACCGAGCAAGTTGATTTTGTTGGGCCGAATATGAGTGCAGGTCAACAATGATCAGTCAATCAATTTTGAACTTCATTTTCACGACGACGACGACGTCAACGCACTGTGTCCCTTTCATTGTGTCAGTGCGGTATGCACCGAAAATAAATGGCCATTGCATGCAAATGAATACTCATTAAAGTGGCATATTAATTATGCGTGCGTAGCTATTTAAACTGTGAAATGAACTCTCTCTCCTCCGTTTAATTTTCTCGTCGCTCTTTTTTTTCTTTCGTTGGTATGCATTTCTCATTTGCAATTTGCTGCCGCGATTTGACGATGTGAAGTGTGCAAATATGAGAAGAAGTTGACGGTTTTACTGGTGATTTTTATGATATCCTCCAGCAAAAATGCGTTCATTTCGATTTAGTATCATATACGAATGATATTCGATACCATTGTTGTTGTGCCACAAACAGAGAAAAATGCACGCGAATTTGACCGACAAAAATGCAGTCGGAATGAAGCGAAATGTTGGACATTGTTTGACAGGATTAATTTAAATATGTTGATGTGGCCTTTCAGTTCGTCCACGGCAGGAGGTGCGCGCATATTGCCACAATGCAAAAAAATTCTCTCGTCCAAATTACCGTTTTTTCCCCTTCTTTCGCGCAGCGTTGCTTCACATTCATTTGAAACAACGAAGAAGACATTTAAATAAAAACCAGATTGAGTGAAATTAAGAACATCGAAAGCCGCATCATGATGACCATAAGCAATCAAGAGCGATTTCTTGTGTTTCTGTTGTTCGACTTTGTGTTTTTTTTTTTAATCCAAACTACACGTAGAAATTCTAAAAATAACACTGTCTTACACAGGTTATTATTATTGGGTGCATTGAAGCATTCCATCCCGGATTTGCCATTCCATTGGTATTATTGTGTACACGATCGATTTCGGAATTGTGTATTGTATGTAATTAACAATTTAAATGAAACGAATTAAGAAAGAGACTAAGTGACTGGGTGCCGAAATGATTTTTTTGGGCCGTTGGTTGGCAGTCTCGCCGTTTTCGTCACTCAACCGAAGGAGAAAAAATGCCATGAAATGGAAATCAAAAAATAACAATTAACGCACAATGCTCATGTCGCGACGGCAGCTCGCTCAGTGTGCGATTATCATATTTCTTATTTCGGGTTTTGTGTCATTCACATTGCTACTCATTTATATATTTCACCGTGATTCTCACTCTTTTCAGTATGCTCTGGCGAAATATGCAATCAAAACGCAAATCAAAAACTCGATTTTAGTCACTTTTCGGAGTCACAGACATGCACATGATATAAACAACAAACAATATCAAATCCATGGTGCTGCTGCTGCTCCCGTGGCTGCCCTGGAATTGCATTTATTGAAAGATGGAATAATCGCTCTCTTATTAGTAATTATGCTTTATGATGTTCATCGCAATCGCATCACTCTCTCTCTTCTCTCTCTCTCTCTCTCTCTCTCTCTCTCTCTCTCTCTCTCTCTACGGATTTCGGCAGAAAAATGCACCGCGTGTACCATTTACCGTTCACATGATTTATGACCACTTTGGCCACAACATTTTTCATATATTTGTCAATATTGCAGCGTGCTGCAGTTGAAAGTGCAGACATATTTTGCTGGATTCTTTTCCACATACAAATTGTTGTTATTAATGGCAAAAAAATTGATACTTTTAATAGAATTTTTTGTAGCATTTCTCCGGAAAAGAGAAAAATTACTTTTTTTTCTGGACTCGAAGAAAAACGATCCATCAATATTTGGGAGTGCAAACCGTGAAAGTGGGTCGATTTCGTGAAATTGTGCGTTGAATTTTTGAGTTGGAATCGCTATTCGCTTTAAATTGAAATCAACAATAATAATTTTCAAGCCGAAACGATTTATTGACGATGAATAAGACACACAGCCACATTTAACCTGCCTGCTGCTTTTCCACAAATTGTTCAATTTACAATTTATGCAAAACCAAACGCATTGAACAACAACAACAACAACTACAAGCACACAATGGCAGAAAAAACCCATTCAATTAAACGAACCGGAACGGGCAATATCGAAGACACACACACACAGCAGAGAAAAAGAAATAAAGAAGCAACATCCACAATTCTCGTCTAAGGTGTGGTTTTGTGCAAAACCAAGCAAATAGACATAGCGCAGATATTGTTCGCGTGGCTACACACCGCTCACCGTGAAAACCAATAAAAATCACAACGCATTCTACACATCACATTGGGCATGTCGTGTGTCATGTTCCTCAACATTATTTCAGCGTACGTGTGCACATGCTTGAAAGGAAATGGGTATTTGTTTATTTGTAGATGTGTTTGACTACGGAAAAAAAACCATAGAAAAAATTGGTAACGCAAAATGTACGAATCGCGTCAATCGTCTTGAACTGTAGAAATTCTTACGTACAATCGATGATTACGATCTCTAGTTCCGTTTATATCATCAACACACTACACTCAATCACAATATCGCGCAGGTCGTTTTTATGTGTAAATTCACCAATATCATCATTTTCAAATCGCCGTGAACATGGTTTTATTGGTCTTTCGTCGTGTAAAATCCTTTGGCGAGTGACCAAATATCCTTTGCACAAACCACAGACGAATTCGATCACATCGAACCACAGAGATATCAATGCATTTTCGTGGACTGGAATAGACGCAACGCGAAGTACACAACACAACGACAACATAATTTGGCACAGCTTGAGACGAATCAATAAGTGGTCGCTGTCTGTACGTAATAAATATCCGGCAATAGAGAAAAACAAATCGCTTCCATTTCTTTATCGCCTGCTTTTTCCACTGTCTTTATAGCTACAGCTTTTTTTTGTTTGGTTCGCATTCTAAACTGCAACAACAACTAGCACACTCAAACGCATTGTATTCCATATTCACATTTTATGCAAGCGCGCTAGACTGTTACGTAGTCTCATAATATTATAAGTATTTTTTTTTTCATTGCACAAGTTTACCATTAAGGCAGCCAGGTTCAATGCATTCGGATCGCGATCGCCGCTTGCAACTATGCACACGCGGAGCACAGACAAAAAGTAAACAATGAATCTGAAATGTATACATAACAACGAAATTCAACAATAAAATCAAATGGTATAAATCACATAAACCATTTTAATATTTGATTTAATGGATTTTCAGAGAAAATTTCACCAATTTCGTTTCTCTTTCTATTTCAACGGAAAATAGAAATTTTTGTTCATTTCCTCATTTTGGATTTCTTTATTCAGCGTTTGTTTTTCTTCGTTTGAGCACATTTTTTGTTTTGATTTGAAATAAAGTCTAGTCTCTATCTTAAAATGTTATAAAATCGATTTCTTCAACAAACAAAAAGACAAAGAAATTCATTTCTTTAGTTAAAATAGAACCATAATATATGACGGATGACAGAAGCTAATTTCGCTGTGAAATATCTGACTGTCTCAACCTTTCACCGAGCTCATGACCCCATCCAATGCAAAATGAAGTACGTAAACCAATTGGCAGTCCATTAAGAAATGGATTTTCATGTGATTTTTTCCTGCATTGCACTCCATGCTTCTTCTTGTGTGGAAAATATATTTCACATGTTTTAGCCGACCAGTTTGATTTATTAAACAGAAGGAACAAAAATGCGGTGGTTGCGATGGAACGGTTTATCGTTAATTACTGGAAAAATTGTTTGCTGACGGTACTCAAAGTATTTGTAAAATGTGGTGTTAATTTAGTTTATCGTTAGATACTGATAAAACTCCATTTTTGGGTTGAACCGAACGCCGAATGCTGAACTGGTAAATTCACAGCCAGCAGAGAGAGTTGGGTACTTTTGTTTCGACCTCAGCATCGATCGTGCGAAAAATAATCACACACAATACATGAGTCCCGTATGAAAACCACAACAAGAGAGTCAAAGGGAAATTAGCGGTGGATAAATATCTGAACAATGTTAATTCGAAACATAATTAAATCGATGCGAAACCGGTGAAATTCGTTCGTACACAGCATTTCTCTCGGTAGTCGGCAAGTGAAAGAAAACGTGCACATCACAATATACGAGGCAAACAAAAGCTTTTTCGTTTTTTTCTTCTTTTATTATTGCATTGCCTTCACCGTAGAGTCATTTTTCAAGCAATGATTGTTGTAAAAAGGTCGAAAATGGCGAATAGAGAATAAAAATATTGCAATTCTGCCGTGAAATGGGAATTTTTTTCAATCTGAATATGGAGCAATAAGAATCGACCAATCGAGCGATGTGTATTTGCAGGTTCTTAAAAAACAAGCTATTCGAAATAATTGCAGAAATTCTACGGCTGTGTATTAAAATGCTTTGTTCTTTTGTACTTTGCCAAGGCAGTCGCACAATTAGAGTTTGGTTTTTATTTTGGGCTTGCCTATTTTGGAGTCAATGAGTCTCTCATTTGGCAAATGTGAGAGAGACATTTAAAACGGAAACGCGAGAATCAGCAAAAACCGAAGCAGTAATCGAATATAGATCTGTCTTTTGTTTGCTAATGCCACAGTCACAGCATCTGGGTGCTGAATATGCTGAGTGAGGAGCCATTGAATTGTACCGCAATGTCACGATCTATTTATTATTCGCGCGCGCATCTTTTTCGATGTTAATTTCCCACATATGAACCCATTCGCTGGCACACAATTTCGCCGAACGGAAATATCAAGTTTTACCTTATTAGTGCCGTTTAATGGAATGAAAATTTAATTTCATTCACTGGATTCCGATCGATTAATTGAATGGTGTTTTCTTCGGATCTCACGATGCTCCTCCACATCGCAGATGATGCACCGGGAATTCTGCCATTTTGCACTTGCATGCGCTTTCATAACACCGTGTAACAAATTTCAACTTTTTCTTCTGCACATGAGAAATTCCGATTGCTTGTTTTAGAGGACCAAAAACCAAGCACTTTTGCATCATTAGTTTGTTCGAAACCACGTCTAGATTTTTTTTTATCGACACATATAAGACAAATTTGAGGTCAAAATGAGCAAATCACAAACATGAGCTTTGATTTGACAGGTAAAAGCAAATGATTTCTACCTTTTCTGCCTTTGAACATCTAGTATGATCCTTTACAAACATTTTGGGTACTTATAGACCAAATCGAGTGATGTTTTCACATATTTCTGGCCGCATATATGGTTGGTTCGATTTCAACTTTAAAAGAATCGACCTTTGCCAAGAAAATCCTTAAATATAGGCTTTTCAGGGATAGTTTCTTAGCGCAAAGTTATTTTTTGATTATAATCAACCAAATTGAATGGATGAAGCCGTTTTTGCACAACGCATACGAGGAATGCACTAATTGAATTATTCACGATATCAACGTTTTGACGCGATAATTTACGGCTTTTATTTAAAATAAATTTTTTATGGAATAAATTCCATATACATACCAAAACATGCATAATAATTTAAAGTAAGAACAGTAAAAACAAAACCAACAAGAAATTGAATCGAAGACCATTGAAACGTGTAAACGCCATGAAGATGAATAACGTGCAAAGTGAGCATTTACAGGAAATCTCCGGAGCACATGCTCGAAAATAGAGTCACTTAAATAACAGTAAAGCAAAAAAAAAACAACGCTCAAGGGCCTAGCGTGGCGATTCATGTAGAGTCGTCGTCGTCGTCGTCGGACGTTGTATGCAGAAAATATCCGTAAAATGTTATTTATTTTGATCGGTGTTCCGTAAATCTGTACACATTCAATGGTCATTGTGTATCGTCAAACCATACAGCCAAACACTGACTTCGACACCAGAAAAAAAGGATATTGAAATAATTTGCATAAAATATGATAAATAATCACACCATATTGATTACTAAATTTATAGTTTGGTGAACGCAAGCGCAAAATCAACGGTCGAACGATGGATCGAACAAGCAACACGAGGAAAATCTGTACGTATATGAAATTTGCATTGAAATGAAATATTTTACTCAAGCACTTGAATTAAAAGAAAATACAAATTATTTCAACATTCTCGTTTCGCACTCTTCGTGTCTCTCCGTTGCCTCAATCGCAATTTAATGCATGTTATTAGCAATATTTTTTGTCGTCAATACGCCATGCGCTGTGCTCATTGATTATGCTTCAATTAATTGCGCTAAATCTATTTTGAATTGAGTAACAAAGCGATGACTAATGAAGTACATGCTCAATATGCTATGAAATCGCCTCCACACACTCATAGACTCTCCATCGGAGAGATAGAGACACATTGAGTTAGTGCACGAACTGAGACGCATGGCGTCTACGTTGACACGTCGAAAGATTTAGAATCTAATGCTTGGGGGCAGTAATCAATCGGCTGCACAACGGTGGTTGGACACCAGAATATGCCAGATACAGTGTTATACAGTTAAGAAATATAATGTGTCTGAAAGTTTCAGACTCTGAAACTGAAGTTCTGTTGTCGGACAAACGTTCTTAGACAAGGCGCACAAGAAGGCGGCAATCATTCGCATGATGGAATGTTATAATGAGTTGCTGAAGTGTTCCTTTCGTCAATCGTTTCCGATATCGCACCACAAAAATTCCTTACCTGAACGCAGAAAAAAACTTGACTCGATGTTTTTTTTTTCTAGGTCAAAGCCATTTTTGAATGCGATTTGTTGTGAATGTAAAAAAAAATCGCCCTGCAGAGCGAATGCGATTGATTGTTTTATTTCGAGCGAGAGTTAAAAGAGAACAAAAATGTAAATTAATTTTTTTTTCTCGTGCTGTCTTAAGTGACCCTTTGACCTAAACCTGTCACCACATCATTAATCTCCGCCAAAACGCTGAAATAAATTTCACGCTGCAAATTGTACGCTTACAATGCTCGCAACAAAATATAAACGGTATGATTTATACACCTTTCCTTTCGAATGCATCTCTTGCTCCGAAAATGTTTCATTTTTTCGATCGATTCTCGGGATTTTGAGATTCAATGCGGCTGATTTGGTTATCAGTTGCGTCAATGATGATCGTTCGATGTGACGATGAAAACGAATTTCATCCATTTTTCTCCATCAAATGAAATGCGGTAAATTTCTTGCGAAAATTTCACCCGAAGGACTTCAACATACTTGAATAAATGAAAAATACTTAATTAATGCTAATTTGATATTTGTTTACAATAAACCAGGGTAAAAAATGCCAAGAAAGAAAGCCATCCAACGATAAACAAAACGAAAGTGGGCAGAAACGATGAAATATTTTATTGAATTATTATGAACGATTGCATTTATAAATTAATTATTTGTTACTTGTTTGGGCGAAGGGCGTTCACTGGCCTGGTAACACAATACAATATTTCATGTTTACAGGATTATATAGTGGTCGGTTCGATGCGTTCGAACTTTCTTCTTTTTTTTTGGTCGTCGTCGTGGTCGTCTTCTTCTTTTTTCATTCGATTGCACGATCGAAGCGTCATTGAAAGGCATCTACCTGTGCGAAAATGTTGCAAACAGACATCCAACCGAATAGTGACAACGAATGAAAAATCGTGCTGGCATTTATTTCTCTCTCTCTCTCTATCTCTCTCTCTCTCTCTTTTAGTTCACTCGCTCCGTCGTTCGTTCGTTCGTTTGTTCATTTTCTGATCGACTCTCGCGCAATATTTGCACGTTCGTTCCGCATTCGATACAGAATGAATATGATCATAATTTTACGCACAATTCGAAATGCAGCGCGCATCGAAGTTGTAAATGCATATGTGAACGATTTTCATTGCTTTCGCCCATAGTAGCCTGGCCATAGCACAATTACAGCGCTCTCACCTTTTAAAATCGACCTAAAACCATAAAAAATCGAATAAAATCAACAAAAATTACACACGCAGCGCAGCGTATACACCATGTAAATAGGAAGATAAAACAAGAGCAATACGATGAATGGAAAAAGAAGAGGAAACTACAACAAACGCAATGGAGACGGAGAGAGAACGAAAAAAAAGAGAAAAACGAGCTCGTACGCAAAGAAAAAACGGCGACACATGGTAATTTTGCCATCATCGATAAATATTCACTTTACTCGTGCTCTTGCTCCCATAATCCGATTACAAATTTGGTTTATTAAGAAAAATTATCATCATTTTGTTTGTTCATCGGTCTCACACGCACACATACAACGGGCCGCCGAGTGCAAGGCGGAACACAAACAATTGGTACAGATTTATGCTTACCGCGCGCGAATTGGCTCTGTTTTTTTTATATCTGGAATGTTCCTGGTTCCTTTTACCGTATTATTTATTTACACCGAACGAATTCGACGTTGTTTATGGTCTCGATGCAGGAAATGGGCAAAGGAGAAAATGATAACGGCACATATTGTTTGGTCAAATTTATCGGAATTGTGACAATGAGGAGTTAAATGGAGAAAGGAAACTCACTGAACGAGCGGAATGCAGAGTTGAAAGAATTTTCAGTTTATCAGTGATTGTGAGGTCCTTCCAAGCATCTTCTGATTTTTGAGGTCAAATCAAATAGAACGCTTTAAATTATACGATTGAGTCGGTCATAAATTGACCTCCTAAAAATCGCTGGAGATGGTTGTCGTGACTTTTTCTCTTCTCGTCTGCGCAAATTTTCCTTGCCGCCCGTGCTTCGCAATGCTTCCTTTTGATAACATAATTACTCAAAAGCATACGGCATTGAATACGGCAAACATTTTAAATGTGACCGTATCATAATCGGTTTGTTCGTTCGGCATGTCAACACGACTTTTCGATAATTTTCTCTCTCTCTCTCTCTCTCTCTCTGTTCTCGCTCTCACTGTCTGCACATAAATTCGACTTCTTCGTTTGATAACCGTGCACGGATTCGGCTTGGACTCGTCTTCGTTGTTGCCATTTAACATGGGTTCGGTTTTTCGTCACCGTTGATAAATTATGAATTAAAAAATTACATAAATTTCATCGATTAAATGTCTTGTTATATTGTTCGGTTCGATTTCCTATACGAACTTTTGTTTGGGGGGGGCCGCGCGAGGGAAATACGCTGCACGCTTAGTAAACCGAAAAATCGAGTGCGTATATCCATAATAAGCTGGAAAAAGGCCGATACGATGCCAAAAGAAAAGTTGTTGATAAAAAGGCAATGAATGTGCATCGAATGAAAAGACTGAAGAGAGAAAAAAACGCAGCCGAGAACATGGAATTTCGAAGAGAAACGAATAAATTAAGTCAGCGCAACGAAAAATTTCAACACTCCACTGACAACACTTCACTTGGTTGTTTTTTCTCTCGTAAATTCTTAAGCGATATTCCATTGACTAGCTGTTAAAAGACACGCACATTCGACAAAATGACGTGCAAAATGCGATTGCAACCATCCATGGCCATATTTTTGGGGCTGGCGTATGAATGATATTTATTAATTGACTGTTTACTCTCACGAATCGAGCGTGATTTGCACATGTGATACGCAAGATGACAATCGATATACGGTTGAAGTGTGTGGCGGCTGTGCTTGAAAAGCCCACATTTCAGTTTTATTTTGGAACGAAGCCGATACAATCTTGAGTGAGTGAGTATTTGCCTAAAGTAGACCATTCACAAGTGCAGCGTTAATGCACGACTATTCTAAAAATATCCACTTTCCATTCCAATTAAAGCGCATCTTGTTCGGTTGTCAGCTTGCGGTCAGTGATGATGATGATGATGATGTTCATGAAAAGTGCGTTGATAAGCGTATGTCGCCTTCGTTTGATTCATTTCCTCGTCGCTCAAAATATGCAGGGTCATTTTGGTCAAACAAATGCGCGATAGGTCGCGATTTCACATTTCTTTTCTATTGTCGTCAACGTTTTCCGCGTCCACAAAATGTGTCGAATCATTCGGCCTTTTCAGACATTCCGGTAATATGATCAACTTCTAAATGATAATAGTTTATGACCATGTCTTCTGCACATGCTTTTCTTTTCTCTTCTTTTTCATCTGTAAGTGAATCTTTGGCGTGGTCGTGCGCTCAGATAATCATCGCAGTTTTCGGTGTAAGTTGGTCAAAAATGTTTACTTTTTTTTCGGCACATACATATGTCCGACGGAAGCGAATTCAAGCAAAGATTGGCTCCCATGATATAGGCGCCCGAAAACTTTGAATTTACGATATTTTATTAAAGTTAATTAATAAAATGTGTGGCCATCATGCGGAATTGTGAAAGCGCGCGCAAATTACGGTTTATGAATTTTTAATGAAAATGACGTTTGTATGGGAACCCGATGGAGATAAGCGCGCACATTTTTTGGTGTGCCATTTCTTGGCTGGAAATTTCGCTAACATAATTTGGTTAGTTCAGCACACAGATGACGAACGACCCTAACGAAATTCGATTTTTATCTGTCTAATTGAATATTTATCGATATTACACGGAAATATTGAACAACACGACCGATAATCGTGTTTTTTCTTATGAGCTACAGCATAAAAAAACTCATGGAGACACGGATTGATGACGGCGTAGACCATTTTCAGAATCGAAAACGATGTTGACATTAAAGCACACAGTGGAATTTGTAGTGAAAACATAATTTAAATCAAATTACATTGAAAGTGACTACATCAACCGCGTCCAAACAAAATACCTTGTGAATAGATTGCATCTCGGTCGTATAAGTGTATGAGTGTGTGCCACAAGCGTGATAAAACAAATACCAAAATGGATCAAAACAAATAAACCAACATACCGAACCGACTGAGTGATACAATTTATCAAAAATATTTGATAATTTTTCATTGTTGATGGCATTCGCGCCTAATCTACCAATGAACTGGTTTCTGCGTTTCAATTCGATTTTCTCTTCACTCACTCAATGCTAATGCCTGTGTGCTAGCTTAACGGTATCGTTGCGCGCTACTGTTCTTTATGCATTTTTAATGGACCTGCTGCGAGATCCGAATGCGTAGTTAAAATCGAATTAATTCGATTATTTCGATTAAAAAAATGTGTTGTGCATGTTCATGAATTGTTCCACATTTTCATTACATTTCGAAGCAACCAGACAGAGCAAAGAAGTACCGTGCGATGATTCGATATCGATTGCATTTTAGTATTCTTTTATCGCATTTCATTCTCCAAAAAGATTAATGGAATTGAACTGAAATTCCAATTCCGTAAAAGTAATGCTCGGGATTTTTCAGGTGACAGTAGTCATCGCACCATCATTCAAATTAGTCATTGGCTCGTCTTCGACAAGTAAACCAAAAAACGAAAAATATGTCCGAATGGAATTTATGGCAATCAATTGAAGCGGCTCTTCGGCTGCAACGCATCTTATGTGTGTCACCGTTTTATCTGGATCGTTCAACAGGAAAATTGAAATCGTCTTGGATGGTTAAACTCTATGCTTCATCAATTGCATTGAGTCTGCTGGTCATCATGTATTTTGCTACGTTTCACTGGAATTTCATGGATAATTTAATTGCACTCGTCCCGAGCGGATTGGTTTGGCAAATTTTGTGCTACTATGGAGTTGGTTCCATGAATGTTCACTTCGTTCTTAACATGTTCGTCACTGCGATCGGTCCGAAGCAACACATGGCATTTTTGGAGAAAATTCATTCGATCGATGAACAATTTCAAGATGAATTCAATGCAAGTGTTAACCACAAAGATTATAAACGCAATTTATCCTATAGTTTAGCCATAATCTGTATTTGGAGCGGTATTCAAGTGATTGGGCTAGCATGGTTTATTAGTATCACTGGTGAATACGTTTTGTTTCCACCCACATTCGTCTTTACTTTACAACATTTCTGCATGAGTGCACAAGTTTACACATTGGCCAATTACTTATTTCTCCTTCAATGAAGATACCTCCTAACACTTTCGGTTTATCAACGAATCCATTGTGATTATGTGCGCTATTTGAAATCAGAAATATTCGACGAGAATATGGAGCACAGGTTTTTGATGCAACTTTTTAAAATACTCGAACTGTTTCGCGACATAACTCGACTGATCGCATTATTCAATGACACTTTTGGGTGGAATTTTGCCAATCATATCATAAGAACATTTACGAACAATTTAATGCAATTGTATGTGATTTTTCTAACACTCTCCGATGTTGAAACGAGTAAAAACGAAATTTTGATGGCTGTTTGTTTTGTTTATACACTTTTTGGTGAAGTTTTGTTAATGATTTGCATGACCATTGCTGTTCACTCGGTTTATGCAGTGGTAATATGTTACTAATTGAACTCTGAAAGACTATTGCTCCCATGACCATTTGAAAATGCTTTTTTTTCTTCTTTCAACAGGTTGATAAATGCAAATACGCTATCCGACGCTTCGACAAGAACAGTAAGAGCAAAAATATCAGACATCTGGTAGGATATGACCGTATACACTCTCAAAAATCAGCCATATCTGTTATTAATATACCTTGTAGTAAACGCGTTCATAGTGTTTCACTGTAGTAGCAAAGTATCCTATTAAATTCCACTGTAGTATTACTACAAGAAAATTTAATAGGTAACACCGCTACTACAGTGAAACACTATGAACGCGTTTACTACAAGGTATATTAATAACAGATATGGCAGGATTTTCGAGAGTGTACATAATAAAATACTCTGGCTAAAATTGAAAAGAACACTTTTGGATTAATATTCCAATCAAATATTTCATATTTCAAGTGCGCAGATTTCGAGATGTGGTCGCTGAATTACAAAATTGAATTCACTGTCAAACACTTTGTCCCAAACAATGCCGGATTTTTATTTGCGGTAAAATTTTAATTAAAAAAAAAACTTCGCATTCTTGATCAAATATCATTCAATTAGACATTTGTAGACATTAGACGATAATCATTTTTATCCCAATTTCTAGTGTTGGAGCGGTCTGGTCACTTATCTCTTGTATTTGGTTCAATTTAAAATGCAGGAAGATGAATTAGCCCAAAAAGAATGAAGATATCTCCTCTAGTTTCATTGATTTGTTCCTGATTTTTCGTTCTATGATATATTTTGAATGAAATTGCACGCATTCATTGAGCACAAATAATCACATTTTATTAATTTAAAATTTCAGTTTACTGAAAATTGTTCAGCCGTTTCTATTGAATTTCGTGTTTTGAATTTGTCATTTGAAACTTTTTCAAAATGAATTTAATTGCACAAAAGTTTGTGAGTCAAGTTTTAATCAGTTTTCAACTGAATGTGAGCGGAATAGTCTGTACGCCATCTATGTGTCATGGTAAGCATTTTTTTTGTCGACATTTGGCAATTTATCGCGCAAAGCACATGTGACTTTGACATTTCCCGATGTAAACAAATAATAAACTCAATCAAATTTGCAGTGTTCATTCTTGGATAATAATTTCGAAATTGTCACAGAAATTATGGTTGATTTATATTCATGGGTAAAAATTGCGAGAGATTTCTTTCATTTGCACACAATATTAACGTAATATCATTCAAACAGGGTGCAAATTCCCATGGTCAGCTCGGTTTGGGTTACGACTCAGAAATGTGTACAACGCCACAAAAGGTTCCATTGAATAGTGATTCAATAGATTTGACGAATATACAGAAGATGCAAGGAGGCGGTGGACATTTGTTGTTATTGGATAAGAATGGTCGAATGTATGGTTGTGGTTGGAATGGCAAAGGTCAACTAGGTCTCTGTAACACAGTCGATTCACATTCAATTCAGCCGCTGCTAAAAACCGATTCGCCGATCGTTGACATTGCCAGTGGCTGGGACTCAACAGCAGCTATCGATCAAAAGGGCAATCTATACGTTTGGGGTTCGAATGCATTTGATCAACTCGGATTTTCTTCCCAATTTATTGATACATTCTTCACAATGCCAATGCTCTTGAACCTACCGTCCAATGAAAAAGCGAAAAAAGTTTGTTTTGGTTTGCGTTACATGTGTGTTTTGTGTGAGAGTCAAAACATTTACATCGTTGGACGATGGCGATTCCTAGACACCTGTGCCGAAGTAATTATGCATAATGATACAAATTTTTACAAACTATTGACACCGGCTAATCTAACGATTAAAGACATTTCAAGTGGTTCAAATCACGTCGTCTGTGCGTGTACAGATGATGGGGTGTCGGTTGTAATTATTGGTTTCGGCGACAATAGATTCTTGCAATGCAGTGAGAAGAGATTAGAGAGTGATGATATTTGCTATTTGCGTAGCGGTTGGTCTCATAATGGCATATTGACCACGAATGGCTCGGTTTATTTATGGGGACGAAATACCTACGGTCAGCTGGCTAATTCGCAAGCCGATAAATACGATGAATTCCTTGAGTTGAAAGGTGTTCACGGAAAAATCGAACAATTTCATCTTGGCTCTGAACACGGACTTGTTGTCAACGAACAGAAAAATGTTTTTACCTGGGGTTGGAATGAACATGGCAACTGCGGCAATGGAAATGAGGCAAATCTGTAAGCAATACTCAATACCTGTGTGAAATTCAACACTTTTTTCTAATCTCTTTGCATCTCTTCCAAAAGGTTCGAATCATATCAAGTGCAATTACCGGGAAAATGCATTCAGAGCACAACTGGTGCTGGATTCTGCTATGCTCTCGTTCACCATTCGGATGATTAATATTTTAATACTTTGGCTTAGCTGTGATTTGCACGCACTTTGGGCATTTTGTTTTGCTAAATAATTGTAAATATTTTCGGAGAACGAATAAAATTTTGACGAAAATTCATTACTCTTTACACAAAAACAATGCTTCATAACAATGAGCTGTGAAGGTATTATATTTTTCAACGCATTCGAGGTTATGTGTGTCACCACTTCGAAGTTTAAGTAGTCATTGAATGCGTACAAAAAGGTATAAAAGAGTCCATGCAATACAGCTTCTATTATTAGTGAATTGACGTTCATTTGTGCGACACCACTGTTTAGAGAGAAAATTTGAAACATTCAAACAATAGCAAATATAATTAACGCACAATTCAGTTCATTGTTTTAGCAACCGATAAAGACAAAAATCCGAATTGTTCGAGCGACCGAAGAAATTTCATTGAAAAATCAGAGTTGGAATTTGAAAGGACAATGGACACCGGGGATCGATTGAATATTGCATTTATTGAAACTACTCTGAACGAATCGATGCGCGTTGAAGTGGATGATCTCGATACAACCGTTGTTGATGAGGCAACAAGGTAAATAATATTTTTATTTTTCGATCAACACAAAAAACGATTCACAAAATGGTTTTTTGTTCAAGTTTTTTTCCCATTGCTTGTTTTGTCTTTTCACAACCATTTTTCATTCGAATGAATGAACGATCGTTTTCTTTATAAAAATATTTTCCTCTAAAATTGTGATTAAAGAAATATTAATATATTTTTCGTTCATTTCAGACTTGCTTTTCATTGTTCTACGCCGGTCAAAGAAGTCGATGGCCAAAACCGAGCACAGCTATCATTCGATGTATCATGCAATGCTGACATGATCGCCGACGCCGATGTCACTCAAATTTGCGACGCGATGGTCGATATCGATGTAAAATCCAAGTAACCATAGCGAAGTCAAATAGATAACAAATAAACAGGGACCTAAACATCAACAGTAGATACGAAAATATGTAATCAAAAGATATATTTTAAAAAAAATGAATAAAAGTTGAAGAAAAATTCAAAAAGAAAACAAAACAGCTATTGAATTATTTGGAATACGAAGACAAAAGATAAAAATAGATGACAAAAGTGGAAGAAAGAGAGCTGAAACCAAAACCAATCTAAATCGTTGCATTGTTAACGATGCGAGTTATTTGTTTACTTGGCATCTCTTTGCTTGTATTTTATGAGTGTCACTCTTAATGAGCATTGCTCTATGTGCTAATCGTTTTTTGTACTTTGACATGCAGATTATAATGACACACAACATTTCACACTCTGAACTTTTTATTTGTAGCAAACAAATTGAAGAGACATAATATCTTATCGCAATCGAGTTAACCTTTTGACAAACGATACACAAATTGCTACATTCGTTCTCGTGCCATCGACTGATGAACATCGTCGTCTTTGATCATCTCTGAAAGACAATTTTTGACCATTTTTTCTCGTTCTTCATTTATTTTTTTCGTTTCGTTTTTTGGTGATTTTTTCTTAATTCGTCGAAATTGAATTTTTTTTTCAATTTTCCAAAAATGACGAAAATGATTATGTGCAAAGATTTGGAGCGTGAATTTTTCAAAAACATCAGTCCAACGGAAAGCAGGTTCGTAACATTTTTATTCCAATTTGTTGTAGAATTTTTTTTTTCGATGAAATTATTTTTGTTCAATTTTGTTGTTTTCTTTTTTTTTCTTTTCAATTTTTCAATTTTAAATTAAAGCGATTTTTCTTTTCCAATTTAATTCATTTTTCTTTTCAATTTTAGATCATCAACTCCTGTGCCACCAATGGAGTCAGAAGATGAAAGAGCCGCTCAAGCCAATTTCCAATGGTTCTTGTCTTCGCTATCAGTGCCATTGAATCGAGACGCACATCCATTCAAAGCGATGCCGAATAATCAGCAAAGTGTAGAAGACAGTTTCGGCATGGGTCTATCGTTAGTTGCAATGTTATGCCGTCTCAAAGTGGAAAATGATCGTCGGCAATTGTATTCAATTATCTTCGAAGGACCCATTTCAAACCGTGGCAAAGTTCGTTTGAATTGAATGTGAACGCAAAGCAAGCATGCTGGTTTCAAATGTGTAACAGTGAAAGAGTGTTGATGTACAAATCCTTGGTTTAAATCATTGCTAGTGCTATTTTAACCACGATATTATCCTTTAGTTAGAATTATATGCTAAGTTACAAAAAAATGGAAAAAAAACTGTGGAGAAAAATCGGCAAAAATTCGTAGCGATAGGTATAAAAAGGTAAAGATGTATTTGCATAAAAAGGTCGTACACATTTGTGTCGTGCAAAGACTCAATCAACATTATAACGGCAGCGAACCGAGCAACAAAAACCTAGCAACGTCATCACAACGAACCTGTTAAATCGATAAATTCACAATGTGCACCGCCCATGATGTTTTCATATATTCAACACACAGCAAATGGATAGGCCTCAGTTTTGACAGAACATTCGCAGAAACAGAACGCAGAAAAGTTTTTTTTTTTTGGTTGCATTGTTTGGCTGTGGAAATCTACTGAAATTTGGACGATTATTTTATTTGTTCGCACCAAAGCGTCGCAGTTTTTGTAACATTCCTCATCATTTTAAAACGATAAATAGCATAATGTCGGACCTAAAATCGGAAATTAGCAGCGATATCGATCAAAACTACTCTATCAATACAGCTGACCCGAAAAATGTACAAGAATTAACTATTTATGTGAGTATTTGATTTCACTGATAAGACAACATAGATTTTCTTGGCGACAGCTGATATTCATTATGAATTTGTGTACGAATTTAGGTGCAAACATTGCTGCAAAATGTACAGGATAAATTCCAATCGATGTCGGATCAAGTAATTTCACGTATTGATGACATGTCAAATCGAATTGATGACCTGGAAAAAAGTATTGGCGATCTTATGACACAGGCTGGCGTTGAGGCACCAATCGGCAAAGAGCCATAATCACTCGATGTGGGCACTCTATCTCATCAACCACCACCACCACCATCACCACCACCCCAATAAAAAAGCATTTTATAAGTAAGGCATTATTCGTACAATCTGATGAAGCACACACAAATTAACAGCCCATCACGGTTAAATCTAGTGTAAAACTTATTTATAATTACGATGTATTGTATGAACACCAAACATTCGATTTAAGAGCAAATTTTACACACACACACAAACACACAAACAACCATCAACAGTACAGATAGATTTCAATGCCAAAAAAAAGTCAGTAAACAAATTTTAATCTTTTTATATCACTGCAAAACCTTTTTCAAACTCACTTCGGTGAGCAATCGATCAATTTCAATAGCAACCGTAAATTATTATGGATCTGGAACAATATACTTGAATGTAAACGATTGCATGTAAGAATTAATAAACTTCTGAAAAAAAACACAAAAAAAGAACATTGCTGTTGAATTCCTCCTCACTCTTTTTACTCGCAAAACTTATATCGATTTAACAAACTCCCCACGATTTTATCGTTATTAAAATAGCTGCATTTTCTTCCGTAATTTATTTCATATTTAGGCACATCCATTTGAGTGCTGTTGGTTATGGATTTATTGGTTTGAAAACTAATGAATTGATTTTGATTTAATTTGGAAAGAAAATACGTTTTCCATCAAGCCTTCACTTCTTCATGTGACTAACAAGTTTGGAAAAGCGAACTTGTGGAACGGGCGCGACTCGTTTTTCTGGCTGCGGTTTTGTGCCAGCTTCTTTCTTGGCCAACGTTTTGATTGGCCGTATTTCCACGGCATCATCGTCATCATCATCATCATAGACGCTACTCGCATTTACGGTGCTTGGTTTGGTCATACTTGAGTCTCTTGACTCTTCTTCATCACTTTCAGTCGTTTCCTCAGTCGATTTAATGCTCTCCTCTTCTTCTTCCTCATCATCTTCTTCTAATTCGCTGTCGCTAGAACGATTTCCCTGGCCTTTTATGTGCAAGTCTTTGTTAGGCGAACTCAACGACATTGTACTATTCGATAAGCTGGTACGCTTCAACGACTGTGGATTCGTTGCCAGTGCACTCATTGATTGTGAACGGCTTGTGGCTTTCAAATTATTCGACCCTTTGTTTAGGAACTTTTGTTCAAACTCCTGAAATTAGAACGTAACATTTTCAGTATGAAATCACTTTTCATTGAAAATTAACCGAAATCCGCTCGTATAAAAAATTTTTTTTGACCATACCTCCAAATCCTGATTTTCATCAATGGCAGCAACGTCGTTGTACATTGTCGTTAAGATTTCCATTGATTTTACACTCTCTTTCAACTGTATCAGTGTAAAATCAAGCAAAATCTGCCGAATATCACCGATCTTTTGTCGTTCGAATTGCAATAAATTCATTTCGTAGTCTTGACTAGATTTACTCTGTTCGGCTATTTGAGAATTTGAGTCCTTTTCGATAATCTATGGCAAATACAAAGATAAATACTCTATTTTATCGATTGATCTACATAAATGTATGTACAAAATGAGTTGTATCGCCTCATAAATTAGATCGCATTACATTCGAACATACCGAATTTCGTTGTTGAGTTCTATGCTTCAATTGTTCCTTTCCTCGAGCCAACAATGACTGTTTCAGAGTCTCTCTTGCATTTTTACATACATTCTCATAGTTTGCCACGTCGCGTAGAGTCTGTCAATATTAATTTTTAATGGAATTAATTTGTAACCATATCGATTTTTCATACAAAATGTCCAGTTTTTCAAACTATTGTTTGAAAATGGGTTAACTCAATTGAAATACATACTTTCAATTGAAGACGTTGAACTTCCATGTCCTTTGCATCAGCCAAAAATGTACACGATTTGGAGAAATTTAACAAACCATTGAACAAAGTCTCATTGAATCGTGCTGTATCTGTGTATCCTTTAAAAATGCGTGCTAGTTCATCATATTTATCTCGTAACCTTCATGAGTACGTGTAAAATCCAAAAAAATCAATTATTCAAAATATTCTGAATGAAAAATATCAATTCCGAACACCATACAGACCTTGCTTTCTTCTTCGTAAAACTCGACAGCTCTGAGCATAATTCTCCGAGGAAATTCTCTGTTGATTGAATTCGGTCAAAAATCATCTTTTTCCCGTCTTGTGGCATTTTCAACAAACGAATTCAATTTTTTTTTTCAGAAATTTGTGACTAACTACTCGAAACCACGAAAATTATTGTCGTATTATATTGAAAGAGTGGCGAACAAATGTCATTCGTTATTTTGTTTACCATATAGATCCATGGCAACCGATGACAGTTAACCAACCGGCAGGTGTTCCAATGAAAACATGTCAGAAAAAGTCATAATTTGTTTACATTTGATGCATTGTTTAACAATTAAACTTTATTTCCGTAGAAAAATATATTTTACTCGAGAAAATTAACATACTTTATGAGCGTATGAATGACTGAATTATTCAGAGAAATGAAATTTATTCCGATGTATCGGTGCTGCTATCCTCGGTTTCATCTTCCGCTTCAAAGTTGGACAGTTCCATTTCCATGGACATTTGCATGATTGATGTGCGAAGAGATCTCGTGGTGGGTCGCGATGTGGATGCAGCTGCCGTTGTAGGGTCGTTTACTTCTGGTGCTGGATCAATCGGTCCCATTGACGGTGATAACGGACTGATGTTTCGCTTGTTTTTAATTGTATTCAAAAGAGCCTGCGCCTCGATTTTCACATCGTCGTATTGCAAACATTTGTGTGCGTAAAGTGAAGCATCATCAAATGCGCCATTCCTTTCGTAGTAATTTCCAAGCGTAATGTAAGCACGGCACAACGATGCCTTATCGACAATTGACCGTTCGTCTTTACAAAATTCGATATAAACTGGCACTGCACTGTCGATGTCACCCAGTTTTTCGTACAGATTACCCATGCGAAGCAATGTCATACCTTCGATGTCACCCACATTGTAGGCTCGCTGATAGCACTTCAGTGCGTTTGAATATTGCTCCAATTTTTCATACGTTTCGCCGAGCGCAACCAACATTCGACTGTCATACGGACGCAACTCTTGGGCAATTTTGTAATAGTACAAACTGTATGACGGCATCTTGAGAATTTCGTATGCTTGACCAAGACCATACCAGGCACGATACTCACGGATGTTTACCTCTGTTTGAATGAGAATATGAATGACAAATTTCGCATTTTCAATCAAATATTTAATTTCAAATGATGGGAAAAATGTTAAGGTTATGTCATCTTACCGACTGCCTTGCGGTAGCTTTGAATGGCCGCATTCGTATTTTTGATTTCCATGAATTCATGACCCATCAATGTCCATGCCGACAAATATGTCGGATCCAACTTCAATGCCCGCTGGAAATAGACAACCGCTTTTGTGTGGTCTGAACGAATGCTGTAGTAATTTCCGATGACACAGCACGTTTCTGGCCGGTATTTGTTGATTTCCATCGCTTTGTGAGCCAACTCTGACATTTCCTTCTTCATCTCCTTCACGAACAACAAATTCGAATAAATATCCATATTGTCCAAGCGATACGGATCCATGTCTTGAAGGAGCTCATACTGTTCAATGGCTTTTTCAACACCTTGAAATAAACAATAGATTAATTAATACAAACTGATTTCTTCGACCAAAGACACCGCTTGCTTTGATGAACAACGCTTTGGTTTTAATTTTGTTAATGAATTCGAAGCAATTCATTCATTGAATTGATTTTCATATTAAAAATTACACCAAATCACTTACTTCTCTTATTATGGAATGCCTTTCCAATCTGTGCCACCATATATGTTGAGTTCTTGAATCCGGACCGTTGCAGTTCATTGTACAGCTTGATTCCTTTGTCACTCAATAGAAGTTCAACGTGTGCATGTGCCAAGAAAATGGCTTTCATCCAATGGTTGGGAATGTTTGCCGAGTAGATCTCGTCTTTGTCCGACAACAGTGGAATCAGTTCCAAATACGAACACCACAGCGTTGGTGCGGCGTTGATTGATTCAATGAATACCGATACAGCCAATTCCTTGAGATCGAGTTTTTTCAGCACAACACCATACAAATACAAGCAATACCCATCCAATTTGCGTTTCGAGTACAAATTGCGCAAAGTCACCATCAAATCGGATAAATCGCGAAATTGTCCGGACTCATTCAGATTGGCTTTATCGGTCATGTTATCCAGCCGTTTCTTCTCTTTCGACATGTACATGGAATAGAAGTACAAAAACCGTGGCACCGGCGACTGTGTGTTGCGTATGATATGCGCAGCACGGTCATACTCACGCAAATCGAAGTAGCTGCGAGCCAAATCGTATACATCCCGTTCCTTTTCAGCGATTCCATCGTTGTAGCAATTTTTCATCGCCTCCGACAAACTGTCCTTCTCCTCCGAAGCGGATGCATCTTCGGCTAGCAGTGTTGGATCCAAACCGATTTTCAATTCGGCCAACCAAACGGCTGTGTGTGTCAAACCACGTTTTCTACATTCAATTTGCGCCAACTGAATGTCACGTTTGATTTGACTCAACGACACGCTAAACAATGGCGCGTTCATTATGTTATTTCTAAGAAAAATACGACGACGACGACGACGACGAAGCAAAAAAAAAATTCCAACACAAAACAATCCTCCGGCTTCTACTGTCTGTCTGTTAAAAGTTTGAGCGAAACATTTCAATGTGACAGTTGTTGATGAGCTGTGGTGAGTATGTCAATGCATAATGGCTGATTCACATAGCGAAAGTATCATCTGTTCGGCTGTCACACCATCGTTCGTGTGTGTGTGTGTTTTCAAAACAACACTTCAAGTGAGACTTACTTTGTTTTTCTTGGTTGTACATATTTTGCTGTGTGCTCGAAAAAATCGTGTTGTTTTTTAAACCAACACAACTCAAAAGCCGATTTCACTGTTATCGCAGAAAAAATTGAGTGTATAGTCTGAACTGGTCAGACTGAACTCACTTCAGATTGAATCAAAGTGTGATGTAGAGTGAAAAAAAAGGTCGACGAGAGTTCACATCACACAAACACAAAGGAACATCACATACGGAAAAACGAACGAACGAAAGACAAAAAAAAAATAGAATTTGGTTCAGCCGACAAAGAACGATTGTGTGAAGCATATCTTTGAATGCGTGCAAAGCATAGCCGCCGCTGCATGTGTTCCTTTGTCTCTCACTTAGTCTAACGCCTGATGCGTTGCACACATCACAAATACTTCTTGCCATGACATTATCAAATTAAAGTAA